>NC_092712.1:277434761-277739021 GCF_047496885.1 Scyliorhinus torazame
ATGTACTGGTGGAAACGTTTCACCGCAAAGACCACTGCCAGGCCCCCCTCCTCGATCTGCGCGTACTTTTTTTCCGCTGCAGTCCATGTGCGGGAGGCGAAAGCTATCGGCCGCTCGGCCCCATTCTCTATCTTGTGGGACAGGACGGCCCCAATACCATACGGGGATGCATCACATGTGGCGAGCAAAGACTTTCCAGGATCATAATGGGTTAGTAACCCAGACGATGACAATTGTTGTTTTACCCGCCGGAAAGCTGTTTCTTGCGGCTGACCCCAAACCCAGGTGTGATTTTTCTTTAGCAGAAGATGCAACGGGGCCAGCGAAGTTGCCAGATTGGGGAGGAACTTCCCGTAATAGTTTACGAGGCCAAGAAAAGAACGAAGATGCAAAGTGTCAGTCGGGGCGGGGGCCTGTTGAATCGCGCGCACCTTCTCTGCGACGGGGTGCAAACCTTCGTGGTCCACCCGATAACCCAGGTAGACTATTTCCTTCGTCTGAAAGACGCATTTGTGCGACGTAAACGGATTCCAGCCTCCGAAAAGCGTCTAAGGACAGCCTCCAGATTTTCCAAATGTTCCTGCTCCGACGTCCCTGGGATCAAAATGTCATCTAAGTAGACAGCGACATGCGGTAAACCTCTCAAAATGCCCTCCATAATGCGTTGAAAAATAGCGCAGGCAGAGGATACTCCAAAGGGCAAACGTGTATATTCATACAGGCCCCGGTGTGTATTAATCGTTACATATGGTCGGGAGGCAGGGTCCAGCTCCAACTGTAGGTAGGCGTGACTCATATCTAATTTTGTGAACGAGAGGTCCTCTATGCGAGGCATTAGATATCGGTCAAGTCGGGAAGCCGTATTCACTGTAAGTTTATAGTCACCGCACAAGCGAACTGTGGCATCTGGCTTCATTACAGGTACAATTGGTGCTGCCCAGTCAGCGAAACGGACGGGCCTGATAATACCCCAAATCTCCAAACGAGTGAGCTCCCCTTCTACCTTCTCGAGCAAGGCGTAAGGCACTGGGCGCCCCCGGAAATAGCGCGGCGTGGCTCCTGGTTCAACTTGGATATGGGCTATGGCCCCTTTTATTTTCCCCAAACCGGGCTGGAATACATCTGTCCTAGTACCTCCGTCAACCCTCCAGAAACTGTTTGGAGGATGTGCTGCCACTGCAACCGCAAATGGCGCAACCAGTCCTGACCCAACAGGCTGGGCCCATGGCCGCGCACCACAATAAGTGGGAAACACCCCTCCTGGCGTCCATAAACAACAGGGGTCATCATAGTTCCTGCAATGTCCAATGGTTCCCCCGTGTAGGTGGCCAACCTGGCCTGTGAGTCGGTCAATGTAATGGTCTGGATACCCTGCTTGATGCGGTTGAATGTCCTCTGGGCGATCACGGAGACCGCTGCGCCAGTGTCCAACTCCATCTCAAGCGGGTGACCTTTGACCCTTACTGTCACCTTAATGGGGGCCACACGGGGAGCTGCCACACAATGCAGCTGCAGGCAGTCATCCTCCGTCTCCACGTCCTCAGGAGTAGTCACCGCAGGTTCATCCACATGGAAGGTACGGCTCCTGGGCTGGTCCCAGTTTCGGTCAGAATGTCGGCGCCTCTGGCGCCCCCAGGACTGGCGTCCACGACGGGGTCGGCGCCTACAAGTCTGACACGGACATGGCTCCTCATCCATTGGTTCTGGAGAAGGCTCCCTTCAGGGAGGAATGTCGGACGGCCACTGGCGTCGATCCAGACGTCGCCTCGCCCAAGGTACCGCAGGAGTGCGGGGGGACGTTTTCGGACGGAAGGCATGCACTTCCATTCCCTGTAGCTCCTGCACTCCTCGCTCTGCGCTCTCTCGGGACAATACTATTTGAATGGCCTGTTGAAAAGTCAATGTTGGCTCAGCTAACAACTTTCTCTGGGTGGCCGCATTGTTAATACCGCAAACCAAACTGTTGCGTAACATATCTGACAAGGTCTCACCATAGTCACAGTACTCCGCAATCCTGCGTAGTCTGGATAGAAAGTCGGCAAGGGATTCTCCTGGGGTCCTCTCAGCGGTATTAAACCGGTAACGTTGGACTATCGTGGACGGGGTTGGGTTAAAATGCTGCCCCACTAAATTCACAAGTTCATCAAACGTTTTGGTGTCCGGTGCCGCTGGATACGTAAGGCTCCTAATCACCCCAAACTTATGCGGGCCGCAGGAGGTGAGCAATATGACCACCTGGCGCTCGTTTTCAGTGATATTGTTTGCCCGGAAATAGTAACGCATCCGTTGTGCATACTGGTTCCAGCTTTCCAGCGCAGCATCAAAAACATCCAATCGTCCATACAGAGGCATGGTGTAATAGAAAACAACTTCCAACCTGTATCCAACAAAAATCCAGGGAGATGGCTTCAGCAGTGTAGACAGCTATTCACTTTAACCCTCGTCGCCAGTTTTGTGAGGGCCACGAAGAATCCAGCACAAGTTTCAAGGATACAAAGAAATAACATTTATTTACAGCAGCAGCAGCAACTTTGCTTGCTGCTTACTCCTTCCTTGCTGATTTCTCCGCCCCCTCATTGGGGGAGCTCATACTCCCACAGGATTGTGGGATTGTCATTAGTCCCCAGTCAATGGTAAGCAGGCAGGTTATAACAGTTTAATTAACAAAAATCTATTTATGAGTGTGAATAGATGTACAGATTTGGAATAAATTAAGTTCCATAGTTCCATATTGAATGCCCTGAGCTCTTTAAGTCAGGATCTGAAAATCCTTACTTGTGTACATAACTCAAAATAAATAATTATAATTCACATTTATTTAAATCTGGGCAGTTTGACACTTGAGGTATTTAGTGGGAGCACTAATCTATGCCAGTAGGACCTTCAATAAAATGAGGGGAATGAGAGTACTTTTTATTGTGAGAATACTGCTGGGCTCAGCAGCAGAGGAGTCTATTTCAGAATCAGAATAATTGGAATTCTGTGCTGAGGAGAGAGCAGAATGTGTTACTAGCAGCTAGCACCATCACCTGTGGACTTCTAGGTCAGGGTTCTCTGGCCTCCCAGCTGCGTGTTTCTCGGCAGCTGGAGGCGGCGTGCAATTCACTGGCAGTGGGATTCGGTGCTCCCACCACTGTCAATGGAAATTCCCATAGAACCCACCGCAAGCCACCGTGGAACCCACGGGCGGAGTGCGGGATCAGAGAATCCCGGTCCTAATCTCTCAAAGGATCGCTGAATGCTCCATTCAGAACTTAAAATGTTTGTTTAATTTACTGCTGTGGTTTTGTGCATTTTGCTGACCCTAGTGTTCTCTATACCTGAATGTCTAGGGGGTCAGTTAGCTCAGTTGGCTGTGTAGTGATCTCTGTATCTGTATATACATAAGGGGTCAATGTATAGTCATTATAGTTAAATGATCACTGGAGGGCAACACTAACAGGGGTATAAATACAGGCTCAATCTGTTTTCCCTCCCTCTTCGGGTTTGTTGTGACTAAAGAACAGAAGTGTAGCGTTAGCTCAGAGTGCAAGTATAATATTCATAGTTAATATAATTCTATCTTGATTAATTTAACTGCTAGTAAAAGTATTGAAGAATCAAACTCACAAGTTAATTGATTAGTTACTCAATAAATTATTTGTCATCACTGGACAACTTTGAGGATTCATCATCATCAAAGTTAAGAACTTCTCGGCATAACAAATGAGTAACATATATTACTTCAAGTAATATAATAGGCTGGACAGCTGGTTTGTGATGCGAAGTGACACCAACAGTGCGGGTTCAATTCCCATACCAGCTGAGATTACCCATGAAATTCCCGCCTTCTGAACCTTACCCCTTGCCTGAGATGTGGTGACCCTCAGGTTAAATCACCACCAGTCAGCTCTCTCTTAAAAAGGGAGAGCAGCCTATGGTCCTCGGGGACTATAGCACCTTTCATTACCTCAGTCCACCACAGTTTAAGAGTGCCTCTTGTATATTTTGCCGTTTAAGTTACTTGGGTGTCTCTAAGTATCTTTTCCAGTTGCAGTGTACAATTTTTGAGAGTGTCTTGTTATGGTCCAGGGTTTAGAGAGCCCCAAAGTGTATCATGGAGTTCACCTGACCCACAACTTTGAATAGATTGTTGTTTTGGGGAGCACATGGCCCTACTTTGCAGGTGTGATGCAACAGAAATCTACAGTATTTTTAAATTAAACCATTGTTTATTTATGAAACTAGCTAACATTTTATAAACCCACAGTAAGCATCTTAACAACTATCAACACCAATAAATCCCCCAAAGAATACAGTACTCTCTAAGTAACTTTTAATCTTTCCTTGCAACATACATAAGACAAAAAGAACCCTCTTTATAGAAAGACATCAGGTTTAACTTCACTACTGAGAACAGTTACCACTTTGAAATCACCAAATGAACATTCATAAGCTTTCAGAGATTCATACACATCTTGCTGTGATTGCAGCTTTTCCAAATCTAAAATGAAACTAAACACACCCTGTAGCAAATTGCCTGAAGCGAAAGTAAAAGCAGACAGATAGCTCAGCTCCACCCACACTCTGACATCACTGATAAACACCCATTTCTTAAAGGTACATCCACCACAGATATTTTTCTAAACACCCATTTCTTAAAGGTACTCTCACATGACAGTCTGCTTATCCAAGTTTCACTGTACATCAATTTTTGGGACAGGAAAATAGTAAGAAATTTTCAGAACAGGACCCACCCTCCTCTTTCCAAACCCCCCCCCCCCCCCCACCCCCACACACCTTTTGTCATTCCGCATAGGCTGCTAGTTTTGCAAGGATGGATGTGAATCATGTCAAAAGTGCTGAAAATGCTTGGTGAATGTACAATCTCTGAGGGCTATTTCGACTGGAGCACAGAAGTCCCAATTTAACAAGGTTTTTTAAAATTGTGGAGACTTGTGATGAAGTGGATAAGCAAAGAAATTCCTCTAGGTATAAAGTCAGTGACAAAATTTGCATTTAAAATGATCACTGAGTAAAGGGAAAGCATTTGGAGAAGTTTGTTTACACATGAGGTTGTTAAAGGATTAATTTGTTTTCCACAGGTCTACTTCAGGCATAGGCCATTCTTTGGGTTGAGGGTGGAATAAAGACTTGCACTTAAATACCACCCTTTGTGACTTCAGGACTCCGAAAACACCTTACAACCAATGAATATTACTGTAAGGAAACATGGCAACCGATTTTCACACAGCAAGCTCCCACATACAGCCGCGTGATGATAACCAGATCACCTGTTTTGTAAAGATATTGGTTGAAAAGTAAATATTGACCAGGACACTGTGGAACCCCCCGCACCACTGTCCTTTGAATTAGGACCGATCCTTTACATCCAGCTAAGAAGGCAGAGTATTACATTAGTATCTCACCCAAAGACTGGCCATGACACTGCAAGAGTACCCTGTTCCTCGTCAAATTATACCCGAGTATCTTTTAAAGTCTACTGAACCTTGGAACAGGAGGAATCTTGGAAAAGGGAAGAAACAATTTGTTTATTAATGGTTACCACCAAAACCTTGGTCATAATCTGGAGAAACCAGAGGATCCCGTCAGTATTGCAGAATGATCTTGTAAAATTCTTGTTTCTTTTGGCTTTTTTGTTTGACAAACTTTGAAAAATCCATCTTAATGTCAGTGCTGTGTACCAATGAAATGTCCCTGTACTTTCGCTCATCTTTCTACTGTAAAAGGGCGTTAGGTGGTGGCAGAGTAGGTTGTGCAAGAAACTTCAATTTTTTGGTGTCTTTGACAATTACATCAAGATTAGTAACGGCAAGTGTGTTAAATAGGCTTGTCTGATGGTAAAGAGATGATATGTATTTCCTTTGCATGAGTGTGTGTGTGTGTTTATATATAGACCAGAAGGAAATACAGATGACTTGCAAAAGCAACAGATGCTTACTTGATGACTTGAGCGATATGCGGCATCATGTAAGAACACGTTTGTTATAATAGTCAGCAGTTAATCATCTGACAATTCCAGACTGCAGTGTCAGTGGAATGATTACTTTCAATTTTTGATGGCTTAGACTTTGAGAAATTCAAGTCCTGGGGTAATTCTCTAATTTAAAATGTTCTTCATGTGTAGAAAATTGAAAATCTGATTTTATGGCCTACTATAATTTGTGACATGTGTTACTTATTGTGACAGGGTGAATTTGGATATATTTACAACCATTGCATATCTGTAAACAAAACAATTCAAGTAATCCATGGACCTAGGGTAATGATCTGGGGACCCAGGTTCGAATCCCACCATGGAAGGTGGTGGAATTAAAAGTCTAATGATGACCATGAAACCATTGTCGATTGTCGTAAAAACCCATCTGGTTCACTAATGTCCTTTAGGGAAGGAAATCTGCCATCCTTACCTGGTCTGGCCTACATGTGACTCCAGACCTACAGCAGTGTGGTTGACTTTGAAATGCCCTAGCATTCAACCGCTACAAAAACACGAAAAAGGAATGAAACCGGACAGACCACCCGGCATCGAATGAGACATTGGAAACGGCAATGGTAAACCCAGGCCTGCCGACCCTGCACCCTGCAAAGTCCTCCTTAGTAACATCTGGGGGCTTGTGCCAAAGTTGGGAATGTTATCTCACAGACTAGTCAAGCAACAGCCTGCCATAGTCATATTCACAGAATCTTACCTTACAGACAATGTCCCAGGCATCACTATTACCATTCCTGGGATGTCCTATCTCACTGGCAGGACAGACCCAGCAGAGGTGGGGCCCAGTGGTATACAGTCAGGAGGGAGTTCTCTTGGGGGTCTTCAACATCGACTCAGCTCCAGAGTGCCAGGTTCGATTCCGGCTTGGGTCACTGTCTGTGCGGAGTCTGCACATCCTCCCCATGTCGGCGTGGGTTTCCTCCGGGTGCTCCGGTTTCCTCCCACAGTCCAAAGACGTGCAGGTTAGGTGGATTGGCCATGATAAATTGCCCTTAGTGTTAGGTGTGGTTACTGGGTTATGGGGATAGGGTGGAGGTGTGGACCTTGGGTAGGGTGCTCTTTCCAATAGCCGGTGCAGACTCGATGGGCCGAATGGCCTCTTTCTACACTGTAAATTCTATGATAATCTATGATAATCAGCTGATGAATCAGTACTCTTCCATGTTGGACATCACTTGGAGGAAGCACTGAGGGTGGCAAGGGCGCAGAATATACTCTGGGTGGGGGACTTCAATGTTCATCACCAAGAGTGGATTGGTAGTACCACCACAGACCGAGCTGGCCAGGTCCTCCAAAGGACATTGCTGCTAGACTGGGACTGCAGAAGGTGATTAGGGAACCAATAAGAGGGGGAAAAACATACTTGATCTCATCCTTACCAACCTGCCTGCTGCAGATGTACCTGTCCATGACCGTTTCGGTGGAAGTGACCACTGGACAGTCCTCGTGGAGACAAAGTCCCGTCTTCACATTGAGGATACCCTCCATTGTGTTGTGTAGCTCTACCACCCTGCTAAATGGGATAGACTTCGAACAGATCTCGCAACTCTAGACTGGGCATCCATGAGGCGCTGTGGGCCATCAGCAGCAGCAGAATTTTCCTCAGCCACAATCTGCAACCTCATGGCCCGGCATAGCCATTACCACCAAGCCAGGGGATCAACCTTATTCAATGAAGAATGCAGAAGGGCATGCCAGGAGCAAAACCACGCATACCTAAAAATGAGGTGTCAACCTGGTGAAGCTACAACATAGAACTACTTGTGTGCAAAACAGCATAAGCAGCAACAAATAGACAGAGCTGAGCGATTCAACAACAAACGCAACAAATCTAAGCTCTGCAGTCCTGCTACAGCGAGCCGTGAATGGTGGTGGGCAATTAAACAACTCACTGGAGGAGGAGGCTCCACAAATATCCTCATCCTTAAAGATGGAGAAGCCCAGCACATCTGTGCAAAAGACATGGCTGAAGCATTCACAACAATCTTCAGCCAGAAATGCTGAGTGGATGATACAACTCGGCCTCCTCCGGAGGTCCCCAGCATTATTGATGTCAGTCTGCAGCCATTACAATTCACTCCACATGGTGTCAAGAAACAGCTGAAGGCACTGGATACTGCAAAGGCTATGGGTCCTGACAATATTCTGGCAATATTACTTGTGCTTGACTTGTGCTCCAGAGCTTGCCGCTCCCCTAGCCAAGCTGTTCCAGTGCAGCTACAACACTGGCATCCACCCGGAAATTTGGAAAATTGCCCAGGGCAACTCCAACCCGTCAATTACTGCCCTATCAGTCTACTCTCCATCATCAGCAAACTGATGGAAGGATGCATCACAGTGCTATCAAGCAGCACTTACTCAGCAATAACCTGCTCATAGACGCTCAGTTTATGTTCCGCCAGGGGCACTCAACTCCTGACTTCATTATAGCCTTGGTTCAATCATGGACAAAAGAGCTGAATGCCAGAGGTGAGGTGAGAGTGACTGCCCTTGACATCAAGGCAGCATTTGACAGAGTATGGCATCAAGGAGCCCAAGCAAAACTGGAGTCAATGAAAATCATGGGGAAAACTCTTCGCTGGTTGGAGTCATACCAGGCACTAAGGAAGATGGTTGTGGTGGTTAGAAGTTAATCATCTCAGCTCCAGGACATGACTGCAGGAGTTTCTCGGGGAAATGTCCTAGGCCCAAGCAGCTTCAGCTGCTTCATCAATGACCCTCCGTTCCATCATAAGGTCAGAAGTGGGAATGTTTGCAGATGACTGCACAATGTTCAGCACCATTCACGACTCCTCAGATAATAAAGCAGTCCATTTCCAAATGCAGCAAGGCCTGGACAATATCCAGGCTTGGGCTGACAAATGACAAGTTACATTAGTGCCACACAAGTGCCAGGCAGTGACCATCGTTTACCAGAGAGGATCAAATCATCGCCCCTTGACATTCAATGGCATTACCATTGCTGATTCCCCTGAAAATCAACATCCTGGGGGTTACCATTGATCAGAAACTGAACTGGACTAGCAATATTAATACTGTGGCTACCAGAAAATGTCAAAGGTTAGGAATTCAACGGCGAGTAACTCACCTCTTGACCCCCCCCACCCACCCAAAACCTGTCCACCATCCACAAGACACACGTCAGGAGTTTAATGGAATACTCCCCACTTGCCTGGATGAGCGCAGGTCCAACACCACTAAAGAAGCTCGACACTATCCAAGAATAAGCAGCCCACTTGATTGCTACTCCATCCACAACCATTCAAACCCTCCACCACCAAAGCACAGTGACAGCAGTGTGTGACATCTACAAGGTGTAGTGCAGGAACTCGCCAAGGTTCGTTAGGCAGCACCTTCCAAACCCATGACCACTACCATCTAGAAGAACAAGTGCAGCAGATACATGGGAACACCACCCCCTGACGGTTTCCCTCCAAGTCACTCACCACCCTCACTTGGAAATATATCGCCGTTCCTTCACTGTCACTGGGTCAAAACCCTGGAACTCCCTCTCTAACGGCACTGTGGGTGTACCTACACCCCAGGGACTGCAGCGGTTCAAGAAGGCAACTCACCACCACCTTCTGAAGGGCAACTAGGGATGGGCAATAAATGCGGGCCTAATCAACGATGCCTACATCCCATAAATGAATTTAAAATAAAAACCAAGACTATCATGTAGCAGCTGATTTCTTGTCCTGGAATATTGAACCATTGAAATTTATTGTCCTGGTCACGAAGAACATTCAAAGGGGAATTTGAATTGAACGGGTCACTCAATTAAGATTTCAATGTGCATATGAATGGGCAGCCCCTTATTTTTAAACTGGGCGTGAAAGGCTAAAATGCAGATGTGAAGGAAACCAACCCACTACCCTTTTTTGGAAGAAGGGATTTGAACTCTTAATTGATCATATGATTTAACATAACCATGTTTGTTGCTGTTATTTTAAAAATTATCAGCAGAAGCTGTTCAAATCAAAAACAACAGAAACATCCTCTGAAAAATCAGCTGCAAGACAACCGTTCAAGGTAAAACAGCTATACCGTGAGAAGGAATCTCCCCAATCTGTTCCAACTTCACGTTCACCCGAGAACCAGCCTACTGGAAATTCAACTACATGAAGCATGGAAGCTTACTGAGATTCTTCTGCTTTTCGGAACCTCTATTCTAACTAAAGTGCCACTCAGCTGTGAAACTACAGGCTTGCTACGAAAGAGATTGAAATCATTCCAACTTGTAATTGTATTGCTTTCTTCTTTATCTGTAACTCATCCTTGTGTGTGTGATATGTCATGTTAAACCTTCCAAGGCCAATGTGAAACAATAAATAAATATTCCTCTTTATCTTTTTAAATGCACAAACGCTTGCTGCTGAAAATGTTTTAAATTGGGACAATCACTTTGAGGAGAAGGAATACACAATAACTTGACAGACAGTAATAAAACATGTAAATTTTGTCTGTGAAAGTAACAGCAAAATGAGAGAAGGATTTGATGGTGAAAGTGGTTGCGAGGTTGAAGGTGTGGCAAATCACTACAAGATAATCTATATCCAGGGACATAAAGACATGCTAAAAGATCATGGGCAGGATTCTCCGCCAGCAGGATTCTCCGTTTTGCCGGTGCCCGGGGGTTTCCCGATGGCATGGGACTGCCCCACAATGCAAAATCCCATTGACGGGCCGGTGTAACGGAGAATCCCGCCAGTGGTCGGGGCAGAAATGTGGTGCGGTGGGGCGGAGGATCCAGCCCCATCTCTCAATATTAAAGATGCTTTTAAGTTTGCACAGACTTGGATTTAGTAGTTTTAACAGTTTATGGCTGGAAATGAATGTTGGAATGATGGAAGAAACTATGTTGGTAGCTGTGGAGCTGAAATAATGCAGTTTCAACTTTGTCGCAGGAGAAAGTCATATTATTTGCTTATTTCTGAAGTAGAAAGTTGATCATTATTCCAGACAAATCTTCCTTTAAAATGTATAGGTAGCTGATGTTCCATTTATATTATCCCATTAGTAAGAGCTTTCTTGGAGGCAGCTCTACAGTGGATCTGACTAGACATAACAACCCAAGGTTTTCACTCACTGTCGAAGGTGCTGCTGAAAGCAAAGATAAATGGTATCTGTGACAGCAGAAAGTAGGCTAGATCCACAATTTTAGGCTTTCAGCTTAGCAGATAGATCATTCCTGTATTTTTGCCATTGCTAATCTGCGTGAATATTTCCCCTCCCCCTTGTCCCCTCCCCCACAAGAAACCTGGATATTGCAGTATAATGGGATAATTCTAATTGTTTAACTGCTAATCGGATACAATGTACATTATCAAAGGAAGTGTTGCAACATTGCATGATTTGTTTTCTCATGCAACCTCGTGGAAGATGTACTTACAGCAGTAAGGTGTGCTCCAATGAAGCTTGTATTTTATAGACCTCTGCAGACTAATTGTATGTTGAAAAATACCGAAAACATTATATGGTGGCAGCGAGTGAACTGATAGTCATATAGAGGTCTGTACCATTGCCAGAAAATTTTGAGAAAGTTGCAGGCCTCAACCAAGCAGAAGTATGGCTGAATTGGTATTGGGGATTTAAGAGAGCTAGCCACATTGAGCCATGTTGTGCAGTCAGCAGTCAGTACACTGTTATGTGCAATAGGTGACTGTGCAGATGATATCCTCACCAGGCGGGTATTGATGAGGAAAATGCTGTGCATGAGGCTGTAATCAAAGCACTTGATATATTACCAAAATGTGAGAAAGAATACCATGTTGAGTGGGCTAAATTTAGCAAATGTACCCATGAGGAAAAAAATGTGTGTTTTTTTAAAGTAGTTTTATTCAACAAATTTTCAATAGTTTTACAATAACAGTAACCAACTGCTGAAAATGCATGACGAACAAACCCCAACAATTGTAGAACCCATCATTCGCCCCCCTCAGGGCAACTTTCACTTCTCCAAGGTCAAAAGCTCCAGCAGGTCCCTCGCCACGCCAAGCATTGGGTGGAGAAACTGGCCTCCACCCCAACAAATCCACCTCCGACCTATCAGTGAGGCAAAGGCTAAAACATCTGGCCCCCGCACCCACCTGCAGCCCCCGCATTTCCGACACCCCAAATATGGCCTTAGGGACAGGGCTTCACATCCACATGTAAAACCCCCGAAATGGTGCTGAACACCATCCTCCAAACCTTTCCACCCTCGGGCAGGACCAAAACATGATTTGCAGGGCCCCTCCCACACCGCTCCCAGACTTCCTCCACCCCTTCGAACAGCCTGCTCATCCTCGATTTTGTGAGGTGCACCCTGAACACTACCTTCAGCTGCATCAGCCCCAGCTTCGCGTACAAAATAGAGGCATTTGCCCTCTGCAGCACCTCGCACCACACACCCTTTCTCCATCACCACCCCCAACTCTTCCTCCTACTTCGCCTTAACCCACTTCATGGGCGCCCTGTCCTCCTCCAAGATCTTCCCGTAAATTGCCGAGCCAACCCTCCTCTCCAAACCCCCCCCCCCCGCTGACAGCACCACCTCCAGCAATGAGGAGGCAGGCACTATCGGGAAGGTCAGGAAGACCTTCCTCACAGCTGCATATACCTAAAACTTTCACCCCGCGCCAGCCCAAACGTCTCGCCCAACTCCTCTAAACTCGCAAATCGCCCTCCCAGTAACAGATCCTTCATTTCCTGAATCTCCCACTCTACCCATCCCCGAAATCTTGTATCCATCCTCTCCGGCTCAAACCCATGATTCCCCCTGATCAGCATCCCCCCCTGTCCCAGCTCCGAACCTAAAATTCTGCCTAAACTGCCTCCAGATCATGAATGTGGCCACCACTACCAGACTCACTGTATACCTCCCTGGGATCATCGGGTGTGGTGCCCTTGCCAGCACCCTTAACCCCCATCCCATGCAAGAGCACACCTCCAACCTCACCCATAAAGCTCCCCCCTCCCTCCTCCAACCCCGAACCTTCTCTGCATTTGCCTCCCAATAATAATACATCTAATTTGGGAGCCCTAACCACCCTGCCTGCCATCTGTTCTGCAGAGTCACCTTCCTAATCTTAGCCACCTTCCCCACCAAACAAATGAGGTGATCAGCCTGTCCACACCCCTAAGAAATGCCTTGGGCAAAAGGACCGGCAGGCATTAAAACATGAACAGGAAGAGAGGTAAAACATTCATCTTTATTGCCGGCACTCGGCCCACCAGCAACAGAGGGCCATTGCCCCACCTCCGCAAATCCGCCTTCACCATCCCCACCAAACTCGTGAAATTAAACTTCCAAAGCCCTTCCCACTCCTGGGCCACCTGCACCCCCAGATACCTAAAATGAGACACCGACTGGTGAAATAGCAGCCCCCCCCCCAATCTTGCTCCCATTCCAGGAGCTCACTTTTTCCTAAATTGAATTTGTACCCTGAGATTTGTACCCAAATCTCTGGAGTAACCACATTGTTCTTGCCACAGATGAGCTCAGCTCAGAGATATACAGCAACAATTCATCTGCATATAAGGACACGCTATGTTCCACTCCCCCCCCCCCCACTAATGTCTCCTTCCACAACCCCGAGCTCCCCTGCGCAATAGCCAAGGGCTCTATTGCCAATGCAAACAGAAGGGGTGACATGGGGCATCCCTGCATCGTACCTCGCTGTAATGCAAAATACCCTGAGTTCATACTATTTGTCCGCACGTTCGCCATTGGCTCCTTATATAGCAGCTGCACCCACGCCACAAACTTCAGCTTGATCCAAAATTTATCCAATACCGCCAGAAAATAACTCCATTCCACCCGATCAAATGCCTTCTCCACATCCAGCACCACCACCACCTCCATCTCCCTTCCCTCTGCCGGAGAAAGCACCACATTCAACAGCCATCTCACATTCAAAAGACAACTGTCTTCTCTTTACGAACCCCGTCTGGTCCTTCCCCAATCACCTTTGGAAGGCACCTTTCCAACCTTAACCTTTTCCGGTATCTTGGTGTCTACATTTAGCAGAGATATGGGCCTACATGGCCCACACTCCACCGGACCCTTGTCCTTCTTTAGCAACAGCGAGATGGAAGCCTGCCCTATTGTTTGTGGCAAGGCACCCCTAACCTTCGCGTCCTCAAACATTCCCACCACCAACGGCAAAATTTGACCAGAAGCCCACCAGGCCTTGCCGCATTCCCTGCCTGTATCCTCCCAAATTGGCACCTTCACCTCCTCCTCCCCCATCGGCTCCGCCAACCCTGCCCTGTCTGCCTCCTCCAACCTCGGGCACTCTAGCCCTCCCAAAAATTCGCTCATCTCCCGCTCCTCCTCCAGTGGCTCTGACTTCCCAGTAGTTTTTCTGCTGTTGTGGATTTTGTAATCCCTTCTTCGGGCCATTTAGAATGTGCATCTACAATTACTTGGAACATGTGTCCCTCAATTGGACCAGCGTAGTCCATGTGTACACTCTACCGAGGCTGTTTCGGCCATTCCCATGGATGTAAATGTTGCAGCGGTGGAGCGTTTCTTAGTTTTGTACAATACTGACATTGCCCACTTTCTTTTCAATTTGTGCATCTAATCCAGGCCACCAAAAATATCTTTGTGCCAGTTCTTTCATCCTCACCAGACCAAAATGTCCCTCATGCAGTTGGTCAAGGATGTTTTTACACAAGCGTGGAGGAATAATTACTCTGATTCCCCATAATAAAACTCCATTCTGGTCTATCAACTCAAGTCTTCTTGTGATGCAAGGCTTTAGGTTTGGATTTTTACGATCTACGTCTGTCATTGTTCCTTTTACGACCATGTCCATAATCTTCCCCATCACTGGATCGGTTCTTTTATGTCTCTGTGCTTGAGATTAAGTCACAGATACATTACCCACATGTGAGAATTATAGGACGTTGACAAAATTGTCTTCAGATTCTTGCTTGATTTGTAATAACAACCTTGACAAAGCATCAGCATTTGCATGTTGCTCTGATTTATAATATTGAATATTGTAGGTGTGTGCCAATAGCATCAAAGACCATCTCAGTAACCTACTAGCTGTTAAAGAAGGAATATCATTATGTGGCCTGAAGATTCTCGACAAGGGTCGCTGCTCTGTCAAGAGTATAAACTGATGTCCATAAAGATAGTGATAAAACCTTTGTACTCTGGATATAATACTCAAAGCTTCTTTTTCCAACTGAGTGTAATTTGTTTCTGGGCTGGTAGGGGTTCATGAAGCGAATGCTATCAGTTGTTCCCCTCCTGAGGGCATTATGTGCGAGACAACTGCACCAACCCCATAGGGTGATGCATCACAAACAAGTTGTAACTTCAGCTGGGACTGAAGTGAACCAATAGCTCTGATTTCTTTAAGGCTTCTTTTTCCTCTTCATATGCACTTTCACGTTCTTTTGCCCAGTGCCATACCTGTTTGGCACATAAAATGTACAATGACTTCAATAGCTTTGCTAAATTTCGAACAAGTTTACAATTATTGTTTATTAATCCCAGAAATGACCTCAGGTGAGTCACATTTTAAGGTTACGAAGCTTCTAAGATTTCTGTAATCTTTTTGGTTCCTTTATCAATGATGTGACCCACGTAGTTTATCGATGTCTTGAAAAAGTCACAGTTGTCCTTTTTTATTCAGTGGTTATGGTTTTGTAGATGTTCCAGTGTAGCTTCTAAATTCTTCAAGTGCTCTTGTTCACTTGAGCCAGTGATGAGGGTATCATCTAGATACCATTGTACGCCATTTAGCCCATTCAGAATTTGATCTGTGGACCTCTGAGATAGAGCAGGTGCTGATGTTATCCCAAATGGAAGCCTCCTATATGGGATCAAACCTTTTGGTGTCACGATAGTGAGTAACGGTTGTGATTTTGAGGCCACATTCATTTGTAAATACATCTGTAGTAGATCTATTTTACTGAATTTCAGACCTCCAGAAAGGCCAGCAAATAAGTCTTCAATCAGTGGTAGTGAATAGCAATCTGTGCACAATGCTGGGTTTATTGTTGTCTTAAAAACTCCACATATCCTTGATGAGCCATCTGGTTTTAGTACAGGAACTGTTGGGGTAGCCCAATCATTTGTAGCAACTGGTCAATTGTTCCTTGTTTGGACTAGTCTTTCTAGTGCTTTGACTTTTAGTCTAATGGTGTATGGTGCGTTTCTGGCCTTGAGATATTTTAGCATACTATTTTGCTTAATTTTGAGTTGTCATTGAGCCCAGTGAGCTTTCAAACACCTAATTATATTTTTCCAGAAGTTGCTGAGGGTCCTTTTTTCCATCAACGACTGGATTCACCAGTTGAGTTTGATTTTCCCCAACCATGCTCTACAAAATAAAGCAGGAACATTTCCCTGGACAACGTGGAGAGGAAACTCTGCCGTTTGTATTTACTTCCATTTTTACCATAATGTATCCTTTTAGTGGTATGACCTCTTCTGTCTACATCTGCAGGATTACATTTAATGCTTTAGCATCTGGTTCTAGATTGTCTCCGATATCAATGATATAGCCGCTCCCATTTCCATTTCCATTTTTGTAGGGCCTCTTATTCTATCTTCTAATAGGAGTCAATTGTCCTGTTGATTGGAGGTGTCCAAAATACAATTTTATTTCTAATGATTAACTTCAACACACTTACATAATAAGTAAATCAAAACTTAGGAACATAATATTCAAATACATGGCAAAGAGTTAATTGATCAACAAAAACCCCATAAAGAAATCACTTTAAAATAAATGAATGGAATGATTCAAGAACTCGGGAAGATAGGAATCCAGTGATGAACCTTGACCAAGCGGTCTTACTCTTAAGGGAATCCTTATTTATGGTCTAGTCCCTCATTTACTCTCATTGGTTTCTTTTTTTAAATAAAACATTTTATTGAGGTATTTGTGATTTTGTAACAATAGCAGAAAAAACAATGTACATACAAATATAAACATAGTGCAAAGGCCATCTTCCTCCCTCATAGGTCCCACCTTTCTTACACATTAATCTAAACTAAACTAACCCCCTCCCCTCTCTGCTGACAGTTAATTTTCTCTAAAGAAAATCGTCCAGAGGCTGCCACCTCTGGACAAACCCTGACATTGACCTTCTCAGGGCTAGCCATGTCAGTGAGCCAGGTCTCTGACTTTGGGAGCTTTGAGTCCCTCCAAGCTAATAGTATCCATCTCCGGGCTACCAGGGAGGCAAAGGCCAGAATGTCTGCCTCTTTCTCTTCTTGGATTCCCGGATCTTCCGACACTCCAAAAATTGTCAACTCTGGACTTGGTGCCACCCTTGTCTTTAACACATTGGACATGACATCCGCAAATCCCTGCCAGAATTCCCTAAGCTTAGGGCATGCCTAGAACATATGAATATGGTTTGCTGGTCCTCCCGCACACCTTGCACACCTGCCTTCTATCCCAAAGAACCTGTTCATCCGGGCCACTGTCATGTGTGCCCGGTGAACGACCTTGAACTGTATCAGGCTGAGCCTGGCACATGTTGAGGACGTGTTGACTCTACTTGACGCATCCGCTCAGAGACCATCCTCTATCTCTCCTCCTAACTCCACTTTCCATTTGTGTTCAGCTCCTCGGTCTGCATTTCCTCTGACCCCATGAGTTCTTTATAGATGTCCGCAGCCCTCCCCTCTCCCACCCACACTCTGGAAACTACCCTGCCCTGTATCGCCCTTGGTGGTAGGAGCGGGAAGTTTGAGACCTGCCTGCGTAGGAAGTCCCGCGCCTGCAGGTACCTAAACTCATTCCCTTCCGTCAATTCAAATTTTTCCTCCAACTCCCTCAGGCTAGGAAAGCTCCCCTCTATGAACAGATCTCCCATCCGCTCGATCCCTGCTCTTTGCCATTTCCGAAACCCTCCATCCAGCCTCCCCGGGGCAAACCGAAGATTATTGCAGATTGGAGACCAAACCGATGCTCCCTCTGCTCCCACATGTTTACTCCATTGCCCCCAGACTCTCAGGGCTGCCATCACCATGGGGCTGGTGGAGTACCGTGCAGGCGGGAACGGCAGAGGCGCCGTTGCCAACGCCCCCAAACTCGTGCCCTTATGTGATGCCGCCTCTACTCGCTCCCATACCGACCCACCCCCACCACCCACTTCCTAATCATGGCTATATTTGCCGCCCAATAGTAATTGCTAAAGTTCAGCAGCGCCAACCTGCCCTCCCCTCAGCTACGCTCCAGCATCCCCTTTTTTACTCACGGGGTCTTGTCCGCCCTTTACAAAGCCAGAGATCTCCTTGTTCACCCGTTTAATAAAGGCCCATAGAATAAAGATGGGCAGGCACTGAAAAACAAACAGGAATCTCGGGAAGGCCATCATTTTCACTGTCTGTACCCTCCCAGTCAGTGATAGCGGGAGCATGTCCCACCTTCAGTAGTCTTCCTTCATTTGGTCCATTAGTATGGTCACATTTAGTTTATGTAGCTGTTCCAATTCCCGTGCCACTGGATGCCTAGATACCAAAAGCTTCCCCCTACCACCCTAAACGGCAACTCTCCCAGTCGCCTCTCCTGCCCCCTTGCCTGGATCACGAACATCTCACTTTTCCCTTTTCCCTATGTTCAGTTTATAACCCGAAAACTGGCCAAATTCCCCCTGAATCCTCATAATTTCTTCCATCCCCTCTAGTGGGTCAAAATATATAGGAGCAGATCATCTGCGGATAGCGGGACTCTGTGCTTCAGCCCTCCCCGAACCAGCCCTTCCAGCCCCTTGAGGCTCTCAGTGCAATTGCCAGTGGTTCTATGGCCAGCGCAAACATCAGTGGGGAAAGGGGGCATCCCTGCCTCATTCCCCAGTGCAGCCTAAAATAGCCCGATGTCAACCTGTTCATCCGTACACTCGCCACGGGAGCCTGATACAGCAGCCTAACCCAGTCGATGAAGCCCCGCCCAAACCCAAACCGCTCCAGCACCTCCCACAGATAGGTCCATTCCACCCGATCAAAGACCTTCTCTGCGTCCATTGCGACACTACCTCTACGTCCCTACCCACTGGGGGCACCATGATCACATTCAGCAGCCTTCTAACGTTGGCCGCCAACTGCCTGTCCTTAACAAATCCCATCTGGTCCTCCCCAATTACATCCGGAACGCAGTCTTCTATTCTGAGGACAAGATTTTGGCCAACAGTTTGGCGTCCACATTTAATAAGGAGATCGGTTTGTAGGACGCGCATAGCTCCGGGTCCTTATCCCGCTTCAGGATCAGTGAGATCGTGGCCTGTGACATCGTCGTGTGAAGCCCCCCTCGCTCCCTTGCCTCATTAAATGTCCTCATCAGCAGCGACCCCAGCATCCCAGAGAACTTTTCATAAAACTCCACTAGGTACCCGTCCGGTCCCGGGGCTTTACCCGACTGCATGACTTTCAGCCCTTCTGCTATTTCTTCCATCCCTATCGGGGCCCCCAACCCTTCTAACAGCCCTTCCTCCACCTTCGCGAAACTCAGCCCCCCTAAAAATTGCCTCATCCCTTCTGTCCCTTGAAATGAAACGAAATGAAAATCTCTTATTGTCACAAGTAGGCTTCAAATGAAGTTACTGTGAAAAGCCCCTAGTCGCCACATTCCGGCGCCTGTTCGGGGAGGCTGTTACGGGAATTGAACCGTGCTGCTGGCCTGCCTTGGTCTGCTTTCAAAGCAAGCGATTTAACCCTGTGCTAAATAACCCCTTCTGGGGCCCCTTCTGGGGGTTCCGACTCATACAGCCTGCTGTAAAACTCCTTAAACGCCCTGTTAACCCCTGCTGAATTCCCGACAAAGTTCCCGTCCCAGTCCTTCACTTTCCCAATCTCCCTGGCTGCCTCCTTCTTTCTGAGCTGCTGCGCAAGCATTCTGCTGGCCTTATCTCCATACTCATATATCGCCCCCCCCTCACCTTCCTCAGCTGCTCCACCGCCTTCCCTATAGTTAGCAAGCCAAACTCCGCCTGCAGCCTCCATCGTTCCCTTAAAAGCCCTGCCTCTGGGGTCTCCGCATATCTCCTGGAGTATTTTCCCTATCAGTCGATCCACCTCTGCTCTATTCACCTTCTCCCTGTGGGCCCGTATCAAAATCAGCTCCCCTCTGACCACCGCATTCAACACCTCCCAGACCATTGCTGCCAAGACTTCCCCCGTGTCATTAACTTCTAGATAGTCCTGGATGCATTTCCTCACCCGCCAGCACACCTCATCCTCTAACAGTCTGACATCTAATCTCCAATGCGAGCGCTGGCCACACTCCTTGCTCACCTGTAATTCCACCCAGTGCGGGGCATGGTCCGAGACCGTGATCGCTGAGTACTCAGTGTCCACTAACCACATCAGTAAAGCTCTGTTCAAGATGAAAAAGTTGATCCGGGAGTATACTTTATGTACGTGTGAGTAGAAAGAGAACTACTTCACTCTCGGCTGCCCAATCCTCCATGGGTCCACTCCCCCATCTGCTCCATAAACCCCTTTAGCTCCCTTGCCATTTTTGGCATCCTGCCTGTCCTTGAGTTCGACCGGTCTAGTCTTGGGTCAATGACTGTGTTGAAGTCCCCCCCCCTCCATGACCAGCTTATGCGAGTCCAGTCTGGGATCTTCCTCAACATCCCCCTTATAAACTCCACATCATCCCAATTTGGCACGTAGACATTCAGGAGTACCACCGGCAGCCTTTCCAGCTTCCCACTAACCATGATGTACCAACCGCCCACATCTGCAACTATTCTTCCTGCCTCAAATGACACTTGCTTATTAATCAGGATTATGACCCCTCTAGTCTTAGAGTCCGGCCCCGATTGAAATACCTGCCGACCCATCCTTTCCTTAGTCTAGTTTGATCAATTACCCTAAGATGCGTCTCCTGTAACATTGCCACGCCCGCCTTCAATCCCCTCAAGTGCACGAACACGCGTGCCCTCTTAACCGACCCATTCAGCCCTCTAATGTTCCACATGATCAGCCTGGTCTGGGGTCTCTCAGCATCCCCATCTCCACCTCCGTTGCTGTTTGGTGTTCCTCGTGCTCGGTCAGTGCCTTCTCCACTTTCTGGATTGCCCGATCTTGAGTGTCCAATCTCTGTTCCAGCCGAGCAATCGATTCCCTAATCGGGTCCAAGCATTCCTGTTTCTGCTTGGCGAAGCCCTCTTGGATAAACTTCATCAACTGCTCTGTCGACTGCTGGGTCGTCGAGACAGAGCTCCGCTCGTCCGCCATGCTTTTTCCTGCTGCAGCTTCAACCGCGGCCTTCTCTGTTCACCTATTTCTTCCTTTGCGAGCATTCCTGGTCTACCTTTCCATGCACTGGTGTGTGACTCCTCCTCACTATTGATTTTTCAAGTAAAATCCGTGAGAAAATCGGGGAAAAGGTCCAAAGGTACGTCCCGAGCGGGAGCCACCAAATGTGCGACCTACTCCTTCATGGCCGCCACCGGAAGTCCTCTCATTGGTTTCTAATTCTCAGCTGACACCTCCTGGTTCGTTCAAATGGATGTCTGACACTTAGAGGGCAATTTATGAATTAAATTTTGGCAATTACCGAAGATTGACTGGTATCCGACAGGAATAATTTAGTGTCCACATGTGCTGCCTGATGAGAAGGGGATTCTCACGCCACGGCTAGCCATCAACCTTGCTATACCTACTGAATTGATATATTCTTATTACTACATGCACTGGAATATAATGGTCTATTCTTTGTATGAAACAAGCATCTAAATTTCTGCAGGCGTGACTCTAAAGTTCAATAGTTTATTAATTATCTGAATCAATGCCTATCTTTTCACAATGTGGAGATGCCAGCTTTGGACTGGGGTGAGCACAGTAAGTCTTACAACACCAGGTTAAAGTTCAACGGGTTTGTTTCAAATCACTTTCGGAGCACCTGAGGAAGGAGCAGTGCTCTGAAAGCTAGTGATTTGAAACAAACCTGTTGGACTTTAACCTGGTGTTGTAAGACTTCTTACTGTCTTTTCACAATCATGGGCCGGGATTCTCTGACCCTGCACCAGGTCGGAGAATCCCCGGGGGGGGAGGCACGAATCCCACCCCGCCGCTCCGACTTCCCTATTCTCCGGTGCCGTTTTGAGGGCGGCAGCGGAATTCCCGTTGCGCCGGTCGGGGTCTGTTGACAGCGCCCCCCCCCTCCCTGGCGATTCTCCGGGCCCCGATGGGCCGAGTGTCCGACGAGCTTTGCCCAGTCCCGCCGGCGTGGATTGCTCACCTCAAACACGACGGGACCTGGAAGATATGTGTGCGGGGGTTGTCCTGGAGGGGGGGGGGTGGGGGGATCCGACCCCGGGGGGGGACCCCCATGGTGGCCTGGTCCGCGATCGGGGCCCACCGATCGGCGGGCGGACTGGTTCCGTGGGGGCCTACTTTGCTCCACGCCGGGCCCCTGTAGGGCTCCGCCATATTGCCCAGGGCCTGGCGCGGAGAAGGGAAGCCCCACACATGCACGGAAATACTCCGGCCGTTCCGCACATGCGCGAACATGTGCCGACCGTTCGGCGCCGGCTGGAGCTGCAGGAACCACTCCGGCAGCAACCTAGCGCCCTAGAAAGGGGAGAATTCCTCACTTTCAGGGGCAGTTGACACCGGAGTGGTTGGTGCCAGTTTTCACGCCGGCGTGGGGGACATAGCCTCATTATTGGAGAATCCCGCCCAACGTCTTTTGAATAATTTCATTCTCTAGCTATGCACTCAATCAATACCTAAGACACCAATAAATCAATTAATCAATAAATCAATAACCTATCAGTTACCATCAAAGTTTTGGAAATACCCAGAAACGTTATTGATCGTCCATACCAACAAGACACCTAGTTTCAGCTCTTGAAGTTCGGGTACTTCGTCTCCAGAGGGGTCTTGAACTTGGTCTATCATCTGGTAGACTTGACTAGTAGGCTTAGATGTTTTCTTTTTCTTACTGATGTTCGATGTCGTGTCCCCCTGGGCACCCCTGGCCAACCCCCACCAGTCCCCCGAGCCCTCGCCAAAGCTTCCCTCCAGCAGCATGGCTCCCACCTGACTATGGCGGCGTTGGACACAGTCTGCAGCCGTGTTCCAGACTGCTGAGACCACATGTCAACCGCGCGGTTGGGAACACAGCCTATCGGGAGCGGAGCATTGGGGGTAGGCCTTCAGGTGACATCCTGAGGCCATCCCAAAGGAGCGCACCGTGATTACGCCATTTTGGAAGGGACGGAGCATGCTCAACCTGTGTAAAACAGCCCCCGATACAGTCATAAAAATGGACTCTGCCCAATCGCCGATTATGGAATTGGCAACAGGAAATGGAGAATCCCACCCATGGTGCTTTTAGTAATGTCATGTGAGAGTACCTTTAAGAAATGGGTGTTTATAAATGGGTGTGTATATAAATATCTGTAGTGAGAGTACCTTTCAGAAATGGGTGTTTATTACTGCAGTGATGTCAGAGAGGGGGTGGAGCTGGGCTGTCTGTCAGCTTTTTACTTTCGTTTTAGGCTGTTTGCTGCAGGGTGTGTTTTAGTTTCATTTTCAGAGCTGGATAGCTGCAGTCACAGCCAGAAGGTATGAGTCTCTCTCTCTCTAATCTAAACACTGTAAATAGATCCTTTGGTGATTTAAAACTAATAACTGTTCTCAGTAGTGACTTTAACCTGATGTGCTTCTGTTGAAGATTATGTTTTTAAGTCTTATGGATGTTAAAAGGAAAGCTTAAAAGGATTACTTAGTGTTGTAGTCTTTGGGGGTTGTATTTGAATTAATGGTTGCTAAGATGTTCACTATGTTTTAAAAAGATTAACTTGAGTTCATAGAATAAACATTGTTTTGTTTTAAAAAATACTTTTCCATTTCTGCTGTACCACACCTGTAGAGTGGGCCGTGTGCTCCCCATACCACAATCTATTAAAAGTTGTGGGTCAGGTGAAATCCATGATACACTTTGGGGTTCTTTAAACCCTCACCCATAACAGTAAGCAGTTTTCTTTAATAGCTTTGTTGCAGAGTCCACATTCCAGCCTATCAAGAAGGGTGTAATCTAGTGTTGCACCAAACTCACAGTATTTTGCTAATCTTCCTAAGATGGCCATGAATTGTAAGATTCTTTCCCCTTCTTCTTGACCACAACGGTAGAACAGAGCCCTTTCTGCAATTATAAGTGGTGTTGGTGATTTGATTTGATTTATTGTCATATGTAGCAAGTACAGTGAAAAGTATTTTTCTGCGGCCGAGGGAACGTTCACAGTACGTACATAGTGGTCAAAGAATAATCAACAGAGAACATTGAAAATGGTACATCGACAAACAGTGATTGGTTACAGTACGGAACAAGAGGCCAAACAAAGCAAACAAAGCAAATACATGAGCAAGAGCAGCAAAGGGCATCGTGAATAGTGTTCTTACAGGGAACAGATCAGTCCAAGGGGGGAGACGCTGAGGAGTTTTGTCGCTGTAGGGAAGAAGCTGTTCCTATGTCTGGATTTGCGAGTCTTCAGAATTCTGTGCCTTCTGCCTGATGGGTGGGAGGGGTCTCTGATAATGCCATCTGCCTTTCTGAAGGCAGTGGGAGGTGTATACAGAATCAATGTGGGGGTGACAAGCTTGGGTGATGCGTTTGGCTGAGTTCACCACACTCTGCAGTTTCTTGCGATCTTGGACCGAGCAGTTGCCGTACCAGGCTGTGATGCAGCCGAATAGGATGCTCTCTATCGCACATCTGTAGAAGCTTGTGAGAGTCGATGCAGACATGCCAAATTTCTTTAGCTTCCGTAGGAAGTAGCGACGTTGTTGGGCTTTCTTGACTGTTGCATCAACGTGAGTGGACCAGGACAGATTGTTGATGATGGTGACCCCCAGGAACTTAAAGCGATCGACCATCTCCACTTCGGAGCCATTTATGCAGACGGGAGTGTGTGTCGTGCTACGCTTCCTTAAGTCGATGATCAGTTCCTTGGTCTTTCCAACATTTAGAGAGAGGTTGTTTTCGGTACACCATGCAACCAAGTGATTTATCTCCCTCCTGTAGTCTGATTCGTAGTTGTTTGAGATACGGCCCACTACAGTCATATCATCCGCAAACTTATAGATTGAGTTGGAGTTAAATCTTGCCACACAGTCATGTGTGTATAGGGAGTACAGTAGAAGACTGAGCACACATCCTTGCGGGGCTCCGGTGTTGAGGACTATTGTGGAGGAGGTGCTGTTGCCTATCCCTACAGATTGCGGTCTGTTGGTGAGGAAGTCGAGGATCCAGCTGCCCAGGGAGGGGTCAAGTCCAACATTGTGGAGTTTGGTTATTAGTCTTGTTGGGATGATGGTGTTGAAGGCGGTGCAGTAGTCTATGGACAGCAGTCTTACATAGGTGTCTTTGTTGTCGAGGTGTTCGAGTGTTGAGTGTTGACCAGTTGCAGTGATAGCAAACTGCAGTGGATCGAGACTGTCTGGGAGGCTGGCAGTGATCCGTCTCATGACTAGCCGCTCGAAGCATTTCATGATAACAGACGTTGGGGCCACCGGTCGGTAGTCGTTGAGGCAGGCTACCTTGTTCCTCTTTGGTATTGGTATTATGCAGGTCTTCTTGAAGGAGGTAGGACCTCAGACGGAGGAGTGAGGTGGTGAAGATATCTGCAAATACACTCGTCAGCTGGCCTGCGCAGGCTCTGAGTGCTCGCCCAGGGACTCTGTCAGGGCCCGTCGCTTTCCGTGTATTCACTTTCAAGAAGGTAGCTCTTACCTCTGAGGCTGTAAGAGTGGGTATGGGTGTGTCCAGGGCTGTTGGGGTGGGTGGCACTGATATATTGGCTGACTGCTCAAAGCGGACATAGAACTTGTTCAGATCATCGGGTAGGGATGCTCCAACCCCAGATATTCCACCTGGCCTTGCTTTATAGCCTGTGATCTTCTGAAAGAATGCTCTTCTAGAATCTTCATCAAGTCAGGAGGGAGGGCGTCAGGTATTTGGATAATTGGAGCGCATTCTGGGGAAGATGGGACCTGTACAAGCAGGACGGGTTGCATCTGAACCAGAGGGGCACCAATATCCTGGGAGGGAGGTTTTCTAGTACTCTTCGGGAGGGTTTAAACTAATTTGGCAGGGGAATGGGAACCGGATTTGTAGTCCAGCAACTAAGGTAGCCGATATTCAGGACGCCAAAGCGTGTAATGAGGCAGTGGGGAAGGGAACACTGACAAAGGAGAGCACTTGCAGGCACGGAGATGGGTTGAAGTGTGTATACTTCAACGCAAGAAGCATCAGGAATAAGGTATAGATCGGTACTTGGGACTACGATGTGGTGGCCATCACGGAAACTTGGATAGAAGAGGGGCAGAAATGGTTGTTGGAGGTCCCTGGTTATAGATGTTTCAATAAGATTAGGGAGGGTGGTAAAAGAGGGTGGGGGGTGGCATTGTTAATTAGAGATAGTATAACAGCTGCATAAAGGCAGTTCGAGGAGTAACACCCCAATGAGGTAGTATGGGTTGAAGTCAGAAATAGGAAAGGAGCAGTCACCTTGTTAGGAGTTTTCTATAGGCCCCCCAATAGTAGCAGAGATGTGGAGGAACAGATTGGGAAACAGATTTTGGAAAGGTGCAGAAGTCACAAGGTAGTAGTCATGGGTGACTTTAACTTCCCAAATATTGAGTGGAAACTCTTTAGATCAAATAGTTTGGATGGGGTGGTGTTTGTGCAGTGTGTCCAGGAAGCTTTTCTAACACAGTATGTAGATTGTCCGACCACAGGAGGGGCAATATTGGATTTAGTACTTGGTAATGAACCAGAGCAAGTGATAGATTTGTTAGTGGGGGAGCATTTTGGAGATAGTGACCACAATTCTGTGACTTTCACTTTAGTAATGGAGAGGGATAGGTGCGTGCAACAGGGCAAGGTTTACAATTGGGGGAAGGGTAAATACGATGTTTTCAGACAAGAATTGAAGTGCATAAGTTGGGAACATAGGCTGTCAGGGAAGGACACAAGTGAAATGTGGAACTTGTTCAAGGAACAGGTACTACGTATCCTTGATATGTATGTCCCTGTCAGGCAGGGAAGAGATGGTCGAGTGAGGGAACCATGGTTGACAAGACAGGTTGAATGTCTTGTTAAGAGGAAAAAGGAAACTTATGTAAGGCTGAGGAAACAAGGTTCAGACAGGGCGCTGGAGGGATACAAGATAGCCAGGAGGGAACTGAAGAAAGGGATTATGAGAGCTAAGAGAGGGCATAAACAATCTTTGGTGGGTAGGATCAAGAAAAACCCCAAGGCCTTTTACACATATGTGAGAAATATGAGAATGACTAGAGCGAGGGTAGGTCCGATCAAGGACAGAAGCGGGAGATTGTGTATTGAGTCTGAAGAGATAGGAGAGGTCTTGAACGAGTACTTTTCTTCTGTATTTACAAATGAGAGGGGCGATATTGTTGGAGAGGACAGTGTGAAACAGACTGGTAAGCTCGAGGAAATACTTGTTAGGAAGGAAGATGTGTTGGGCATTTTGAAAAACTTGAGGATACACAAGTCCCCCGGGCCTGACGGGATATATCCAAGGATTCTATGTGAAGCAAGAGATGAAATTGCAGAGCCGTTGGCAATGATCTTTTCGTCCTCACTATCAACAGGGGTGGTACCAGGGGATTGGAGAGTGGCGAATGTCGTGCCCCTGTTCAAAAAAGGGACTAGGGATAACCCTGGGAATTACAGGCCAGTTAGTCTTACTTCGGTGGTAGGCAAAGTAATGGAAAGGGCACTGAAGGGTAGGATTTCTGAGCATCTGGAAAGACACTGCTTGATTAGGGATAGTCAGCACGGATTTGTGAGGGGTAGGTCTTGCCTTACAAATCCTATTGAATTCTTTGAGGAGGTGACCAAGCATGTGGATGAAGGTAAAGCAGTGGATGTAGTGTACATGGATTTTAGTAAGGCATTTGATAAGGTTCCCCATGGTAGGCTTCTGCAGAAAGTAAGGAGGCATGGGATAGTGGGAAATTTGGCCAGTTGGATAACGAACTGGCAAACCGATGGAAGTCAGAGAGTGGTGGTGGATGGCAAATATTCAGCCTGGATCCCAGTTACCAGTGGCGTACCGCAGGGATCAGTTCTGGGTCCTCTGCTGTTTGTGATTTTCATTAATGACTTGGATGAGGGAGTTGAAGGGTAGGTCAGTAAATTTGCAGACGATACGAAGATTGGTGGAGTTGTGGATAGTAAGGAGGGCTGTTGTCGGCTGCAAAGAGACACAGATAGGATGCAGAGCTGGGCTGAGAAGTGGCAGATGGAGTTTAACCCTGAAAAGTGTGAGGTTGTCCATTTTGGAAGGACAAATATGAATGCGAAATACAGGGTTAACGGTAGAGTTCTTGGCAATGTGGAGGAGCAGAGAGATCTTGGGGTCTATGTTCATACATCTTTGAAAGTTGCCACTCAAGTGGATAGAGCTGTGAAGAAGGCCTATGGTGTGCTCGCGTTCATTAACAGAGGGATTGAATTTAAGAGCCGTGAGGTGATGATGCAGCTGTACAAAACTTTGGTAAGGCCACATTTGGAGTACTGTGTACAGTTCTGGTCACCTCATTTTAGGAAGGATGTGGAAGCTTTGGAAAAGGTGCAAAGAAGATTTACCAGGATGTTACCTGGAATGGAGAGTAGGTCTTACGAGGAACGGTTGAGGGTGCTAGGCCTGTTCTCATTAGAACGGAGAAGGATGAGGGGCGACTTGATAGAGGTTTATAAGATGATCAGGGGAATAGATAGAGTAGACAGTCAGAGACGTTTTCCCCGGGTGGAACAAACCATTACAAGGGGACATAAATTTAAGGTGAAAGATGGAAGATATAGGAGGGATATCAGAGGTAGGTTCTTTACCCAGAGAGTAGTGGGGGCATGGAATGCACTGCCTGTGGAAGTAGTTGAGTCGGAAACATTAGGGACCTTCAAGCAGCTATTGGATAGGTACATGGATTTGGGTAGGGTGCTCTTTCCAAGAGCCGGTGCAGACTCAGGGGGCCGAATGGCCTCCTTCTGCACTGTAAATTCAATGATAATCTATGATTAATCTAGGACAAAGGTTCGGCACAACATCGTGTGCTGTATTTTCTATGTTCTATGTTCATTGTAGGTATTTTCTGAATGGACTAAGTTCTTCATTAAAATAAAAGTTTTACACCCTACTGAACTGAGAAATGTTGCAACCTTTAGGTCCTCTGGTATTTGATTAGCTGTGAGATAAAGTTGAAATCTCCCTTTATACGAGTTCCAAGTCTCACAGTTTTCATCAAATGCCCACCATTTTGAATACCGGCTCCCAGGGTCAATACTTTCTTCAGCCTTCCTCCCTTCTGTTTTTTTTAATATATGCATGAAGCAAGAGGTCTCCTGATCCACAATGATTTTTTTTTTGTTGCCTGAACTATCGTTTGTTTTATTCACGTAGTAGCTTTCACAGAATTTTGAACAGACTTTTGAATCTGCAGCCTGTTTCACTTCACCACATGCACAGTCCCTACAGCTTAGAGCCTACCCACTTCCAACAGTAAGCAAGTTTAAAAAACCTGGTTCTGACTTACTCATGGTTATACATTCATATTTCGTCAAACCTTTCTGCATCGGCGGTTTTCCCCTCAATCAACATTTGAATCCAATCCTGATAGTCTTCTCACTCGCTCTCATCACCCATTTTCACTTTTCTCGCCACCAGTTTTAGTGCCTTTATTCTTATCGTCAGTTTTCTCTTTTGTTATATTTTTAAATCGCCACTATGCAAGGCTTATTCTTGAGCTGTTGCTTCATACAAGTCTAAGATGGAGAACAGATGCCTGCGCAAACATTCTGCTTCACTGGACTGTGGGACAACTTTCCATTTTTGGTAGAAGTTCACAGATGTTAGTAGGAGGACTTTGCAAGGCCAACATTGTCATTTTGGTGCCTAGGTTTAGGGCGGAATTCTCTGACCCCGCCCCGCCGCTTCGACGCCGGCTGCCGTATTCTCCGACACCGGTTTTCGGGCGGGAGCAGGGATCATGCCACACCGGTCGGGGGCTGTTGGAAGCGCCCCCCCCAGCAATTCTCTGGGCCCCGATGGGCCGAGCGGCCGTCGGTTTCTGGCCAGTCCCACCGGCGTGGATTAGACTTGGTCCCATGCGCTTACCTGGCAGGTAAGTTGGCTCGTGCGGTCCTCAGGGGGGCTCAGGGGGATCCGAACCTGGGGGTGGGCCCCACAGTGGCCTGGCCCGAGATCGTGGCCCACCGATCTTGGGCGGGTCTGTGCCATGGGGGCACTTCTTCTTTCCGCGTTGGTCCCTGTAGGGCTCCGCCATGGCTGGCGCGGAGAAGCCACCCCCCCTGCGCATGCGGCAGAATACGCCGGCCGGTCTGCGCATATGCTGAACCATACCGGCGGTTATGCACATGTGCTAACTCGCGCAGTCCCTTCGGCGCCCACTGGCGTGACGCCAACCCATCCGGCGCCGGCCGAACCCCCGGAAGAGCGGAGAATTCCGCAACTTCTGGTCAGCCCGACGCCGGAGTGGTTCACAAAACAAAAGTCCTATTTTGAACATTAACTGTATGCTTCCCTTCTGAAAGCTATTTTGTGAATTGCAGAATTGTGAATTGACTGCGCACAGGAGGGGTCTAAGGTTAAACAATGTAAGAGAAGCCATTTTGAGCAATATAATGTAGTGGCATATAGGTGCTTACAGGATGGTGTACCAAAACAAAGCTTTACTGCAGCCATGATTGAATGGTGGACAAGCCTCGATGGGCTGAGTGGCCTAACTCTGCTCCTATGTCTTATGGTCTTATTTCCTAACTGCGAGGAATCTGCAATCAAGAAAGATTCTCTGTGAAACTCAAATTAGTCATTCCAGAAAAGAAACTGGCCAATAATCCACCCAAGGCCAATCAGGTATTATCACCAAGCTCAAAGGCAGCATTTCCTGGGGCTCAGGTTCAAATCCCACCATTCAATTTAAATTCAATTGATGATAATCTGCAATTGAAAGCTAGTCCCAGTGACTGTAAGACTATTGGCAATTGTCATAAAAACATATATGCTTTCCTTCAGGGAAGGAAATCTGCTACCTTACCTGCTCTTGACTCCATATCCACAACAATGTGGTTGACTCTTAAATATCGTAGCAAGCCAGTCAGTTCGCTATAAAGCCAACAAGGAACAAAAGTAGATGGAACACGAGGGGCGGGATTTTCCCGAATCAGCGAGATGGCCCGACGCCGGCATAAAAAACGGCGCGAACCACTCCGGCGTCGGGCCGACTGGAAGTTGCTGAATTCTCCGCCCTTCCGGGGGCTAGGCCGGCGGCGGATGGGTTGGCGTCACGCCCTGCCGGCGCCGAAGGGACTGCGCGAGTTAGCGCATGTGCAGACCCGCCGGTGTGGTTCAGCGCATGCGCAGACCGGCCGGCGTATTCTGCCGCATGCGCAGGGGGGGGTGGCTTCTCCGCGCCAGCCATGGCGGAGCCCTACAGGGACCAACGCAGAAGGAAGAAGTGCCCCCATGGCACAGACCTGCCCACAGATCGGTGGGCCACGATCGCAGGCCAGCAGTAAACAAAACAGCTAAAACTTTATGTGGAATTGTTACCAATTAAAAATAACTAGCTGAGTATTTTAGCATTTTTGAGAGACTTCACATCGTTGACAAGATAATAATTGACCAAGAAATCTCCTTTATTTTGCAGTAATACTCTTTTGTTTTGTCCCTGATCATTGGCTCGCTTTCTGTGAAGTCTATTGACAGCACCTAATTTGTTCGCCAATGGTTTCCTGTCAAGCACTGGATTTAGTTGCAATGCTTCTCGAATTTGCTCTGTAATAGATTTGTTGTTATAGGCCTTTAATTAGGTCTGGTAGACCCAGCAGCTAGCATACATTCTTGGGAAACTAAAGCAAAATACTGCAGATGCTGGAAATCTGAACCAAAAACAGGAAACACTCAGCAGGTCTGACGGCGTCTGTGGAGAGAAAAACAGAGTTTGTGGGCGATATTTTCCGCTCCCCCTGCGGTGTGTTTTGTGGGGGAGGGGGTTTAGTCAATGGGATTTCCCGTTGTTCGCAGCCTCCATCACCGGGGAACCGTAGTGTGTGTGTGTATGTGTTGGGGGTGTGGGTGGGGGCGGGGGGTGGGGGGGGTGGGGGTGGGGGGGGCGCGGGGGGGAGGAGGGGAGGCGGGGGGGGGGGGGGCGGGGAGTGGCGGAAATCACCCTTATCACCCTTGGTGCGACTAGAAGATCTCGCTGGCGGGAATGGCCGGAGAATCCTGCCCACGTCTCCGGTCTGTGACCTATGTTCTGATAAAAGGTCACAGACCTGAAACGTTAACCCTGCTTTTCTCTCCCCAGAAGCTGCCAGACCTGATAAATCCTGTAACGCCACATCAGGTTCATATACAAATATGTGGCCTCCCTCTTTACCCATAGAGCAACCTCGGCAACCCTACTGCTCTTTGCCAGTCGATCCAATTAGAATGTTACAGTGGGGTAATAAGTGAGTTTGAAATTAAAAAATGCTGAAGAAAATTAGGTTCCTTTTCCTCTGGAAAAAATGGGAAGTAAATTGAATATAAAGGACGCTATGGACTTTATTGCCTTTCCCTTTGCATCTGTGGCTGTTTGTAGAAAACTAACCATGATTGTATTCTAGATTGCAGAAGTCGTGGGTAGCAACGGATGTTCTGGAATAAACAATATCAGTTTGGCGTTGTTATCTCTCAATTCTCTTGGGTTGTATTCTATATTAATGGACCTATCTAAATACAGATTTCTGAATCCTGGAACACTGTACCCAATAGCACTTTCACCACATGGACTACATTGGTTCATGAATTGATTGCACACTACCTTCTTAAAGCAACTAGAGATGGGAAATAAATGCCAGTCTTGCCAGTGAGAATATTATAAAAATAAAAAAATAGAGTTGGGGACTTTGTTTTGGTCTTCAGAATTTCACTTTCATCTCCCCTATCCTCATTTTGCTGAACAAGAACATTTGACTAAAGAGATTTAGGATCAAGTCTATCTCTCCACATTGAACAGTGGTGAAGGGTACTTAAAAAAATAATAATAACAGACGGACCTTTGCTGCTCATACCATGGATGTTGCAAGAAGAAGCTAATTGAACAATTTACAATCAGAGTGTAGTTGCACCATATGTCTTTATAACTTAATGACTGGTCAATGTTTGTCTTTAACTATGAAAGTGAGGTGGAAAAAGAAATTGGAACATAGGACAGTAGATCAACTCTGAGATATTTTTAAAAAGGGAGATTGCAACGTTGCAGAATAAATATGTACCATGTAATAAAGAAATTGAGACTGCTTTCAGTTTTATAAGTTAGAGACAACTTATGATTGATGAAGGTATTAATGGATATGGGGCAATGTCATATATATGGGGTGAGATTTTCCATTCCCCCAGTGGCATGATTCGTGGCATTGGAGCCGGCCCAACATTGGCCGGTGGCGAGACCTTCTGATCCCGCTGCTGTCAATAGGGTTTCCTATTCTGTGTACCCACCGGGAAACATGTGGCAGGGGTTCGCTTTCAGTGGGACCAGAATATCCCGTCGGTGAGAACGGCAGACAATTCCAGCCTTGGAGTTAGGCCACAGATCAACCATAATCTCAGTGAATGGTCAAAAGGGTTTAAGGGACTAAATGGCCAACGCCTTTGTTTTTGTGATTATGGCATTTATGGCCTCTAGGTAATATTTGAAGAGAGAAAATAATGAAAGAGAATAAAGAAAGCTGGCAGGGATTATCAAGAAGAATCTTAATATTTTAAAAAGATCAGTAAAATACTGTACCAAATATATCAATTAAAAAGAGGATGATCAAATGTAAGATAGAGTACCCTGGGAGGAGAGGACAGTGAATAATAGAGGATAGGTGTAGATTGACAGGGGTACTTAATAAGTATTTGGTAAATTCAAAAGAAGAGGGCACTGGGAAGGGAGTCAATCCTGGATTGGTTAAAAGGAATTTGAGAGATAGCGGCTGGATGCTCCACCCTGCGACGTTGGAATCGTGAATCGTGATCAGGCGGAAAATCGGGTGTCCGGCCAAAATCAAGGCTGGCGCCAGGCGCCTAACCGACCGCTATGCTTTGCCCCCCCCCACTGGCGGTGAGATCGGGGTCGCGCCCATGCGGCATTAGGACCCATTTTCATCAACATAGTGGGCCCCGAACCAACACCACACGGGTGGCATCTGTGGTGGAGGCCTTTGGTGCCAAGGTACCAGCAATGGGTCAGGATGTCTAAGGCCTGGGGCTCTCTGTGTGGGTGGTGGCTGATGCACAGGACAGGGTGTCCATGTCAGAGCCAGCCAACAGGGAAACATGGATATTGCTGCAGCCTCCAGAGCTTGGCCCAGTCATATTGGGCCTTGGCAGCAAGCGTCCAGTGCATTGGCCTGGCGATGGCTGGCTTGAGCAGGTCCTTGAGTGACATGGCACTGTCCAGAGGGGCGTGGCACAGTCCCTATGTTCCTTGGCCGCGAACATTGAGCCCTGGTCCAGGACTGGCACCGCCAGGTGGCAGGGGGGCCATCGGAGCTCGCTCCAACCGCAACCCCATCCCAAGGAGTTGCCCGGGGGTCATCAGACACCCTGAGGGAGGAAGGGTTGACCCCCTGCAGGGGAGGTGCCAGAACACTGCAGCACCTCCGAATCCCCCCACTTGTCCTTGGCGCATCCGATGGGCAGTGGGCAAAATAGGGCGGCACCACGCCATCTGTGACACCCAGACGACTGCTGGGCCCATTTGAGCCCGGTTGCTCCAGACAACAGCTGCCAAAGGGGATCCAGGTTGTGGGGAAATGTACGCGGCAGGCCACCTCCACTTCTGATGCACCGGCTGGTGGAGCATCTAGAAGGAGCATTAGGGTGCGGAAGGTCAGAATGTCAGACACCAATTAAGTTGGCACAGGTGAAACACATAGGTTAGTGATAGGGGCTAGGGCACAATACTTGTATATATCACAATAAACACCTGTTCACCGATGTTCCAAACTGCCTACTGAGAGGGGTCAGGAGACAGGGTGGTTAGCTGGGGGCGGGTGGGGGTGGGACAGGAGGTTTGGCCTGCCGGTGGCCCGAGCACACATGTTATGCGGCCTCCTGTGGCTGCCCGGGTCCCATACCCTGCCCACCCTGGTCCTCCTCCGCATCCTCCTCGTCAGACAAGGCCTAGCATTCATCCTCCTCCTCCAGCATGTTGCCCCTCCGCTGCATGATCCTCTGGAGGATGCAGTAGACCACCACGATGTGGGAGACCTTCCCCTCATCAGGGGGATGCCTCAAAGGTGCCTGACACCCTCGAGTGTGCCAGAATCAAGGCGTTGTGCGCGCTGTCTGGGTATCCGGCACAGACGTGCATGATGGGCAGCTGGTGGTTGCACACCAACTGCACATCAAGGGAGAGGAATCCCTCCCGGTTTGTGAAGTGCACCCCCTCATGCAGCGATGCTTGTAGGGGGACATGTGTCCCATCCTAAATCTGGGGCATCCTAGTGATGGCGAATCCCTCTGCCCAGGCAACCTGGTGGGCTTGGTTCATATTCAGGTGGATGTGTTGTGCCGCCCGGGGATATAGGACCACCGTTACGGTGCAGATGCACCTGTGCACGGTGGTCTGGGAGATCCCAGACAGGTCCCCACTCTGCGCCTGGAAGGACCCCATGGCATAATGATTTGGGCGAGCATAACCTTGACGGCCACTGGGAGGGGGTATCTTCCCCCATACCCCACAGCTCCAGATGCACCATGATCCGGCAGATATGCTGTACGGTCAGCTGGAGTCTTCGGCAACATGCTCGATCCAGCAGGCCCTTGAACGACAGAGGCTGCCGGTACACATGAGTGCTAATGCGACGCCTCAGTCCCACCTCCTCCTCAGCCTGTTGGACGGCTAGCTCTCCATCCTCACTGGCAGGCCCCTGCGCCTCTCGAGCAGGATCCGGTTCTGCAGGGTCCTACTCGAGCAGCTCCTACTCGTGCAGCCACAGTGCATCTGCCAGGGCTGTGGCAGCTAGGCAGATGTCAACCACTCCTTGTTAGATACCGACCTCCGGTTTGTGCAGGGGGTGAAGCGCAGACATGTTAGCATGGTGGTTACTCCCATGCCCAACTAGGTCCAACGGGCTGCCCTGGCTGCACTGCAACCCCTGCCCCCGCATGTCCACCCCTCCCTCTCAATCCCACCCCCACCACTGGCCGTACTCCCTGACACTTTGCCCTCTGCTCTGCACCGCAACCCTGGCCCCATCAGTGCATGCCACTGGGGGGCCTCTGTTCCCGCCACCTGTCCCTGCCGGCAGGGATACCGGTGGCTGGCGCTACCCATGCCAGTGATATGCTCTGCGGCCCATGTCCTGCATCCTCCTTTGGAGTCTACTGCGTGGGTCCTCCTTGGATGGGCCTTGTGATACCTCACCAGCTGGGTTGCACCAGGTTGTGGGGGTGGGGGTTGGGAGCAGTGTGCTTGGTGGCTTGCATACGGGCAGGGCATGCGGGAGTGGCTCGGCCAGAGGCGTGGGCACCTGTTGCGACCATAGCTGTGGTGTGCTGTGGGTGCTTTATGCAGAGCATTGGTTGTACCTATTTGTCTGGGAGCAGGATGGATGAGGGGCAGGGGCGCAGTGGACGGTCAGTGGGGTGCACAGCCAGATAGTTGCTTTGCAGGCCATTGCAGTGGCGGCCCATGCTCGGACACCCTGACCCTGAGGCCGATCCCATGGTTCCCCAGCTTCTCCCCCAGCCCTGCAGACGCTCCCCAGCCAGCGGCACAACAGTCAGCCCACTGTTGCGTTTTTGGGGACATTACCTAATTCCTCTCTCTCCCTCAGCAGCCACGGCGCCTGTTTCCTGATTTTAAATATCACAAGTGAACCGCGGCCTATTGAACGGTCAGCTATCCATTCTCACTGGCAGGCCTCTGCACCTCTCGGGACGGATCACGTCAGGCTTGGTGGGGGTGGGGTATAGCAATAGGCCAGAGACTACCGGGTCTGGCCTGTTAATGAGATGTTAATGCATGCTACTGTACATGTTGCATGCTCACGCCGGTGTGCGGCATGGACCACATTCACGCTGCTATTGAGGGCCTGGAGCATGGCGTTCCGTTGGCCACCTGGTGCCGATCTCGATTTTCAGCAGACGCCATATTCTCCGGACGATCGTGATTCTCGCCCACAGTCTCCCACACGGAGAATCCTGCCCATTGACTTTGACTCTCGGGGCTGGATTCTCCGGTCGCTGACGCCGGATTCGCGTTCGACGATCAAAGTTCCCGACCAAATTGAGGGCGGCACCACTTTCGCGATGCTCCGCCCCCTCGAAAACCATGCCACGTATCGACGGCCTCAGCCAGCCCACGATGCTCCGCCCCCGACCGGCCGAGTTCCTGACGGCGTTGGTCGCGTGTGGTCTCATCCGTCGGGAACTCGGCGTGGCGGCTGTGGACTCTGTCTAGCGCCGCCACAGTCAGGGGAAGGCTGATCCGCGGGCAGGGGGGGACTTTATCAGGGGCTGGGGGTACTGCGGGGGGTGGTCCGGGGCACGCTAGACGGCCGAAGGGGGGACTATTTTGCGGGCCGGGTCCGTGAGCAGCTGTTGCCATGTTGAACGGCACGGGCGCTGCAGGCCACTGCCGTGCACCCAGCAATTCTCCAGGCCGTATCGGAAGCTAGAGCCGGGTGCTCTACGCTGCTGGCTTGCTAGCAGCCCTCGGCCCAACGGAGGATCAGTTTTACGCCATTTTTTCTGTCGGAAAACGCCACCGTTCCATTGCTGGCCTGGGGACATAGCCTCAGAATCGAAGAATCCAGCCCTACGTTCCTTACCACCAACGGGATTCTTTGTTCCGGCTGCAGTGAATGGGGATTTGACTGAGCGGCAAATTCTCCACCCTTGCTGGCAACGGTAGGAAGGCGGGCTTGAAATTGAGAATCCTGCTCATTATCATAGAAGGTAGGTATTAGAGAAGTTAATTTTGTCAATACATTATTTACATAAAAATCAAGTAACCAGAAAGAGCTGCAATGTAAATGATTGGCAGCTGACATCTCTCAGATGTGATGCAAAACAGGCATGAGATATGTGTGAATTTCCTTGGGGTAGTACAACCTCTTGTGGCATAATTACATGTGCCAAAGCTTGGGGCAGCTACTGCAAAGGCCCAAGGCCCAGTGGGGATAGGCTACTGTCTGAGGCTTCTAATGTCGTAGTACACAGAGGATGGAAACTGTGTAAAACCCCTGTGAATGCACCAGAGAAGGTTTGACAGAACATATAAATGTATATTGTAAACATAACTTTGTAATGGCCGCTCCCTGGTGTTTCTCCAGGTCAAAGCAGCCTGCTTTATTGACTGGCTGTCCACCATCTTGACCAGTCACTCGCTCCACCATTGTTGCTTAGTTGGCAGCAAAGTATCCTACGTATAGGATTCGCTGCAGCAAGTCTCCACTGTTCCTTCCACCTGAAAGGACAAGAGCAGCAAGCACATGGGAACACCAGCATCTGCAAGCTCTCCAAACAACACACCTTCCTGGTTTGGACTCTATCACCATTTCTTTACTGTCACGGGGCCAAAATCCTGGAATTCCCTTCCCTGCAGCACTGTGAGTTTACCTGGCCCAGATGAACTGCACTGGTTCAAGAAGGTGGCTTACCACCACCTTCGCAAGGGCAATTACAGGTGGGCAACAAATGCTGGCTTAACAATGGACACCCATAACCCACGGAGGAGGAGGGGGTGCTGTTGCACCTTAAAGTTGTCTAAACTGTGACACTTTGGGACATTGCATGAAGATGGAGAAGATAAGGATCCTCCTTTCTGTTTTGTTTGAGGAACCATGCTTAGTACCTTTACACCAAACCATTGTACTTTATTTTTTAATTTGTATAGCTGAAAGTATTTTGGCAAATGCCTCCTCTCTCTAGCTTTTAATATTATCAAAGTTTGAAGATGTATCATTACAGATAGATGTGGGTGATGTTAGATATTTGCACCTTTCACAAAATTACTGGAATTTAAATAAGTTGAGCTCGAACCACTACATGATTTTGTAATGAAAGCTTTGTGATGCAGATAGTTACAAGAATGTGGAGGTTTGAAACAGGCGAGCTTCAGGCTTGTGACTCTTTACATAAAGATAACAGAGCGCTTGGCCCTATTTTAGCTAAGATTAAGTTTCAGTGGGTTTGTAATTGCACATTTTGTAGCTGCAGGACATTAACTAACTCCTGTCTGTTTTCACAGAGGCCAGGAGGCTGCCCATCTCCTGAAACAGTGAACACTAGCTCCCAGTTTGAACAAAAACAGCAATTATAAATCATCTTGGGAAGAGCAGGAAAGCACAGTTTGCATTTTGACTGGTTCCCATTCACTGCGCAAGGACTGAAGAAACAAAAAAGACCAAGGAATTCAAAGCACAGTGCGGAAACTCGCTCTCACAATTGCAAAGCTCTCGTCATTTGATTGTGCAAAACTGCACTCCGAAATGTCTGTAACCAGAGCCAATAGCATGTGACTTGCCCTGGAGCTGTTATGATTTGTCAACTGGAGGCACTGGGCTCCACCTACTTGAGATGATCGGCATTTAGGACCGATGCTAAGGCTGCACAGTGATTTGACAGCAGAGCTGGCACAGTGCCTGCTTTACATCTCTGGATTCAGCAGCTAACGCAACAAGGACATAAGCGGCTTATTGAGAAACAAGCACACTGCTGTGGAGGAAGTGGAATTTGAAAAAGAGAGCATTAACTGTCTTGAGGAAACCAGCGTATGCTGTGGTTAGCTGGAGACTGATCGTGCTGCTAGGGTAACTACAGGGCAAAAGTGTTTTGCTGTCTGTAGTAGTATCATGAGTAGACGCAGACAAATGTGACTGCTGAGTCTCAGCACGCCGTGTGAGAGAAGCTATTAACTGCAGCAAAGAGAGAACAGTGAATGATCTTTTCAGACTTTGGTGCTCATGTATGACTAACGATGGGAGGGAACCTCGGCTGCCACCGTTCAATCCCCAAAGATCCGCTGGAGATCGGCCAGAATCGCAAGTTCAGTGCCGCATGCAACTTCAGTAACATTCTGGTGAACCAGGAGCGCCTCAACATCAATACAGCCACTGAGGAGGAACTGATGACCCTTCCAGGCGTCAACCGAATGGTGGCCCAGAACATTGTGGAGTACCGGGAGTGTATCGGTGGGTTTAAAAAAGTAGAGGACTTGGCACTGGTGAGCGGTATTGGCGCGGCCAGGCTGGAGCAGGTTAAACTAGAGATCTGCGTGACAAACAGTAAAAGCACTGGCTCGGCCCAGCATTCACCCAGCTCCATGCGGAAGGATCCCTATTCTGAAATGCTCTTCTTGGCCGGTAGGATCAATGTTAACACTGCCACTGTGGCCCAGTTGATGAGCCTGCAGGGGATAAGTGACAAGATCGCACAAGGTATTGTGAGTTATCGGAAAGAGTGTGGGCCATTCGAAACCATTGACGACCTGGTGAAAGTAACGTCCATCAGCTCATTGCTCCTGGATAAGGTCCGGCCTCGCATTGTTGCAGAGTGTTCGCGGCCCACGTCCACCCACACCGCCAATGGTGGAATCGATTTCACAGGCAAGCCTCGCCCCAGCCCCACTACCCTCAGCTTGCAGAGTGAGGACCTGGACCTTCCTCCAGGTGGTCCGACTCAGATCATCTCAACACGGCCGAATGTGGAGGCTTTCAGTGGGCTGAGGGATGGTGAGCGTGTCTTGAGGCTGGCCAGTTGGAATCTTCAGGACTGCTCGATCGACAAGGCCAATAACCCTGGAGTGAGAGAGGTGATCTGCATGAGCCTTCTGGAGAACAGGTGAGCTTTATTTTCATGGTCTGTTTCTTTTGGTTTTAAAGGCATTGAAATGGATGGTCCCCTTCTCCAGCATTTTGAACTGTCTCGTTTGTGTTCTTTCTTGAACTCTAAAAGCTGTTTGGCTTGTCATATGTTTGTTCTTTTAATGAGCCCACTTTCCATTGGCAGGCATCCAGTAACTGTCTTTCACTATATTCCACTCATTGTGTTTCCTTAACAATGCAGTTTAACATTGAATCGCTGACTGAACCATTTGTCTATGAAGTGCAGTTAGTCTGGGCTATAGGTCACACTTCCTTGGCCATTTGCTTTCAAACAAAAAGAAAACTGAAAACTGGCATTGCACACTTGTGTGTATTTGCTAATAGTGAATATGAATATGTAAACATGGTTCAGCAGGAGGGAGCATGTGCTAGACGGCTGAACTCATCTTGCCTGCACTTGTTCAGCATTTCGTCACCCAGATTTAATTTTTGATCACGTAACTTTGCGGCCATAAAAAAAATCCCCCCCCCCTCGGCCAATGAAAATAAGTGGGGAGGTGGTCCATATTTTAGAATACATTTTTTGGGGGGGAAATATTTCTTCAAAACAAATGCTACTGCTTTTTTGGGAAGGGGGAATAATATGATGTTCTATTCCAGAATTCAAATGGATTCTCAGCCCTCTGATTTCAGATTTGTAGCAACTAAAGGTTTTTTTCCAAGTACACCCTAGAGTTAGAAATGGACAATATTATTTGCAGATGTCCCCCTATCTGGACCAGCAGTTCAAAACTGAGGAACGTGTGAAAACCATTTACTTGAGCTAGTTCTGCCTTTCAATTAGATCACGTTCACCTCTATCTTAACTTCATCTACCTGTCGTGGTTCTGGATTCCGTGATAGCCTTTTGTAATGAGAGCCTCACCAATTAGTTTTTAAATAGTTAATTGATCCAGCCCCAACAGTGGTGTAGTTTTGGAGTTCCCGTTTTTCCTTCTTGTGAAAAATTACCTCCTTACATCACCCCTGAACAGCGTAACTCTTTTTTTCTTCTGCAGGATGTTAGCTAGGCTGTCATTTGATGCCCCTACCTAATTACTAGGTGCAGTTTATGTGGTGTAGGTATACCTCCAGTACTGTTAGGAAGGATGTTTCAGAATTTTGTCCCAGTGACTGCGAAGGAACGGGGATATACAGCACGATTTAATGGGGGAAAAAAAAGAGTCCTGTTTTGGGCACGTTTAGCGGGGTGTTTCCCGGCACTTGCCGCATCAACAACGACCCCGCTATTAAACAGGACTCGGCTTCTTTTTCCTGCCTCGGCGAGGAACATCCCTCCGAGGCTGCACCTAGACCCATTTCCTGCATTAACGAGCTCAGCTTGCCAGTGCAGGAAGAGATCGCTCCCTGATCTCTGACCCCCCCCGCAGCCTCCAGCCCCCCCTCCAATGCCTCAACATACCAATTGGGAGGTTCTTGAGCCCCTCCCGCCTGCAGCCCACCTCATAAGGACGGGGCATGCCCGGGACCGATCCCCAGCGTGGGCAAGAAGCCACATGAGCACCTTGGCACTGCCAGCCTGGCACCGTGGTAGTGCCACTGCCAGCCTGACAGTGCCACCTGTGTGCTACCCTGGCAATACCAGGCTGCACAGGTGGCAATGCCAGGGTGTCATGTTGGCAACACCATCCTACCCAAAGCCTGACCACCCCGGGAGCCGTCGATTGTCTATGCCGCTACACCTGGTCCACGGGGAGATCTCCGAGGCAAGGTCCGCGCCTTGGGTACCTCCGGCGTAGACCTTTCATAGAACATAGAACATACAGCGCAGAAGGAGGCTATTCGGCCCATCGAGTCTGCACCGATTCACTTAAGCCCTCACTTCCACCCTATCCCCATAACCCAGTAACCCCTCCTTACCTTTTTGGTCACTAAGGGCAATTTTTCATGGCCAATCCACCTAACCTGCACATCTTTGGACTGTGGGAGGAAACCGGGACACCCAGAGGAAACCCAGGCAGACACGGGGAGAACGTGCAGACTCCGCACAGACAGTGACCCAGCGGGGAATTGAACCTGGGACCCTGGCGCTGTGAAGCCACAGTGCTATCCACTTGTGCTACCGTGCTGTCCTTGTGCCACCATGCTGCCCAAGTGATTCTAACTACTCACTTGGATATGCAAACTTGGATCACGCCCAGTGAGGATGAGATCCAGATCGTGACGCCTCACGTGATCTTGGGTGGGATTTACTGCACAACCCCCATGTGTTTTTCGGCGGTGGAGGCATCCCACCAATGGGAGTTTCTGGTCCCGAATCCCGTTGACTGCACCCCGCATCACCGGGAAACCCATGCCCCACCGGTGAGACCGGAACATCCCGCTGGCATGAACAGCCAGTAAATCCCGCCCCTTGTTAGATCCTGCGAGCCGTAACAAGCATTGTAATTCTCACAAGGGGCCTCTCATGAGATTTACCAGCAGCGTTGCGTCCCGAGCTGGGTGCGACGAGGCCAGTAGATAGAGGCCTAAGTTGCAACTCAGGATGGCGTATGGCTTGGAGGGGAATGTGCAGGTGATGGTGTTCCTATGCATCTGCTGCCCTTGTCATCCTAGTGATAGAGGTTGTGGGATTGGAAGGTGCTGTCAAAGGAAGCATGACCAATTTTGCAGTGCATCTTGTATATCGGTATTATTGTGCGTCGGTGGTAGAGGGAGTGAATGTCAATGTGTTGGATGGGGTACCATTCAAGCATCCTGCTTTGTCCTGGATAGTGTTGAGCATCTTGAATGTTATTGGAGCTGCACTCACCCACACAAGTGGAGAGTGCTCCATCACTTACCTGACATTTGCTGCGTAGGCTATGGACATGTTTTGAGTAGTCAGTATGCAAGTGACTGTAGAATTCCCAGCCTCTGACCGACACTCCTAGCCACAGTATTTATATGGCTGGTCCAGTTCAATTTCTGGTCAATAGTAACCCCCAGGATGTTGATAGTGGCGGATTCAGTGATGATAATACCATTGAATGTCATTGGGAGATGGTGAGGTTCTCACTTGTTGGGAATGGTCAATGTCTGACATTTATGTTACTTGCCACTTATCAACCCAAGCTTGAATGCTACACCTGGATATGGACTGTTTCAGTACCTGAGGGTTTGCGAATGGTGCTGAGCATTGTCCAATCTCAGCGAACATTCCCACTTCTGCCCTTATAATGAAGGGAATATCATTGATGCAGCAGTTGAAAATGGTTGGGCCCAGAACACTACCTTGAGGAACTCCTGCAATGATGTCCTGGGACTGAGATAATCAACCTCCAGCAACCACTGCCAACTTCCTTTCTGCTATGTATGACTCAAACAAGTGAAGAGTTTTACCCCCTTTGTCCCATCGACTCGTTGCCACATTCCATCAAACACTGCCTTGATGTCAAGGGTGGTCACTCTTACTTCACCTCTGAAATTCAGCTCTTTTATCTATGTTTGGACCAAGGCCAAGGTCAGGAGCTGAGTGACCTTGGCAGAACCCAAACAACATCGTGTGAGCATCTTATTACTATGTAAATGCCACTCGATAGCACCATTAATGACACCTTCCATCATTTTGATGATGGAGCGTAGACTGCGATTTAAAGGGTCGAATTTTTCCTGATTTTTGTGTGCACAACATACCTAGGAAACTTTCCACATTGCCGGATAGATGCCAGTGTTGTAGCTGTACTGGAACAGCTTGGCTAACGATGTGGTAAGATCTGGAGTACAAGTCTTCGGTGCTAATGCTAGAATATTGTCAAGGCCCACAGCCTTTACATAATACAGGGCATTCAGCCACTTCTTGATATCCCGTGGAGTCAATCGAATTGGCTGAAGATTGGCGCCTGTGATCCTGGGGACTTCCAGAGGAGGTTGAGATGAATCATCCTCAGTAGCTCTGGCTGAAGAAGGTTGTAAATGCTTCAGCCTTGTCTTTTTTGAGCTGACATGCAGGGCTCCCCCATCATTGCGAAAGAAGGTATTTGTGGATCCTCCTTCTGTTGGTTATTTAATTGTCTACCACCATTCACTTCTGGGTGTAACAAGACTGCAGAGCTTAGATCTGGTCTGTTGGCTGTGGAACTGCTCTGATTGTGGCATGTTGCTGCCCCTGTTTATCATACATGTATTCCTATGTTGAAGCTTCGCTGGGTTGGCACCTCATTTATTTGTATGTCTTGTGCTGCCCTGGCATGCTGTCCTGCACTTTTAATTAAACAGGAGTTGATTCCTGGTTTGATGGTAATAATAATAATCATCATTATTGTTGTCACAAGTAGACATTAACACTGCAATGAAGTTACTGTGAAAATCCCCTAGTCGCCACACTCCAGCGCCTGTTCGGGTACACTGAGGGAGAATTCAGAATGTCCAATTCACCTAATGGTAGAGTGAGGGATAAGCTGGCCCATCAGTTATGGATTGTGATTGAATTCAGTGTTCCCTTTAAGCTGGCAGGCACATGGCCATGCTGTGATCTAGAGAGAGGAAGAACTGCACTAACGTGACAAGTATAGAGACATGACTTGTGCTCAGCTGCTGTGTGCTTTCATCAATGTGCAAGTTCAGAGGTTGTTGAAAATTGTATGGAATTGCAAGTTATATAACAGATTTTATCATTGTCAGTGATTCAATTGCATCCCCCACATCTACCCCAGCAAAAGCAGTGCCACGTTAGCTACAAAAGGCAGCCTGTTTTTTAACCAAGAAATGCCTGTTGGGTACTAATTTTGGTCACTTCAGGAGACTGAATGAACCCTGTGGGACCAAAACCAGGATCTTTTTGACTCGTGGTGCAATGCCCAACCGATTTTAAAGTGACGTTCAACCAGACTCATGGATTTGGTTCCCCAGAAACCAGCTTCCCACTGGAACTTGGCTTAAGTGGACATATGGAGAATGGTCACTTTGACAGCATCAGGCTATTAGGCTGTGGAGAGAGGGAAGCTGCGAAGTCTGATGCTCTGTTTGCTTTTAACACGGATCGTTGAACAGAAATTGTGCCTCCACCATACCCCTCTCCACCTGACCAGCTTGTTCAATGCAAACTGTTCTCCTTCATCTATTCAGTCCCTTTTTTTTATTGCATAATATCTGTTCTCATATCACTGTCTCCTGACCTGTTTTGTCTCATGTACCTGGATGACACGCCAAAGTAAGCTTGCAAGCTTATTTATGCTTGGGAAGAGCCGGTTTTAAGAAATAACTTAATTGTTGTTTCTGCTTGGCTGCTCTGTGGCTTATTGAGACCTGGAGCTTGACAAAGGCAAAGATAGATAGATTTTTGAACAGTAAAGTAACTAAGGGTTATGGTGAGCGGGCAGGTAAGTGGAGCTAAGTCCACAAAACGATCAGCCATGATCTTATTGAATGACGGAGCAGACATGAGGGCCAGATGACCTACTCCTGCTCCTAGTTCTCATGTTCTTGACACTGCTTAATCCACGCCAAAAAGCCACTAAAACCTTGTTACGTTGGGTTGGGTGATACTTTAAGCTAAAGGATACATGTTTTCCCATTTTTAAGTTGAGGCATTAAAAGCCAGTAGACAGGCATAAAAAACAATCATTAAAAGGCTACTGGTTTTGTCCGTTATTTCAAGGGGGCTGGAATACAAAGTGGAGGAACCTCAGCTGTACAAACTTTTTTGCCAGGCCCTATCTGAAGTACTGTCTTAAAAGAAGTGGTTTGTGTGATTGTTGATGCGTTGGTTTTGGTTGTCCAATATTCCCTAGATTTGGGAGAGGTACCAATAGTTTGGAAAATAGCGAATATATCTCCTTTATCCAAAAAGCAAGAGAGACATAAAACAGGAAACTTCAGGCCAGTTAGCTTGACATCTGTCATAGAGAAAATGTTAGAAGGTATTATTAAAGACATTATAGCAGGGCACTTAGAACAATTCAAGGCAGTCAACAGTTTTGTGAATGTTTAACCAATTTATTAGAGTTCTTTGAAGAAGCAACATGTGCTGTGGATAAAGGGAACCAGTGGGTATACTGTACTTAGATTTCCAGAAGGCATTTGATAAGGTGCCACATCAAATGTGATTGCAGAAAATAAAAGCTCATGGTGTAGGGGGCACCATATTGGAATGGATAGAAGATTGGCTACCTAATGGGGAAATGTTGAATTGTCAATTTTGGTGGGAAGAATAAAAGAGAATCATATTACCTAAATGGTGAGATATTGCAGAGCTCTGCAATGCAGAGAGATCTGGGTGTCCTAGTGCATTAATTGCAAAAGATTAGTAAGCACATACATCAAGTAATTAGGAAAACAGATAGAATGTTATTATTTATTGTGAGAGGAGTTGAATACCAAAGTAGGGAGGTCATGCTTCAGTTATATAGACCACATCTGGAGTACTGTCTACAGTATTTGTCTCCTTATTTAAGGCGGGATGTAAATGCATTGGAAGCAGTTAAGACTAATATCTGAAATGGTGGGTTGTCTTATGAGGGAAGGTTGCACAGGCTAGGCCTTTACCCACTTATGTTTAGAAGAATGAGAGTTGACTTGATTGAAACATGTAAGATCCTAAGAGGCCTCGACAGGCTGGTTGTGTAGAGGGCGTTTTGCTTGTGGGAGATTCTAAGGACTAGGGATCATTGTTTAAAAATAAGGGGTCACCGATTTAAGACAGAGATGAGGAAAATTTTCTCTCTTCCTCAAAAGGCAGTGGAAAGTAAAGTCTTTGGCCGGGTTTCTCTGATCTGGGTTCACCCCGTCACCGCTGCCAGCGGGAATGGTGAATTTGCTCAGCCAAAACTCCATTCACTGCAGCGGGAACGGAGAACCCCAGTCGGAGAACTCTACCCTTTGAATATTTTTAAGTTGGAGGTACATGGGTTCTTGATGAGCAAAGGGATAGGCGGGAATGTGGAATTGAGGATCCAAGCAGATCAGCCATGATTTTATTGAATGGCGAAGCAGGCTCGAGGGGCTTATTGGCCTACTCCTGCTCCTAATTTGTGTGTGTGTATTTCAGTTTGTGGCATTCCACCTATGTTGTCTTTGGAGTGGGTCCTGTGCAGATTCATTAGAATGATAGTCGGGGTTAAATTTGTAGTTAAATTAAGATGACAAGTTGCATAAACCTAACTTGTACTCCCTTGAGTTTAGACAATTGAGGGGTGATCTGATTGAGATGGGAGAAACTATTTTCGCTGATGTGGGAATACAGAAAAAGTGGATATAATCGCTAAAAATTAAAGCAAATTTTGAAAAGAGATCGGGAAACACTTTTCTTTTCCAACCAAAAGTCAGTAGAAACCTGGAACACTCTCCCTGAACACTGAAAAACTATTGAGGATAAGTCAGTTGGAGCACTCGAGCACGAGCAATGGAATTTTGTTGGGTAAAGGTTTGGCGCAATATAGAGAAAAGGGTCCATTTGGAGTTGAGATGCAGATCGGCAACAATCTAATTGAATGTTGGAGCAGGCTCGAGGGGCTGAATGGCCTACGCCTGTACCCGTTTGCAACACAAGGTGCTGAAGAGACTAGAGAGACACCTCTAACCCCCCCCCCCCCCCCCACCCCATAGCCGTTTTTAGTATTTCATGAACGGCAATATGTCGAACTGCTGTTACTTAATGATTTAACCAGAAGTGGAAACTGTCTGGAGTTTAATTGTAAGTGTAGTTTTGCTTTCAGCAACAGAAAGGTACATTGTTCAAGTGTAATGGAGTTGCCAGCCGACGATGTTTTTCCCAGCCTGTTTCACAGTGTTGGCACTAAATCTGTTTAAAGTGAAGTACTTGATGAGAGATCTTTGACAACAGGGAAAAGTTGGCAGAACCCTATGGTTCACGCACAGCGCACATATCATATGTCCAGCATTAAATGCTGGACTGGTGTTTGGTGAACATAGCAGTGTGTTGTGTGGAGTGAAATCTGGAGCTCGGAAGCGCAGCAAATGTGCATTGATATTGACTCCTTTCCCCGTTGACATCGTTTTTGTGAATGTAGAGAAAACTGATAATGTAGAGATTTAAAAACTTAATCCTTCCATTCAATTTATCTGGTCATTGCTGTTTGTTGCATATTGCTGTGTTGAAATTAGCTGCAGTATTACATATGAGCATCTGAATTTGGAGCATGAGGAAGCCATTCAGCCCCTCGAGCTTGCTCCAACATTCTCTAAGATCATGGCTGATCAAACTTTAACCTCAACGTCACATTCCTACCTAATCCTGATAACCTTCCACTCTCTTGCTTATCAAGGATCTCTACTTCTGCCTTAAAGATATTCAAAGACTCTGCCTCAACCACCTTTTCAGGAAGGGAATTCCAAAGTCACTCAACTCTCTGAGAGAAATTTGTTTTCCTCATCTCTGCCTTCAATGGGCGACCACTTATTTTTAAACAGTAGTCCCTTGTTCTAGATTCTCCCACAAGAGGAAACATCCTTTCCACATCCACCCTGTCAAATCTCCTCAGGATCTTATATGTTTCAATCAAGTCGCCTTTGCTCTTCTAAACTCCAGAGGCTACAAGCCTAGCCTGTCCAACCTTCCTCATAAGACAACCCGCCCAACTCGGGTATTAATCATTTGGTATTAATTCACTCTATCAGAATGGCAAACACAGTGCAAAAATTCATATTTGGCTGTAAATAGATTTGGGATATCCTGAGGGTTGTGCAAGGTGCTATATAATTGCTCCTTCTTTCTAACCCCTGTTCCATTGCAAACTGTAATTATGACAGAATGCAGTGAGTTTGGACAAACAGAAGCAGTTATTCAGATCCTTTTGTTTGATAACTCCAGAAAGAAACCGAATAGGCAAGAGTTTAAGGTTTGTTGCTGAATTGCAGAGGCACTTGAGTGCCCATGTGTGGTCTCAAATGGAATATACCCGGATGGGCATTTTACAAATCATCTCCATCAGACCGTTTTTGTACATACGAGATGCAATATATAGAAAGTACATCTTTTCATGTCGCCAGCCTCTTTATTTGGAAACATTTATATTCAGAAATAATTTTGATCTAACTATTGGCTGGAGAACCAGTTCGCCCATTGTACTTCATGAACTTAATGAACAGGGAACCTTATAGTCTGATGTTTCAAAATGGAAAAACAAGCTGGCTTTGCTCAATTCGTTTCGCTTGTTAAATCGACAGTGCTTCAAGGTGACTGTCCTCTGCATCTAAAGCAAGTTTTGTTAGGAGGGAGCGGGGAGGATGGGGGAGGGGGCTACAAAATAGAAAATGAAGGGAAATCTGCCAGAGGTTGATTTGGTCTGTCATGGTGAGTGGTGGAAACTGATGGTGGGTATCTGAGTTACTCTTTCTCCAACAGCAATTAGATCATAGAATAGAATTTACAGTGCAGAAGGAGGCCATTCGGCCCATCGAGTCTGCACCAGCTCTTGGAAAGAGCACCCTACCCAAGCCCACATCTCCAACCTATCCCCATAACCTGTTAACCCCACCCAACACTAAGGGCAATTTTCTACACTAAGGGCAATTTAACGTGGCCAATCCACCTAACCTGCACATCTTTGGACTGTGGGAGGAAACCGGAACACCCGGAGGAAACCCATGCACGGGGAGAACGTGCAGACTCCGCACAGACAGTGACCCAAGCCGGGAATCGAACCTGGGACCCTGGAGCTATGAAGCAATTGTGCCAACTACTATGCTACCGTGCTGCCCGCAATTAGGCTGATTTCACAATGTTTCAGTGTCACTTCTTGTTTTCAAGACAAACTGAGAATGAATGAAGTAATTTGTGATACCATGCTATCAGTGGGTAATCTGGCTTGGAGGGCTAATCGATCACATAAGGGAACTTTAATATGATGTTGTTTTTCCCTGTTAAAATACATGAAAAGTGTTACACCTCTAACTCCACTATAACTAAAAGGAGCAAATAAAAGTGGGAGTATTCATTTGACCAGAGCTTGCATTGGGTGGGAGGGGGAAACCAGCAGATACATTTGAATTGAAAGAATGTGGAGGGAGTCAGACCCTGTTATATGTTGGGTGGTATTGTACTTTTCTGCCTTTGCTGAGACCAGCCATTGCTAATACTTTGGACCTTAATGACCATAATATATAGTACAACGATCAGTATGTTGTGATGTGTGTGAATTCAATATTATCTGACTTAATTGTAATCTCACTCAAAGCTATGGGCGACCAAAAAGCAGCGCAACGTGGACGATGAAAACTGGGAGACCCCGCTCCCAGCATCTACCCGGCTCGCAATGCCTCACGTGATCCAATGCGATCTCATGAGACGTTGCGATGTAATTCCCGCCCATTATGCCACCTGGACACCCTGGCAATGCCACCTGAGTGCCAGCCTGGCACTGTCAAGGTGCTCATGTGGCACTGCCAGGGTTCCAGGTTGGCACTGCCAAGGTGTCAAGGTGATTTTTTTGCGCACACGTGATCGGGTCGGGCGCGCCCTGCTTGGGTATTGGGGGAAGTGCAGGAAGGGGGCCAGGGACCCTCGCATAGTGCGTTCTAGCCGGGGGGGGGGGGTTCGCTTTGGCAGCCTCGGAGATCGGGACGCCATATTTAAATAGCGTCCCGATCTCTCGCTCCACTGGGGCGTTCCGACGAGCGGAGCTCCTTAGTGTACAAAATGGGGCTTTGTGCGGCCTTGGCTGTGCGCTCCCACTGAGGCCCCTATACAATGTGAGTGGTGTTGTATAGCCATGTGTTTCTCAGCAATGCGAGTGCCAGGAATTACACGGCTAAACATGTCTGCTATGGGACCTTGTTCCCAATTAGTTGAATCACGCCCTATGTGTATTCTCTTGTCTTAATATTATTTAACCAAAGAATGGGCAGCACGGTGGCGCAGTGGGTTAGCACTGCGGCCTCACGGCACCGAGGTCCCAGGTTCGATCCTGGCTCTGGGTCACTGTCTGTGTGGAGTTTGCACATTCTCCCCATGTTTGCGTGGGTTTCGCCCCCACAACCCAAAGATGTGCAGGGTAGGTGGATTGGCCACGCTAAATTGCCCCTTAATTGGAAAAAATGAAGTGGGAACTCTAAATTTTAAAAAAAAGAAAAATATTATTTAACCAAAGACACCCCTTATAATTGTTGCCCTTCTGCCACATATATCTCTAACTTGTGATTTTCTATTTGCCAAAGTGAATAGGGGAGGCATTGCAGGCTGGGGACCGCAGAAATAAGAAACCTCAACCAGCACATCCATTGACCGATGTATGCAATGATACTAGAGACTAGCTCGCATTGCAGTATTTAAATTAAGAAGTTTGAGTAAGGAAGTGTTTTTGCCTCCCCAACTTGTCTCTCTGAACATTAAAGCACTTTTCATCGAGAAATTGGATATGTTGAATGATCTCATGTTCAAATCCGTCCTTGGCCTCACCTCTCCTTTTCTCTGTAACCTCTTCCTCCAGCCCTCCAGCCCTTCAAGAACTCTGGAATCTTCCACCTTGCACATCCTCCCAGTCCCTTCACCCCACCATCAACAGCTGTGTCTTTAACTGTCTAGGTCCCATACCCTGGCATTCCTCCCAAAACCCACTTGCCACTTCTTTTCAGACCCGCCTTAAAACGTAACTCTTTGGATGAGCTTTTAGTCACCTGTCCTAATAACTCCTCCTTTGGTTTCATGTCAAAGTTTTGTCTGATTGTGCGCCTACGAAGTGCCATGGGCTGTTTTCCTACGTTAAATGTGCTATATAAATGCAAGTTGCTGTCTTCTACTGCATATCAAAATGAAGACTGGAATTCGGAAGTCATTCAAGATGCAGCTAGATCCTTGAGCAGTTGTGGGGCTTTGATGGAAGAATGAGTTGAATGGCCTTCTGTGTCTGTAAGGAAGATGTTAATTTTGAAGCTGAGTGGGGCACTACTAGTTTTCCACATGCTCTTGAACTACTTGAACACTAATCTGAAATGTTTTGCTATTTAGTCAGTGCCATTCAAGAACCAAGATCGGTGAAGTTGCCAGCTTTCTTTATACCTTAAACCAAGTGGCAGCAGGTTCCTGATTGCCTAGATCAGATCCCATTTGTCCACTTTTTCTCTTTGTTGTCAATGAAATCTTCAAATTGACGTCTTGTGCTGCAGGTAGGTAGTTTGCCAGAGAACACTAATACTTACAAAGACAAGATCATACAAAATATATAATGAGCTAATGATCCCTCTCTAACAATTAAAAATAGTAGAGAAAATGAGTCTCCACTCTAGGGTTCCTCAGTTGTGCCTGGACAAGGGAGAGGAATAGGTGTAATGTGATGTAGAAGAATATTATTTAGATACTCTAGGTGTTGTATTAGATTTAATTGTGAAATATTTGACCAGCACACATGCATAACATAAAGCATATTAAATGAATGGTCGTGGATAGTTTGGCTGGAACATACTCTAGGAACTCCATAACATTTATATGGTGCCTTTAGCAGTGCAAAATGTCCCAAGCACTTCACATGTACATTATCAAACAAAATTTGGTTGCGTGTGCAGATATTGAGATCAGTGATCAAAAGCTTGGTGAAAAAGGCAGGTGTCAAGGAGTGATTTAAAGTACCGTAGGCAAAATGACTCATGATTTATCGGTCCTTTGAACCTTCAGTTTGAACACCTTCCTTTGCCACCGTCCCATGAAACAATGTGCACGGAGTTTTGTTCTAATTTTAGCAATGTATTGATATGCCATAGAGTATCCCCTCCACCGCCCCCCTCCAACCCTGGCAAACACACAGAGTGTGATTTTCCCATCCTGACACAGGTAGGCATTGTCATGGGTGGGACTGGAACATTTGGGGAGCTGTTAAAAGTCAACCGATCTCCAAATTTTCCCGTTTCCCCCTCCACAACAACGCCGTCAGTATTGGGGCTGGACAACCCTGGCCTTAGAATTACTTGGAGGATGCAAGTTTCCATGTCTTATATTATTTGTAACAAAATCTTGTAAATTTCACGCCGGTATGTATTTCTTTTGCAATAAGCATATACATACAACAACTGAATTACATCAATCATAATCTTCAATTAGTTGCAAAGAAGTGAACACAAAATTAAAAAAATGTTTTAAAAGATCTTCCATCCTTTCTGGTACTAACATAGAGTTGAGTACCACTTTACAGCAACTCTGCTGCTGTCACCAAGTGCCCATTCATTGTGGGAGCCTGGACAAAATCTGTCAATGGACAGTTTTCCCATGCAGGAAATCACACATTGTTGTACGGGCATGTGTCCCCTCTCCACAATTGTGCCATAACTATTTGTTCAAATGGGAAGGAATAGAGAAAATGTTAATATTAATTGCTCTCTATTGCTCGAGTTTGTACTTGACCTCTATTCCAGATGGCCTGCTGTTGGTACAGGAACAAATAGATGCTGTTGCTGTTTTGCGAAGATGCCGCAAATGCACGTGGAAACAGATTATGCAAAAGCGGCACTTGTTTATCTCAGTAGGTTAATGTTCAAATGCTGTATAGCATGCAAATTAAAAATGTAAATAGGTGATTACTGAACAGTTCATGGACTGCTGCTCCAGCATGTAAGTATTGGGACAAAACAAAATTCACCAGCGGCAGGTGGCACACCATAGTAGCACTTTCCAAACCTGCAAACCCTACAAGATGGAAGGTCAAGGGCAGATCACCATCACATCACAACTCCCTTCCCAATTCACATACAATCCCAACTTGGACATGTATTTCTGTTTCTTCAGGGTCACTGGGTTATTATTGCACTCCATATGCTCACCTGTTGCGAGTGCCTATGTATTTACATTGTGTACGTATGTCCTATTTGTTTTTCATCTATGGAATGTACGCAGAACAATATTTTTCACTGTACCTCGGTACACGTGACAATAAAACAAATCAAACCCAATCCAATCCAATCTCAACCCAATTGCACTGTGTGTGCACATTCACCTCATTGACTGTGACAAGAAGAAGGCCGGACTCCCTTGTGTTTGAGGGGAACTAGGGGAATGACGACCTCTAGCTTTTCGAGGGCAACTAGAGACGGGGCAATAAATACGTTGTCCAGATATTGAGAATGAATAAAGAATAAAATCAGTTATTGGAAAATACAAATTCAAATGCGTTATCCAGACTTGAGGCAAGGTGATTAAAATTGTTGTGACGACCGAACTTTGTCTGAAATTAGCCAATCCTTTTAAATGGGTCAGTATGAGGTAAGAACTAATGGAATTTCACAAAATGATTAGCAAGCTCCGTAACCGTGAATCTCGCCTTTAAATTTAACGTCTATGGTAATAGAAACTTGTTTGCATAATTTGCTCAATAAATGTAATCACCTGTGCTCACATGGACAGTGCAACTGTGGGGACTGTTTCAGTGGTACCAGATCAGAATTCATGTACCTATATCCATTTCTGTCAAATTAGGATAGGGGCTTCTTCAATTAGTGCTAGTAATTCCAGGGAAACAAAAGGTGGTTGGTTGCTGCAGAATTGCACCCACCATTATTCAGGACTAGAGAGCATAGAGGAATTTTTTAAAAAGTATTTGAATTATCTATTCACTCTGTGCAGCTGTAATTTGGTTATTGTATGTGCCCACTCATTGCAAAAACAAATACCACCGAGAGTGAACTCTACAAGATTTAGTTTCAGACACTTAGGGGCCGATTTTGAGCCTGCGTTTGCCATCAGTGAGAATGGTGAAGCGGGCAGAAAATTCGGTAGGAATTGGAAAATGTGAGAACGATCTAATGCCCATGCTGCACCCGAAAAGCAGCTCAGCACGGTGCAGTGTGGCTATTGAAAGCCGGGAGAACTCGCTCCTGGGATCTACCCGGCTCGCTAAGCTTCGCGGGATTCAACGCGATCTCGTGAGACGTTGCAATGTGAATACTGCCCACAATGGGTGGGATCATATTTTTCGCCAATCTGCAATTTAGAGAGAGGCAGTAAGCCTCACACTAATGTGCAGATACCCTAGGTTCCTGAGGCTTTGGGATTCAACCCCTTTGCCTCAGAGACCTCGGGCGAGCTCCGTTCAGCACTAGTCCCCACAAACAGGGACCACGCAGAACTGTACTCATGGGAGTCTCCAAGGGGATCGGAGATCCCAAGCTGGCTGCCCTTTGGGCATGGTACTGCCCTGGCGCTACTAGCCTGGCACCTTGACAATGCCATCCTGACACCCTAGCAGGTGCCCAGGTGGCACTGCCAGCTGGCATGGGCACTGCCAAGGTACCAAGCTGGCATTTTTGCGCATATGATCGGACCTGGCGTGGTTATTTTTAAATGGCGTCCCGATCTCTCGCTGCAATGGGAAGTTTAGGCAAGTGGAGTTCCCCACTGTAAAAAACGGGGCTATGTGCAGCCCGGGCCGTGCATTCCCCGTTCATGCTCCTTATTCAATGTGAGTCGGGTTGAATAGCCATGTGTTTCTCGGCACTGCATGCACCGGGGAAAACGCTGCTAAACGCGCTTACCAGGGGAATTTGTTCCCTTTTCGGAGAATCGCTCCCTGTGATTCTCTACGGTGAGATCACGATTTCCGATTTTCCAGGCTCCTCGCCGGCAGTGAGATGCGAAATTCATCAAGGAAGGCCAGAAGCCACATTGTAATACATTATAATATCATTAGCAAGCTCTCCCTCCGGGACTTCTCCACTCACAAAATATTCATTGGCCACGGCGGCTCGATTTACAACAGTTGTATCAAAACGAGAACCTGCCGACATTCACCGCCAAAGGGGATATCGGAGGTGAGTGCTCAGGTTGTCATTACCAGGGTGTCAGTCGCAGAGGGGGCAGCAGTGAGGAAGTGGGGGGACCGAGATAGGTTCTACCCGGGGATAGGGGGGTTTCCCAACTGACATCTCGGGGGTGGGGGTCAGCTTCCTGACCCTCCCTTGATGAGTCAAGTGTGTCTATTACATCAACATTGGGCAGCATGGTAGCATAGTGGTTAGCACAGTTGCTTCACAGCTCCAGGGCCCCAGGTTCGATTCCTGGCTTGGGTCACTGTCTGTGTGGAGTATGCACGTTCTCCCCATGTGTGCGTGGGTTTCCTCCGGGTGCTCCAGTTTCCTCCCACAGTCCAAAGATATGCAGGTTAGGTGGATTGGCCATTCTGAATTGACCTTCGTGTCCAAAAAGGTCAATAATAATAATAATAATCGCTCATTGTCACAAGTAGGATTCCGTGAAGTTACTATGAAAAGTCCGGATTACAGGGATAAAGGGAATGGGGTGGAGGCGTGGGGCTTAAGTAGGGTGCTCTTTCCAAGGGTCGGTGCAGACTCAATGGGCTGAATGGCCTCCTTCTGCACTGTATATTCTATGATTCTACCAATGCATGAGTGTGACAACTGATTGGTCCCAATTTTTAACTCTTGGCAAGTATTGCCCCCAAGTATTGAACTCCAAGGCTCATACTCATGTCTACATAACAGAGAGCTGACACAGATGTGGTGAAGTCTCTCATCGCTCACCCCATTCAAGGCGATGATGGGGGTTCATCATCTAGGTCCCAGATGAGGTTAGAACACTGGTTCATTGAATGCACGCAACTGTCCCCAGCACCTCACGCTTACGTGAAGTTGGGGATGGCTGAGACTCTCAAGAGTCGAAGTGCTTCATTTTGGTAAAGTTGAGAGGGCCAACTGTGGGGAAATGGTTTTTGTACGAAAGGTACTCACAAAGGGGGTTGCGCATGGGTCCTACATTCTGAGAGGGCCAAGGGTCAGGGCTCTGTCAGGAATCCTCATCGATCACTTTAATGTTTTCCTCCTTTCACTTTATGATTCTGGAGAATCATGGAGCCAGTCAAGTTGGCAATTCTATTGATTGCGATCAACCTGCTGCAGCGACATCGATGCCCCACTGCATGCAATCATGAACAACAGCATGCAGGGAATGGGAGGCAGGGCCTGTTGCTCTTAAAGAAGCAGGGCCACAAATGGCGGTGCCTCAGAGTAGCCACGACCAACCACCCCCAGCCAAGGGTAATCCAACGTCAAACTTCCTACCTACAGATGTCAGAGCTTCAGTGAGGGAGAAGACTGCATGGGCGGGATTCTCTGACACCCCGCCGGGTGGGAGAATCACCGGGGGCCGGCGTGAATCCCACCCCCGCTGCCTCCTAATTCTCCCATCCCCCAAAAATTGCCCCGGCATGAGTCACGCCGCCCGCCTCGGAGAATGGCGGGGTCCGGCGCAACTCAATGGGCCCCGAGGCCGCCCGAATTCTCCGGCCCGCGATGGGCCGAAGCCCCGCCCGTTCTTTGCCAGTCCCGCTGGTGTAAATTAGAGTAGGTCCCTTACCGGCGGGACCTGGCGGCACGGGCGGGCTTGGGGTTCGCGGGGGGATATGGCCCCGGGAGGTGCCCCCACGGTGGCCTGGCCCGCGGTCAGGGCCCACTGATCCGCGGGCGGACCTGTGCTGTGGGGGCACCGGAGGCTGTGGTCTTCTGCCATTCCCGGTGCGGAAGTGAATCCCTCTGTGCATCCCCGGGCTGACGCCAGCATGCGCTGGCGCTCCCGCGCATGCGCCGACTCGCGCCGGGCAACGGAGGCCCTTAGCCGCCAATTGGTGTGGCGCCAGGCCCCTTTCCCGCCGGCTGGTGGTGCGCCAACCACTCCGGGGCGGGCCTAACCTCTGAAGGTGCGGAATTCACTGTATGTGAACAAAGTGATGTTTAACACAAAAGCAAAATTACAATGGTGACTTATCTCTACTAATGCCTAGGTTTACCCGTGTCTACTAGGTGCCGATATTTTATTACTCTTTGTCACCCACTTTTACTTTTAGGTGTATCTCCAGGATCCATGGCTGAGGCGGCCTGATGCCTCGGATGACCTTGGCAAGCGTCCCCTCGGGGGCCTGGACCTTAAGGGTCCAGGCCGACTGATAGGTTGTATGGGTGTTGCAATGCTGCTGCCTTCGATGTGCAGAGCTGGAGGTGTGTCACTCACAATGAGGAGGTGCCAGATGGGCCCCAGGGTCTGTTGGGTGGAAGGCCCTGGTCTGCAGTCCTGCAATCCTCTTCCCTTTGGTTACCCAGGGACCCCTGGGCTTTCTTCATGGGATAGAGGGGAAGCTGGAGTGAGGTCCAGAAGCCCTCCGTCCTCTGATGCTGACACTCGTGGATTCCCACTAGTGCCTGCACCATGCAGTTGAAGCCCTGTACTATGGAGCTCCTGCCCTCAGCCATGGAGATCATGCTCTGAGCCATGGAACGTACAGCCCCCGCCATGCAGTGCACGTCCTGCACTGAGGCCACCCTCGCAATGTCGACATCATTGCATTGGAGCGACGGCACCATCTCCTCGCACAGAAAGCAATGAGACTCCTCCAGTCGGCTTTCCAGTTCAAGGAGGCATGCTGTCAATCCTTCCTGATGTCCGCAGCTCTGGGATGACCAGACTCAGGGGCTCAGAAGAGTCCTGGGCTCTGCACCCCTCCGAATTCCCTGCGATGTTCCTTCCTCCACCTGCCGAGGATCCTCAGCGGTGAGGTACTCACTAGTCAGTAACCCAGAGGTGTGTGAAGGGGTGCAGCGGTATACATCAGGAGATAGACGTACCCTGACTAATTGCAGAGATTAGGTTTTCCTGGAGTGAGCGAATCAGAGGCAGACAACCACACGTGCAGTGTGACTCATTGTTAAAGAGGCTGAACATTCGGTGACGCCGACGGCAGGATTCTCACCGGTTTTCTCACCAGAACCGACCCTTTGAAAAAAATGATGAGAATCCGACCTTTATATGTAAAGAGGATGGGACATGAAAACTTGCATCCTCCAGGTAAACCTACTTGTTATTTTAATGGACTGAACTTTGCTTCCCTTTCGAGGACCATTGCTTGTGCCAGGAGACTGCTTTTTTCTTTCACACCCTGCAGCTCCACGCTATCAGGGTTTGAGGATGCATGTCTGATGCATCACATTTTTGGAATTGTTATCAGATTTAGGTTTGTTCTGATTTCCCTCCATAGTTGTCCAGTTCTTTATTTTACTACTGGGTGGGGTGGCTGTGCTTTTAATATTTTGGGTTTTTTTTAGATGAGGAAAAGAGAGGAAAGAGGTTTAGGTCCACAAAATACAGTAAGCAGCCCCACTCTGGGACAGTGAACAAGTCCCCACCTGTCATCACCCAGAAATAACAGAAACGAAGAGTTGCATTTATATAGTACCTTTAAAAATCACATGACCTCAGCCTCATGCAGTTCAAAGTGGTGCACAGAACACACCTGACCAGAACCTGAATGAGCAGGTTCTTCCCGGAGGTGGAGGATAAATGTGTACGGTGTCAGAGGGGCCCGGCCAACCACACCCACATGTTCTGGGCTTGCCCCAAGCTTGCCGGGTTCTGGGGGTGAGGGTGAAGCTTTGCCCAAATGTGGCAATCTTCGGGGTATCAGAGCAGCCAGAGCTACACCTGGGGAAGAGGACCGACGCCCTCGCTTTCACTTTCCTCATCGCACGCTGGAGAATCCTGCTTGGCTGGCGATCAGCAGCACCACTCACAGCTGCAGACTGGCTGGCAAACCTGGTGGAATTTCTCCACCTGGCGAAGATAAAATACTCCATCCGAGGGTTGGAGGAAAGCGTCCTTACTGTATGGGGGAATTTGTTGGTCTCCAAAACCTGGCAGAGAGGCAGAGACGAACAAAGAGGGACAATACAGGGAGGGAGGGGGGGGGGGGGGGGGGGCAACTTGCCCCCCCGCTCATCCACCAAAAAAACAATAACACAGCTGACGCCAACAAGGGAAAAGAGAAAGGTGGCGGAGCAAGGCGAAAGGGGGGCATACCGCCTGATCGACCAGGGAAGAGAGCAAGGGGAGTGTGTGGGGGGGAGACAGGGAGGGGTTAGGGAAAGGGGGGCTGGTGGAGGGGGAGGGTGCAGGAGGGGGGGGGGGGGGATGACTCGCCGAACTAGATGGCAGCAACTGTAAATAAAGTCACAAGACAAAAGCCTTTTTTTCGTCACACTGTACAATAAATAAACACTAACATAATGTCAAAAATGCCAATAAAAAGATTTTTTTTAAAAGATCACATGACACCCCCAAATGGTTTATAACCAATGAAGTACTTTTGTAGTTACTTGTACTGTCGGGAATATGGCAGTCCATGTGCATTCAGCAAGCTTCCACAAACAGCAGGAAGCTATGTGACCAGATCATCTGTTATAAGCGTTGGTTGGGAGCTGAATGTTGACCAGGCCAAAGATAGAGCCCCCCAAGCCTGTGTCAAAATTGCGACTTGGGATCTTTTACACCCACTTGAGTGGACAGACAGGGCCCGTGGTTGAACACCTCACCTGAATGATAATACCTCTGAGTGTGCAGCACTTCCTTGGCACTGAATTGGGAGTATCTGCCTTGGATGTGCTTTCAGGTCTGTTAGGGTGGGGTTTGAATCTCTGACCTTCTGACTCTGAGGCAAGAGTGCGACACCTGAACCATGGTTTAACACCTTAGGATCGGATCAAATTGTAAAGGAATCTTCGGAGTGAATACAGAGAATTTCTCTCTGCAGGCCTAGGTACGGAAATTGAGAAAAATTACAAGTTGAGGGCAAATTTGAGGAAGAGCTGAATCACACACTACCTCCACTTGGTTTGCAGCAACTACTGATGCACATTGTTGCACAATTCTTGAACGTTATCTCAAAATTATATCTGCAGTGATGAGCCAATTTTCAATTAATTATTTACTCTGTTAAATAGTAGAACAAATAAGTCAGTATGGGCACTAACTGGGGCCAGGAGCCTAATGTGCGCGCCATTGATTTTCTGAATGGATGACCCTGAGTTCAAATCCCAGGTCCAGCTCTTTTTGCTTAGTTGGCGAGGAAAGAGAAACATGTACAGCACATTCTGAAGATCTGCTCAGCTGCACAACTTACATTTGCATTTGGGACTGTGAAAATAACTTCAATATTTTAGACTGCACATCTGAATTGTCACCGTGCCCTTTTACACAAGCTTGGTTTTCTTCCCCCACTTTCTCTTCACTTAATGCTTTACTTCAGGGGTGTCATTCTCCGACCCCCCGCCGGGTTGGCGAATCGCCGGGGGCTGCCGTGAATCCCGCCCCTGCCGGTTGCCGAAGTCTCTGGTACCGGATATTTGGCGGGGCGGGAATTGGGCCGCGCCGGTTGGCGGGCCCCCCCCGCTGGATTCTCCGGCCCGGATGGGCCGAAGTCCCGCCGATAAATTGCCTGTCCCGCCGGCGTGGATTAAACCACCTTTTGAACGGTGGGACAAGGTGGCGTGGGCGGGCTCCGGGGTGATCTGGCCCCGGGGGGTGCCCCCACAGTGGCCTGGCCCGCGATCGGTGCCCACCTATCCGCGGGCGGGCCTGTGCCGTGGGGGCACTCTTTCCCTTCAGCCTCCGCCACGGTCTCCACCATGGCGGAGGCGGAAGAGACTCCCTCCGCTGATGCTCCCGCGCATGCGCCGCCCCGATATGTCATTTCTGCACCAGCTGGCAGGGCAACAAAGGCCGTTTCCGCCAGCTGGTGGGGCGGAAATCCTTCCGGCGTCGGCCTAGCCCCTCAATGTTGGGGCTCGGCCCCCAAAGATGCGGATCATTCCGCACCTTTGGGGCGGCGCGATGCCCGCCTGATTGGCGCCGTTTTGGGCGCCAGTCGGCGGACATCGCGCCGTTTGGGGAGAATTTCGCCCCAGATGTGGTAGATAATTTTCCGGACTGCTGCAGTTAGAATGAAGGCGAGTTGCCAAAAGAGAGGTGGATGGAACACTTTATGATGATTGAGAATTTAACTTTACAGGGATCATAGGAAGACATCCTTTTAAAAAAATAAATTTAGAGTACCCAATTCATTTTTTCCAATTAAGGGACAATTTAGCGTGGCCAATCCACCTACCCTGCACATCTTTGGGTTGTGGGGCGAAACCCACGCAAACACGGGGAGAATGTGCAAACTCCACACGGACAGTGACCCAGAGCCGGGATCGAACCTGGGACCTCGGCACTGTGAGGCAGCAATGCAAACCACTGCGCCACCGTGCTGCCCTGTAGGAAGACATCCTTGACTCAGACCAACCCGTCCACCGAAACAAGTTGTATAAAGGTGGTAGGCTTTGGGGAGAAATAGAGGATGATTCACATTATATTTGCACTTTAAAAGGAATAGAGCCAATAAGTAAATTTGTCAGCTCGAGCCCATGATTCAGAGCGTAGGTGGGAGGCCGGGCAGGCAGTGGTGGTAACCCGGCTCCAGCAACAGTCATCAGACCTGAGGTTTAAGGCCTATAAGCATTAGGGAGTGATCTAATATCACAGAAGGGTGCATCACTTTTTGAAGAAAGCTTATTTTTATATACTGAATAATGTACAATCCCCCTGTGTGCAGGCAATTACAGAGATGCCTCAGGAGGGATGGTGCGTGTGTGTGTTCACAAGCACAGCAGCTCACCTGACAGCTGTACATTGTGATGGAGTTATTTTGCACCGTGGAACTAACCCCATGAGAAAAATGAACCCACCTAATAGCTCTAGAAAACAGATCTATCACAACGCATTTGTTGAAGTCTTAATGGAAATGGCTTTCAGTAATGGAAAATACTGTTGAAGAAAACTGGCGATTTATTTGCATTCAGCATGTCTCTAACATAGAAGCTACTGGGTGAACATGAGCACAGTCCATTCAGTTTGCCTTTTGCCACTCTCCTGCTTTCATTTTTAACAGTGACTTTGTTGAATAATCATAGAAATCGGTCCTTATCAATTAGTCCACAACTGATTGCGTCATCTGTGGCTTAGTTGGTGGCACTCTTGCTACTGAGTCAGAAGGTTGGGGGTTTAAGCCCTACTCTGGACACTTGAGCACAAAGATCACATTTCTTAAGGATGAGCTGTTAAACCGATCCCCATCTGCATTCGGGTAGTAATGAAAGCTCCCATGTCACGATTTTGGAGAAGAATATTATCCCTAATGTCCAGGCCAGTATTTATCCCTCAATTCGTACATTTGGTCAGGGGAGGGGGCTGGCTTTAATGAGAAATCTTATTGACAAGCGGCAGGGACAGAGATTCCCACCGCCAGCGAACGGAGCGCTGCCGACAAACAGGCGGCTGGGGTACCAGAGAAACCCGCCCCTTCTGAAGTCATGGGAGGCACTATATAAATGCAAGTGCTTTTTAAGAGAGGCAGACATGAGGGGAGAGAAACCCCAGTTGTTGAAAACTTTGGGAACCCTCGATCCAAACTCAGTTGTTCTTCCCAAGCATGCCACACTTACCATATGTCACGTCTCGTTGCTTATCCAAAAAGATATTTTCTGAAAATCTGTCCAATTTGAATGAAACAGCATTAACCACTCCCACCGTCTCCCTTGGGAGTCTGTACATTGGATTGACAACTTGCTCAGTGAATTAATAGGCCACAACTTTCGTGCTCCCTAGCTTTGGATTGCGAGGGAAGGGTTGTTACCCTTAAGATGCGCTGGGGGTTCACCTTTGGAAGTTCCCAGTTCAGGTTTTGCCCAGCAATTTCCCAGAAGTTCAAATTTCCTCTCACCAATTGTCAAGTGTTGGGAAACATCCAAAAATGCAACTTAAATTGCAAACTTCGGATGGTTCCGAATGGTAACAGCAATAATGACTCAGAATAAACTAGAAGATTTAAAACCTCTTCTAACTTCTGGGTAACTATTGCAAAGACCCAGACTGACCCTCGCAAGAGACTACCCTCATCCCCAGCCTCACATCCCTAACCTCTGCGGAGACTTGCCCCCCACGCCCCCATCCCCCAAACTACTTCACTGCCGACCTCCCACCAAACAGGATTGCCCGCACCCTACACTAACCGCCTACCCATGGTATTCCACATCCCCCTGACTATCCATGGGATTCCTCCCACCCGATTATACCCTTGCTCTCGCAGTCTTGCCCCCCAACCTGATACATGCCCACCCGTCCGAGGTCCAATACCCCCTCCCACTGAGCTCTGTCCCCAACTTGAGTTCATGAAACCCATCCCAGAGGCCTGACCCCACCCCATTATTCCACGACCTCTATTTCCCCCCACCTCCAACCCCTCACCTCTACTACCCACCTCAAAGTTCTCTCCTCCCCCCCCCCCCACTGAAGACGGAACCCCCCACAACCCTTCTGAGGCCCCACCCCCCCAAACCCAGATTGGTTGTTGTTCTTGCTGCAGACATTTCTTAATTCACACAGAATTTATAGTTTCATTCTTGGTGAGTAAATACCTTTGTCCTCTGTTTTTCTTTACCAATACATCAATGAAATTTCATTAAAACTTCCTGTTAACCCAGGACACGGTGTACAAGTCGATCTTTGAAGCCACCAAAAATCCTTCTCATAAATAGGGTTTGCCCGTCTATTGAATATAAAATAAGAACTGCCAATGTCAATAGTCGCCATTTTGAAATGTGCAATGAATAACACTGGTAATTCATATTAAATTAATGTGGCATAGGGTTTATTAAATGACTAAATTATACAAAATTATTCTTTAACCACAATCAAAGTGTTTTAAAAGCTAACCCATCAAATTCAATTGCACAGAACCTCCAATCTCCAGGTTGTTGTACTCTGGAGGGCCCCAACCCTCCGCTCCAATATGTGCTCGGGAACCCCTCAGAAGGCCCGACACACTTTGCAAAAACTGTGCGGGAAGTTCGGACTTTCTTTTTTTTAATAAACATTTTATTAAGGTATTTATGGTTTTATAACAACAACAAAATAAACATGAATTTATAAACATAGTGCAAAAGCTGTCTTCCTCCCTTACAGGCCCCAACTTTACTGACCCCCTACTCTAAACTAAGCTAACCCCCCGCCAACCCCGCCCCCCCCCCCCCCCCCCCCCCCTCCTGCTGACGTTTACCGGTTAATTTTCCGCTAAGAAGTCGACGAACGGCTGCCACCTCCGGGTGAACCCTACCATTGACCCTCTCAAGGTAAACTTAATTTTCTCCAAGCAGAAAAAGCTAGCCATGTCCGATAGCCAGGTCTCCGACTTCGGGCACTTTGAGTCCCTCCAAGCTAATAATATACGTCTCCGGGCTACCAGGGAAGCAAAGGCCAGAAGGTCTGCCTCTTTCTCGTCCTGGATTTCCGGATCTTCCGACACTCCAAAAATTGCCACCTCCGGACTCAGTGCCACCCTTATTTTTAACACCGTGGACATGACATCCGCAAACCCCTGCCAGAGTCCCCTAAGCATTGGGTATGCCCAGAACATGTGGACATGGTTTGCTGGTCCTCCCACACACCTTGCACACCTATCTTCTAACCCAGAGAACCTGCTCATCCAGGCCACTGTCATGTGAGCCCGGTGAACGGCCTTGAATTGTATCAGGCTGAGCCTGGCACATGTTGTGGATGTGTTGACTCGACTCAACGCGTCCGCTCAGAGACCATCCTCTATTTCTCCTCCCAACTCCTGTTCCCACTTGCGCTTCAGCTTCTCCGTCTGCGTCCCCTCTGACCCCATGAGTTCCTTGTAAATGTCAGAGACCTTCCCTTCTTCCACCCACACTCTAGAAACTACCCTGTCCTGTATCCCCCTTGGTGGTAGGAGGGGGAAGGTTGAAACCTGCCTGCGTACGAAGTTCCGCATCTGCAGGTACCTAAATTTGTTTCCCCTCGCCAATCCAAATTTCTTCTCCCAGCTAGGAAAACTCCCCTCTGATGTGTTGGGTGTTCTGGATCACAAACAGGTCACCAACACTGGAAGTGGTGCAACTCTATTTTATTATAAGGTTAACTATATTAACATACTTGAACTGTGGGTAAATGCAAAACCAGCTTTAACTGTTGACCCTTGCCTAGTCCTAACCAGGTGATGCAGTCAGCACATGGTGAATGTCTGTGTTGCAGGCTGTGAGCTCTGTGCTCCGAGCTGGCTGCTACTAGAATGAGCAGGAACTCTCCTGTCCCCTGTCTATATAGTGCGTGTGCACTCACTGGTGATTGGCTGCGGTGTTGTGTTTGCTGATTGGTCCCACTGCATGTCCATCAGTGTTGTGTGTGTGTCTGCACCATGATATACTGGTGTATATTATGACATCCCCCCCTTTTATATAAAGAATATGTGCCTGCTTGACAATAAATATCGTGTAGTGTATGTACCTGACTATATGTGTGCGTGTTATTTATATGACTATGTACATGAGGCTAATCTAATTACAAGGGAAGGTGCCTGGTGCAGAGAAATAGGGTGTCACACCAACAACGAAATGAACATTATATACAAACTACTGGAACAATGAAACAGGATAACAGAACAGATCAAAGAGTCCAACATCGTAAAACTCATAAGTCAAGTCTCTGAGGTGGGCGACGAAGTCTGGTTGACCGCCTCAAGGGTGGGTCAGGAGCCACCGGCTGAGGAACGGGCTGGGCCACGGCAGAGTGAGGAGGATGCAGAGTATTCAGAATCTCCACATAGTCCAGGTTGGGGACAACAGGAGGGCATGGCACCGGTGGAGGATCACGTAGCGAGCGTGGAACGAGACGAAGGGCACGCCAATTGCGGTGGCGAATGGAACCATCTGGCAGACGAACCAGGAACGAGCGGGGAGACACCTGCCAAAGAACCACAGCAGTTGCAGACCAGCCACCCTCCGGACCGGAAGATGGATGTGGACGTTGTCATCCGGCGCCAGAGCAGGGAGATCAGTCGCCCGAGCGTCATGCCCCGCCTTGTGTTGTGCACGAGACTGTTGCATCCACTGAAGGACCGGAACGTGGTCGAGGTCTGGGACGTGAAAGGACGGCACCGTGGTCCTGAGGGTGCGACCCATGAGCAGCTGGGCTGGCGACAGGCCCGTGGAGAGTGGGGCCGAACGATAGGCCAGCAAGGCGAGGTAGAAGTCGGATCCTGCATCGGCAGCCTTGCAGAGGAGCCGTTTGACGATGTGGACGCCCTTTTTCGCTTTGCCATTGGATTGGGGGTGCAGGGGACTGGATGTCACATGCACAAAGTTGTACTTGCTGGCAAAGTTGGACCATTCCTGGCTCGCGAAGCAGGGGCCATTGTCCGACATCACAGTGAGTGGGATGCCGTGACGAGCAAAGGTCTCCTTGCAGGCACGGATGACCGTCGATGATGTGATGTCGTGCAGGCGTACGACCTCCGGGTAGTTCAAAAAATAGTCTACAATCAGAACATAGTCCCTGCCGAGCGCATGGAACAGGTCAACGCCTACCTTAGACCAAGGGGACGTGACCAACTCATGGGGCTGTCGGGTCTCACGTGGTTGGGCCGGCTGGAACCGCTGTCAGCTGGGGCAGTTGAGTACTGTGTTGGCGATGTCCTCATTGATGCCGGGCCAGTACACAGCCTCTTGGGCCCTCCGTCGGCACTTCTCCACGCCTAGATGGCCTGCAAGCGATGAGGCCTCATCATGGGCCCCCGTTGAATAAGCGTCACATGCCATGACCCCCACGGAACAGCGCTACGCGCAGATGGAAAAGGAGTGCAGCTGTTCCAAAACGAGCTGGCGCATGCTGTGCGGGATCGCGATGAGGTCCAGCTTCAGGAGGACACCATCGACTACTGCCAGATCGTCTCTGATATTGTAGAACTGCGGGCATTGGCCCTTGAGCCCCCTGTCCGTCATGTGGCGCATGACACGCTGTAGTAGGGGGCCAGCCGCAGTCTCGCGGCGAATGTGGATAAGGCGTCCATCCGTGGCCAGTAGATTGGAGGCCGTGAAGGCCACATGGGCGTCAACCTGGCAGACGAACCCCTCTGGGTCACACGGGGTGTTGACTGCTCTGGACAGAGCGTCGGCTATGATCAGCTCCTTGCCCGGGGTGTGTAGGAGCTGGAAATCGTACCACGGGAGTTTAAGCAGAATGCGCTGGAGGCGAGGGGGTCATATCATTTGGTCTTTTTGTATAATGTTGACCAGCGAATTGGGGGAGGCCGTACACGTAATCATGAACTTTGTCGACCCCAGTTAACAGGCCCTGGCACTCCTTTTCCATCTGCGCATAGCGCTGTTCCGTGGGGGTCATGGCATGTGACGCATATGCAACGGGGGCCCATGATGAGGCCTCATCGCGTTGCAGGAGCACCGACCCAATGCCGGATTGGCTGGCATCCGTTGAAATTTTTGTTTCCTTCGTGGGATCAAAAAATGACAATACCGGGGCCGTGGTAAGCTTGGTCTTAAGCTCCTCCCATTCGCACTCGTGGGCGGGAAGCCATTGAAAATCTGTTGTCTTCCTGACCAGGTTCCAGAGAGCTGTGGTATGGGAGGCGAGGTTGGGGATGAACTTCCCCAAGAAGTTGACCATGCCCAAAAATCGGAGGACCACCTTCTTATCCGCTGGCTTCTGCATGGCCGTGATGGCTGTCACCTTGTCCGCATCCGGCCGCACACCCAACCGGGAGATGTGGTCCCCTAGGAACTTGAGTTCCGTCTGGCCGAAGGAACATTTGGCTCTGTTGAGGCGAAGGCCTTGGTCCTGTATTTGTTTGAAAACGTGCTGGAGGCGATTGATATGCTCCTGCGGGGTGGTGGACCAAATGATGATGTCGTCAACATAGACGTGCACACCCTCAATGCCCTCCATCATTTGCTCCATAATCCGGTGGAATACTTCTGTGCCGATATAATCCCAAACGGCATCCTGTTGTAGCAGTATCTGCCAAACGGGGTATTAAAGGTACACAGCTTTCTGCTGGACCTTTCTAGTTGAATTTGCCAGAATCCTTTTGAGGCGTCAAGTTTGGTGAAGATGTTGGCCCGAGCCATCTCGCACGTGATCTCCTCGTGCTTGGGGATAGGGTAATGCTCCCTCATTATGTTGCGATTCAGATCCTTTGGGTCAATGCAGATCCGGAGCTCGCCGGAAGGCTTCTTTACGCACACCATGGAACTGACCCAGTCGGTTGGTTCCGTCACTCTGGAGAGCACTCCTTGGTCCTGGAGGTCCTGCAGCTGCTGCTTGAGGCGGTCCTTGAGGGGTGCTGGGACTCTGCGAGGTGCATGAACCACAGGCGTGGCGTCTTGTTTGAGCAGGATTTTGTAAGTGTATGGAAGCGTGCCCATGCCTTCGAAAACATCGCCCCTCCCTTCGCCGATCAGCCATCACCTTTCTTGGGCCAGTCTCCAGCCCGCGCCCCACGCCTCCACCCCCGACCTCCACTCTGTCTCTCAACAAAAGTCCCTCCCTCGTCAGCAGAACATTTTCCCCCCTTCCCCCCCCTCGTAACAGCACAATGTAAATCGACCCCTTCGATAAGCCTAACATCTGCTGACCCCCACTGCACTTCCGTGAGCTAGTCCGCCCAGCTAACTTGGTGACCCCCGCCCATGGCGCCTGACATTCTCCCATCTATTGTTCTCTCCCCCCCCCCCCACCCCTTGCTCAGACATACATATTCAACAGAAAAACCAGTCCCAACACAATTGCCCTAGAAAAAAAATGATAAACAACAAAAAGATCAAACAGAAGATCCAACATCTAACAAACACACCTCCATCCCCCATCAGTGCAAATGTAAACTTTAACTCACTCAGCTGTGCAACTGGCCCCAAATCAATACAAAAGACATTACAAATAACGTCCAAAAAAGAAAAAACAAGAAACTTTTTAAAACTTGAACGTTGCAGCAAAGTTCAAAATCCTCAGTCTGTCACCAGTCCTTTCAATTTCGCAAAGTCCATCGCTTCCTCGTGTGACTCGAAATAGAAATGTTGCTCCTCATACGTGACCCAGAGACGGGCTGGATACAGCAGTCCAAACTTCACCTTTTTCTTAAAAAGGGTTGATTTTATCTGATTGAACCCCGCTCTTCTCCTTGCCACCTCTGCACTCAGGTGTTGATAGATCCACAGGATGCTGTTCTCCCATTTACAGTTCCATGTCTGCCTGGCCCACTTTAAAATACACTCCTTATCCAAGTACCTGTGGAATCTCACCACCATTGTCCTCAGAGGGTCTCCCACTTGCAGCTTCCTCGCGAGCGCTCTGTAAGCCCTGTCCACCTCCAAGGGACGGGAGAGCATCCCATTCCCCAGCAGCATCTCGCACATGCCCGCTCTGTATGCCCCAGCGTCCGCTCCTTCGGACCCCTCCGGGAGACCGACGATTCTCGGGTTCTGCCGGCGGGACCTATTCTCCAGGCCCTCCACCTTCTCCAGGAGCCTTTTCTGCTGGTCTCTCAGCATCCCACCTCCAACTCCACCGCAGTTTAATGTTCCTCATGCTCAGCCAGCGCATTCTCTACTTTCTGGATCGCCCGATCTTGGGCATCCAATCTAAGCTCCAGCCGCGCAATTGACTCTTTAATCGGGTCCAAACGTTCCTGCTTTTGCTTGGCGAAGCCATCCTGGATAAATTGCATCAGCTGCTCCGTTGACCGCTGGGTCGACAAGCCAGGACTCAGGTCATCCACCATGCTTTCTCCCGCTGCAGCTTCAGCCCAAGCCTTCTCTGTTCGTCTGTTTCTTCTTTGCGAGCACTTCTAGTCCGCCTCTCCATGCACCGATGTGGGAATCCAATCAACAATTGCCACGATCATCAATTTTCCAAATCAAGTCCGGTAAAAAATCAGGGGGAGAAAGGTCCAAAGGTCCGACCCGAGTGGGAGCCACCAAATGTGCGACCTACTCCTTCATAGCCATCACCGGAAGTCGGAAGTTTGGACTTTCGATGGGCAATTCTACTCTATCTGGAATCCTTCGAAACTCGGAGTTGAAGCTGGAGACTTCAGATGCTTCCAACTCACTTACCAAAATAGTTGCCCAGGAAATGTTAAAAGGATCAATACCAGTTGCAACTCCTGGGTAATTGTGCTACTGACCTCTCAACTCCCCATTGGACCTGATAACTACCCCCCACACCCCTGCGCCACACACCACTACACTCCTGACCACCCGACTCTCCCCACAAACCCCCTGCCCACCTTATCCCCATCCCCATCCACCTGCCACCCTGCACCCTTGCCCACACACCTGCCACCAACCCTCCCACCCAATCACCTGGCACCCATACTCACTCACCCTCCTACCAGCCTGCTCACTTACCTGCCACCCTACCACTCACCTTTCACCCACCTGCCTGCCATCCTAGCCCCTCACCCACTCACCTTACACAGTTTTGTTCACACTGTAGCTTCTGAAAGTGGCTTTGGGATCTTTAAACTCTCTGCTTACTGGAATAACTAGGATTCTGAGAACATTTCTGAAGAGGCACAGATGGAAGTCTGGGACAGGAGTCCGGAGCTCCATCTAAGTGCAAAAAGTAGGAACAGACTGGCAATCCGAAGGTGATTTCCACTCCTTAGAAGATTCGATGATTATTTTCAACATTCGACGCAAAAAGTTAATCAAATTAATTCTGAGCCGCTTTGGTCAAGGCATCATTATAAGCATCTTCTCTGGATCAGATTTGATACTTTTGGTTTCATAATCACCCCTCTACAACAAATCATCTTCACCCACATTCAGTGAGTTGGATATTCTGCATTTTATCAATGATCTGATGACACTTTGTGACACATCATCCCACGATTTGAAACCACATAAAATATCAAGTTGAAGTTTATTTCTCCATCAACCAGCTACCTATTCCATTCAATGCAAGCATGATCCTTGAATGGCTTGTTGAGATACAAATCCAAAAGTATAACTACAGACATTACATCCCCTGATTTAACTGCAATTCTGGTGTTATTTATTCGCAGGTACCACTTGATCTTGTTGGTTATTTGGGATTTGAACATATCCCATACTAGTAGTCAGTATCCTTCACGCAGGCCAACACATGCCTACTTCACACATCATCGATCCCAACTTTGCTACCACCACATACATCCAAGGTTAATTTTGGCATGCTTCAATTAAAAATTACCATTGGCTTTAACTTTGTTCAGTAGGCCACGCTATTACCACTGTGAATCATGTCTTCTCATGTCCTGTGGTTTTCACTACAACTGTTTTTGAACCTCTCCACTCCACAGTTCAATTGCTGGGATTATTGAAATTCATGAATATTTCACCCATGTTGCCAATGTGACATGATGGGAACTTGCTGCTCTCTGATGATTCATCGCTGGAAACTGATAGTTTTGGCATAAAGATCTTTTGGTAATTTCTGAGTGATCTTGGTCTTTTTCTGAGGCGGGGGGGGGGGGGGGGGGGGGGGTTGGGAGAGGAGCATGAAATTGCTTGAATGTGATTCCCTCCTGCCCCAAAAGAGATTTTTTACTCTTATCGCCCCCATCAGCCCCCAGTAAACCCCAGGCCTTCCCAGCTCTTCCCACCTGACCATGTTTTTCTCCAGTTCCTGGGACTTAGACTCTGGAAGCTTCATGCATTACTTCTTCCAGCCACTGCAGGGATGTTCATGGAGGGATTGGCCTATCCGATTGGGGGGAGACTAAACGCATACTGGGTGACTGCTTTGCAGGGCACCTTCGCTCAGTTCGCAAGCTTGACCCCAACCTTCCTGTTGTTTGCCATTTTAACTCAACATCTTGCTCTCATATCCACTTGTCCGTCCTTGGCCTGCTGCAATGCTCCATTAAAGCCCAGCGCAAGCTGGTGGAGCATCTCATCTTTCGCTTGGGCACATTGCAGCCCTCGAAACTCAACATTGAGTTTGGCAACATTAGATTTTGGCCTTTCCCATTCATCTTAACCCCCCCCCCCCCTTTTCTTTTTTAAAATATTCCAGATGTGTGTCACTTCAATGCACAACAACCCCCCCCCCCCCCCCCTCTCCCCCCCCCCCCCCCCTCACAACAGGCCATCTATCGTTTCCTCTTTAAGTTGTTACTCTTTGTGGCAGTTTCTTTTGCTCTGACATTCTCCCTCCTTTTAGTTCTGACGAAAGGTCCATGACTCGAAACATTAGACTCTGTTTCTCTCCGAGTAGGTGCTGGTGGACCTGCTGAGTTTTTCCAGCTTCCTTTGGTCTTGTTTTAGATTCCAGCATCTGCAAAATTTTTCTTATTTTCGTACTTCATTTTTCTTGTTGGAAATATTTCACTTTGTCGTTTGCCAGACACGGTCTACTCTGTATGAGTGTGTCTTCGCAAAACTGCCCGTATCGCCTGCTTGATCCTCTGGGCCCAGTTGTAGGGTGCTGCGAAGTAAAACAGGCATTTGCGGAGTGAAAAATTGAGGCTGACTATGCATAATATGTTGAGGCTGAAAGCAGGGGATTGACTGAAACACCAAGTATATGCAAAACATGGGGCTGGATTCTCCGTTTCTGCGGCTAAATGCCGGCTCGAATGGAGAATCCACAGGAGGTTCAAGTGAAAACAATCGGCGCTGACCTCTCACCGATTCTGGTACTGGTGAGGGGCTAACACCGGAGCCGACTGAAACACCCGCCGCCCACACCGAAAACAGCAGGAGAATGGCCACGTCCCTGTCTGCGCATGCGCAGGGCTGATGACCACAAGTATCCCCTGCCGTCAGGAACTCGGCCCATCGGGGGCAGAGCATCGCGGATGGGCTGGCCGATGAGGTGGCAACTGCATTGCAACTGCACCCGTCACAATGACACTGGTTTGGAGGGGGCGGAGAATCGCAAACCGGCATCAAACCAGTGCCGGCCCCGATTCCGGCGTCGGATTCGATTCTCTGCCCGATTGCCGATTACAGTTTCGGCATCGGGCAACAGAGAATCCTGCCCATGATTTTTGGGGCTGGAAAAGTGGGGTTGTCTTACACAGTACATGTGTGATCAACAGTGAAAGGCTATCCAATGTAAATCAATTTACAGAAAGTATATTCAACAAATGCAGAATGGCAACAGATTTGTTGACTACCTTTACACCAACCAACTGCAGGATCTCTTCTGTTTTAAGCAGTCAGAGTGTATTTTTAAAAAAAAAAGGCAGCGCCAGTTTTTTTGTGTAGGATGTTGGCTAATCCTGAGAAATGCACTTCATGAATGGGTCACTTCTAGTTAATAAAAATAGAAAAAGCCGGGTAAGTATCAAGATACTGACTTGACGTTTCAAGGGTGATTGAACATCAAGGAAGATTGGATGACATAAAAGTGAGATGCTGGCGTTGGACTGGGGTGGGCACAGTAAGAAGTCTCACAACACCAGATTAAAGTCCAACAGGTTTGTTTTGAATCACTAGCTTTCGGAGCGCAGTTCCTTCCTCAGGTGAATCACCGGAGGAAGGAGCTGTGCTCCGAAAACTAGTGATTCAAAACAAACCTGTTGGATTCTCACCTGGTATTGGCTGACATAAAGTCATAGTTGTGAGCTTCGAAGTATTGAAAGATTAGCCTGCAGTTGAAGAAACTGGATTTGATGTGTTTGTTTACCCTTCTCAATTGTTCCATACTTGTTTACAATCTGTATATTTCTGGCAGCTAATCTGCTTTAATTAAATGCAAGTGGAGTGTTTTAATATTTTTCAACAAAATATTACCAAGTCAACAATGACCGACAAAAGTTTTTGAAATGGAGCTTGGTATTAACTTTAATCCTTTTGATGTTTAAAAGTCCACCTCACACACAAATTGTATCTCAGTTTAACTTAATACCTTGTTGTAACAATTAAACGATTTGTCTGAAAACCAGTCTGTGGTCAATCCATTCAACTGAAATCCAAACATTCATTATGGTATGTTGAAAAGCTCTGCCACAGCTAATTAAATTCCACTTGGTCCGAGTCACAATTTTGAAGGCCCACACCACTTATATTGTCCCTGTTTATCCCTGACTGATGCTTATATTGGGCAAATGGGGCTGGCTGTTTGCCAATGCCATAGGTGTCCATTGCAAAGGCATAGCTTAAACAGTGTTAACCATGGTGACACATTTGGACCATTGAAGCATCCACATGCATCTTATTAAGGTGCAAATTACCTGTCATTAAGACTCCCACTGTATTCCGTCAATTGTCTCTTTGGCACCACTGAACCTCCTGCAATGGCTGCGTAGAAACCAATGACAAAGAGGAGAATGCGATCTTGGCCTGTTTAACTATTACAGGCACTTTCGTATTGTCCCAATTATAGCCCATTATGAAGATCGATTAAGCTTAACTACTGTAAAAACATGTATTGTGCTACTGCTGCTGTTGTAGTTCAATTAATTTGTTGAGTAGTTAAAGCCCATGTTAATGTCTGGTATGAAGGCAAAGAGCAGGCAATCACATGTGGAGTCTTGTCTGGCTGACAGATGGAATGATCTCAGAAATGGGCCCTGTTCGCTCCCTACGCTTGCTATGAATTTTATCTCTATATCAGAGCAGGTGAAAACACTCTCTTGGAAGCTGTTGCTTACTTCCAAGAGTAATTTGAAACACTGAAAGCAAAATACCTGGACTAAAGAGTGCAGAATGAACCTCAAAAAAGTGGCTGAATGTGCCTAAGTAGCATCTTGCACTGTTATCACTTTATCAGTTTTCTTGCTTAATATTCCATTAACACTGACTTCCATTATCTTGGGTATTGGCATGTTACAGTGTGCAATTTTGGAGCATTAGGTGTACATATCAAGAAAAAGAACTCTAACAGGAGTAAACAAGAAATGGTATCAACTGCCCAATTTAATAGATATGAATATGAACTATTTCTTTATTTCACATCTATCTCTATTGAAGACTGTAAACTCAGAGCTATTTGGGTTAAAGTGCTGTGTCTGGAGCAGTTCACATGGGATCAATGCATAAGAAAATGCATACACAGCTTAATTTCAGTGATCAGTGTTGGGAAGATGTGGTTGGGAATGTTGATTTCAGAATCTCTGATAGCAGTACAGCTTGTATTTTATGCAGAATTATTTATTTGCTGAATCATCAACGTCAGCTTAAAAACCAGCATCGTTAGGCAACGCGTATGAGTAAATGATTGAACGTTTCAGGCACATTGATAAAATTCAAAGTATTGCATTGTGCACTGTTAGTCAGTGTAAGGATGGTATTAAGTTTTTAAAAATGGTGGAAATGCTCAGCGGGTGAGGCAGCATCAGTGGAGAGAGAAATAGTAGGGTGCGATCGAATGGCCTCGTTGCGCCCGACTCGGTGACGCGACAAAGCCATAAAATCTCACGAGAGGCGTCTCGCAGGATTTGCGGTGCTCGGAACACCTCGCGAGATCTAATGAGCTCTTGCAAGACTTCGCGATCTGGGTTCTGTCCTCACCGGGAGAGATCCAGATTTACATATTTAAGCGAGCAGTTAGGCTCACATAACATTTGGGCGGCCGATACTCCTGAGGCCTGGGAACGAATGCTTGCGCCTGGAGACCTCGGCATGGTGCCGTTTAGCACTGGTCACCAGGCATGATGGCACTTGGGAGGAGAACCCAGGCTATCGGAGGCCCCCGGGTGGTTGGGCTTTGGGCAGGGTGGTACCCTGGCACTCCCACTGCCACCTCGGCATCTTGGCATTGCCAGCCTAGAACCTTGGCACTGCCACCTGGACTCTTTGGCACTGCCAGAGTGCCCAGGTGGAACTGTCAGGGTGCTAGGCTGGCAGTGCCAAGTTCACGGCCAGGGATCGGGCTCGGGGTTACCCTGTCGTTATGAGGTGGGATGAAGGTGAACTTGAGGACCACTTAACAGGTAGGCTGGGGCTTTGGGGGCTCCAGAGGCTGCGGTGGGGAGTCCAAGGGGGTTAGAGAGATCAGGGCGGTATTTAAAAATGGTGCCCCGCGGTAAATTCTAGTGATAGTCTGGAATCAACACTGAATCAGCGGGGAATTCCTCGGTGAGGCATGAAAGAAAGGGATTCTCTGTTTGGGAGACTAATGTTCTCCCTCCGGAGGTGAATTGCACCTGATTTACGCTCCCAATTCACTATCCTTCGCCATGCAAATTTCTGCATGGCGAGGATTGCGATCCCGTTATCGAGCCGCTATTTTGAGCGGGTGGCCCAAGAGCAAAGTCCTGTGGCTGGCCAAGCCCCCATTGCAAATCAGCCCTGCCCACTCTCCTGCATCGCAAATCAGCCCCCGCCCCTGGATTTTCTGTGACCCCCCTTCCCCCAGGGACAGGGGTGATCTGACCTGCCCGCCCCCAGAAACCCTTAAATGGCAGGACCCCTCCAGAGACTCCCTAAATAGAGGGACCCCCCCCAGAAACCCCTAAATAGAGGGACCCCACACATAGACCCCCTGAATAGTGATCCACCATAGAAACCCCCTGAATAGGGGTCCCCCCGAGAAACCCCCTGAATAGGATGTGGAGGCTTTGGAGAGAGTGCAGAAGACGTTTATCAGAATGTTGCCTGGTCTGGAGGATGTTAGCTATGCGGAGAGGCTGAATAGACTCGGACTGTGTTCATTAGAACGATGAGGTTGAGGGGGTGACGGATAGAGGTCTGCAAGATTATGAGGGGCACGGATAGAGTGGATGGACAGGCACTCTTTCCCTGGGTGGAGGGGTCAGTCACCAGGGGGCATTAGTTTAAGGTCCGTGGGGCAACGTTTAAAGGAGATATGCGAGACAGGCTTTTTACACATAGGACGGTGAGTGTCTGGAACGCATTGCCAGGGGAGGTTGTATATTGAGATCACGCTCGCCGCAGAATTTGGTTTAGAATAAGGACAAGTATAAGCAGAAGAAATTAATACATCAAGTATTTTAATTCAAAGTGAAATAAAAGGTCTTTCAAAAGTGACCATTTGCTGCAAGAAACATTAGCTGACCCCAAGGATCATTAAGCCATTCCAGACAAATGTGAGATGAGAAAGATCCTTGAATTGACAGTCCATAAATTCTTTAAATTACCTTCCTGCAATAATAACTAAAAAACTAGTCTGTGGGAAGAACATTCTAAGATAGCAAAAGAACAATTGCTTCCTTAGCTATATAACTTTTGATACTTAAGATAACACCCTTCGGAATAGTGTCTATCTGACCATCTATATATCTGAAAAACTTGACATATTGAAAATAGACAGAAGAAGAGAGATCTCTTAAACAAACTCCTGTCCACCCATATATCATAGACACCTGACATTCAAGCAGACACTGAGATCATTAAAGCACATAATTGTTGATAACACAACAAACCTAACCATTTGGCTATAGGAAATTAGCCAACATAAGTGATAAGATACCAGAAAAATCCTTGACTAAACAGGAGACTTTATGTATAAAAAGAGGGGCATTTCAGCAGAAAATTATTCTCACAAAGCCCTGAAGTGAGTAAAAGTCTGTTTAGCAGCTTGCCTCATTCAACAAAGACCAATGTGTTTTTGTAAGTATGTTTCTGTTAAACTTCTTAGAAATGTTTAATAAATTGATATGAGATACTTTAGGTATTTCCATGTTTTAGATATGTCATTCTCTTAAGAGAAGTTAGTTTGTTAGCAAATAACAAAGAACTGTTTTATATTCTTAACAGATAACGAAGGACTGTTAATCAATTTATATTTTTAACTCTGCAATTCTGTATGTATCAATTGAGAGTACTGTATAATAAAAATGCTATTATTAGAAATTAAACTGTGTAGACTTACTCACAAAGTTTTAGATCCTAGACACTCATTTAGGAAGTCTCAAATGACAAGGATCCACGACCGATAGAGGTAACGATTTAGTTGTGAGTAACGTATCTGAACTTCTTCCACGAAAAAGTAACTCAAATTTTGTTTAACTGTTTGAGACTCAAGAAGGCACCCTCCCCTCGTGAGAGTTATTCTGAGTCTCTTTTGGTGGCTTAACCTAAATCATAGGTTTGTAAAATTGTAGTATCAGATCTGGTGTACCTAAATCCGTCACAGTTGTGGAAGCAGATATATTAAAGGCATTCAAAAAGCATCTTGAAAAATACATGGAGAGGATGGGTATAGAGGAATACAGCACAAGAAGTGCTGAGGCTTTGGGCCAAGGTTGGTATCATGACCGGTACAGGCTTGGAGGACCGAAGGGCATGTTCCTGTGTTGTTTTGTTCTTTGTGACATTCACCTGGGCACACAGCTGCTGGCTCAGACAGAGGAAGCACAATGTGTGAATTCCTGGAAAGAGTAAACCAGTGACCTGTGTTTAAGCCCTTCAGATCATTGAGCTGCAAGCCATTCATTCAGATTGATAGCTTCCACACTCACAGCTGTCAGCCTTGCTTCATTCATCTCCCTTAATGCTTGAGTGACACTGAAGTGCTGTAACCACAATGTTTACAAACATCAACCACTTCAAAGAGAGTTAAATGCTGTCAATTTCCTGTACGTCAAAATTGCTCAAGCGTGAATGTGGATGATTGGAATGCACTTAACTCTCTCAGAGGGTCTTTGGGGGGAAGGAGAGTCCCCCTCTTCAGGGGTAGTCTCTTGGGGGGGGTCCCCCTTTTTAAGGGGTTTTTTGTGGGGGTTCCCTTTATTTAGGAGTCTCTGAGGGGGTTTACTTTATTTGGGGGGTCTCTGGAGTTCTCCGTATTTAGAGAGTCTCCCTATTTAGGGGGTCTCTTGGGGGGTGAGGTGGGGGGGGGGGATCTGGGAGAGATGTGGTGGGCAGGCTTTGCATTGGGGGGAGGGTGACCCTCGGATGGACTTTGGTCCATGGATGGACTTGGTCCACCACGTTAGGGCCACGCTGGTAAATACCAGTAGTGATTCCTGCCCATGTGATTTCCAGCCCAGAGAACCAGAGAACCACACAGGCCTGGAGATTCTGGTGCCCGGCCCGCTAAGTGGCTGCAAATGAGTTACTAGGATCCATTTGCATCCATTTTCATCCTCCTGCTGGCGTGTGGGCACGAACCCCGATCCCGGGCGCCAGTCCCATTTTTACCTGGATGCCCAATTCTCTGCTGCATCGAAACCCCACAACTGGCGGCATGCGGCAGTGAATCCAGGCCAGAGTCCTGTTTGATAACGGGGTCGCCCTCTAAAAATGCCCAACGCAAGACTCTGTTTTTCTCCCGTTAAATCGCGCCCTGAGTTAACATTCCAGGTCGATGACCTTTCATCAGAATGCGTGAGAGATTTCTGTTGAACTTCTCTTGTATATTCCAGAAAGATGCCTTGCATTTCTGTAGTGCATTTCAGGGCCTCAGGTCCCTGGAGCGTTTTGCAGCCAATGAATAATTTTTTTTGAAGTGTGCAAGGTAGAAAACGCAGCAGCCAATTTGTGTATTTCAAGATCACACGAGCAGCAATGAGATAATTGACAGATAATTGGTTTATTATGTTCCATGCATGCACTGAAACAACACCTAGCCAGCTGACATCACAGCAAGACAAAAAAAGCAGAAGTCTTTCGCATCTGTTAAGCTTTTCAGGACCGTCAGCTGAGTCAATGGCATGTGACTGCCTGTGACCTCATGGCCTACTGCTGTTATTGCAGTGTTTTCTTCCTGTCTGTGGCTGTGCAGACTTTCCCAGAACTGGAACTACAGTGGTTATTGGCGTGTTGGGTGTTCTGGTGTACAAACGATCCAACACGGCTGGAGATGGTGTAACTCAATTTTATTAACTACTTAACTGTTACAGCACACTGCTAACTTGGGTACGTGCATTACCAGATAACCTGTGAACCCTGTCCTATCACTATCTGGGTGAGGCACTCAGCACACGGTGAATGTCTGAGTGGCAGGCTCTGAGCTCGGTGCTCTGAGCTGGCTGCTGCTGGAAAGAGCGGGAACTGTAGTGTCCCCTGTTTTTATAGTGCGTGTGCTCTCACTGGTGATTGGCAGCGATGTTGTGTGTGTGTTGGTTGGTTCTACTGCATGTCCATCAGTGTGTGTTTGATTGCACCATGATATGCTGATTTAAATATCATGACAGTTATCCCAAACAAACTGAACTACACTTGTGGTTTGTGAGCTCAGTGTCATGCGGGAAACTAAAGGAGCACTCAAACCTTCAGAAGTTTCGGGAATCTATTATCGCACACATCAATATTCCAATGGTTTGCAGGGTGAAAATCATCACTGAATGTTTCCAAAGTATTTGCTTGACACTTAATACTAACCAAATGATCTCCGGTGCTATTAGTCAGATAAGAGGACAGAACAATAGATATTTTTGAAGTATTGCTGAGCGAGGCCAGCATTTGTTACCCAAACGGTCCTTGAACTGGTCGGCCATTCCAGAGGACAGATAGGAGTCAACCACGTTGCTGTGGGCCTGGAGTCACATATAGGCCAGACCTGGTAAAGATGGCAGATTTCCTTCCCTAAAAGCCATTAGTGGGTTGAGCTTTTACAGAAATCGATGATAGTTTCATGCTCAGAATGACTGATACTAGCTTTCAATTCCAGACTTTATCAATTGAATTTAAATTCCATCAGCTGCCTTAGTGAGATTTGAACCAAAGTTCCCAGAGTGTGAGCCTGGGTATCTGGATTGCAAGGCAAGTGACATTACAATACCACCAACTCCCTCATAGCCTTACACAGGGAGCAATGTGACTCAGTTTTGAAGCAGCTTGTTTGGTCTTTTTTGAACTGTGCATGGAATATATATCTCTTGTGAAATACAGTCCAAGTTCACGTACACGTCTTTTTCTGCACATTTTTAAAGTTTGTTTTCAGGCTGTGGGTGTCACAAGCAAGGGCCTATGTTTATTCTTTGGGCGCGATCCACCAACCACTTTGGCCTCTCACTTGTGCGCAGTGCAACCGGTGAATCCCGGGAGAGGCCCCCCCACGTAGGTTTCCTGGGAGCCTTCACGCCTCGCGGGACCCACCCAAGTCCCGTGAGGCGTCAAAGTCAGGATGGGACCAAACGGCATGCACCAAAATAGATTTAAAACCGACTTTGGTGAACTCACCCGATATCCACAGGCCTCCTGGGATCTCCCCAGCGAGGCCGCAGCTGGGCACCGTTCAGCATAGTCCACATAAACGTGGATCAGGTGGAATGGCATCCGGGGGGGGCTGTCTCCCAGGCTATCTGAGGCAGAGATAGTGAAGGGTCACTCCATGGCTCGCCTCTTGGAATGCAGGCACCTTAACACTGCCCAGCTGCCACCTTGACACTGCCAATCTGGCACTGTCAAAGTGCCCGAGTTGCATTGCCAAGCTGGCAGCAACACTACTCGGGTGCCAGGGTAGCAGTGCAAGGGTGCCAGAGTGGCACTGCCAAGGCTAAGGGGGGACCATGTCCATGAAAGGTGGATGGAGGGAGGGTATGAAAGGTGGGGGTGCAGGGCAGGTATGTAGGGGCCTCTGGGCGGTTTGGAGGGTGACGGGTGTCCTGGAAGTGGGGGCGCCTGTATGGGTGTGTGGGGGGCCTGAAGAGGAGGGACCCCCAAGAGCCCCATAGTGGCGTGTCCTCACTTGGGGAGTCTATGGGGTAGTGCCCATGGTTGTGGGGGGTGACATTGCCCATGGGTGGGGAGTGTGGGAGACCACAAGCTCACATAGAGAGTGGGGAACTCTTTCAAAATGGGGGCCTGATCTCTGAGTTCAGCTAACCAGTGCTGAATGGGGCTAAACCGGTGAGAAACTCTCCAGGACCTAAAAAATTGACTAAGGGCGCAATTCTCCAGAAAGAATTGTAAATGTTGTAGTGAGAGGGAATTGCCAAGAGCTTTCCGCTGCTCGGTCCAATGAGGCCGGCAGCGCTATTCACCGTAAATTGGTCCACTTAACGCGGCCTCATGGGCTTCTCACCGCAAATGAAGGCTTATCAGCTGATTCGCCGGCACCGCGCTCACCAGCACCCCCCCCCCCACCGCTGACAAGGTCGAGCAGCACTTAAGGCCGTTGGACATGGGGTGGCTCTCGTTAATTGTATGGAAATAGGGCTTGAGTGGTGATAATTGGTTTCTCACCATGCTACGGCGAGATCACGATTTTGCCTACAGGAACGGGCCGGTTGCATCGCAAACTGTTTGGCACCTGGCGCGGTTCTCATTTTCTGCCTTTCCCGTTATTCACCAGCCTCATTTTGCTTGGACGAGAGCATAACGTTGCCGGAGGATCATGTCCTAAGTGTCATTGGATAGTGGTGGGGAACTCGCCAGCAGAGCCGACGGGAAACTCCCTGAAAAATTGGACACAAATTAACTTCGAAATTTTTCTGGAGAATTGTGCCTTTTATTTCAAATTGCCCTTGGGTGATGTACGGTCATCATCTTGAACTGCTGCAGTTTGTGAGGGACTCTAACCATGCTGTTAAACAGAGAGTTGCAGGATTTTGGCCCAGTGATGATGAAGGAACATGGAAACATGGCTATGCCATGATATATATCCAAGTTGAGAACTCGGTGATGCTATTCCCAGGCATCTGCCGTCCTTGTCCTTTTAGGTGGTAATTGTTGTAAGGTTTGCTAGATGCTGCCAAAAAGAGATACTGTAGCGTTTCCCATAGATCATGCATATTAGCCACATTGCAGCCAATGATGGAGGGGAGTAGATTTCAATCCTTTTTGGAGGATGATGGGCTGCGCTTGGGTTGTATGTCACTTGGCTTGAACATAGTCTGTTGTGGCTGTATAGGCTGAATCAGGAGTGGTAGGCCCCTTCCACAGCTGGCACAGATAAATAATGTTGGTCCATGGTAGACTGATGCTTTTTCATCCTCCTGGTTCTCTCCACCATTTGTCATTTCTTTTGTCCTCTGCTTTTTTCACGCCCTTCCTGACTGTTTGTCACCAGACAGTCCAGTCGGCAGCAAGGACGTCCCATGCACAGTAGCACAGCGATTAACAGTGTTGCTTCACAGTTCCAGGGTCCGAGATTTGATTCCCGGCTTGGGTCACTGTCTGTGCAGGGTCTGCACGTTCTCCCCGTGTCTGCATGGTTTTCCTCCGGGTGTTCCGGTTTCCTCCCACATCCAAAGATGTGCACGTTAGGTGGATTGGCCATGCTAAATTGCCCTTAGTGTCCAAAAAGGTTAGGTGGGGTTACTGTGTTGAGGGGATGGGGGAGGGGTGGGCTTAAGTGGGGAGCTCTTTCTTGGGGCCGCTGCAGACTCGATGGATGGAATGGCCTCCTTCTGCACTGCATATTCTATGAGTCTATCAACTCTGATCCCAGTCAACTTGTGGTCTCATATGCAGATATCCTTGCATCGCAGATGTGGGTAACCTGTTTGCCTTGTGCCAATAGCAAGCTCACCATATAGCATACCTTTGGGAATGATGTGTCTGTCATTCATTCGGCACATATGGCGCAGCCAATGGAGCCGCCACTGACTCAAGAGAATAAATGTTGGGAATTGCTGCCGCTGGTGTACTTTTGTATTTGACTATCTTGTCAAGAGATGCCCAATGTTAATCTGAAGCAGTGAAAATGGAAGCTGACTAGCCACTTTTCTTGGCTTGCATAAGTTGTTCATGCTTTGCTACTGTAAAACAGGGCACTAAGAACACAAGTCATGCAGCGAACTTGCAGTGTTTTGTATTTTTGGTCAGTTTGCTGTTGGTCCACTCTCGAATCAATCATTCACCTGAGGAAGGAGCAGTGCTCCGAAAGCTAATGATTTGAAACAAACCTGTTGGACTTTAACCTGGTGTTGTAAGACTTCTTACTGGAAACGTTCATTGGTACCTCTTTTTTCAAAAATGATATGAAGAACTTCATAAATACCACCTTCTCTTCAATATGTTCCTCTCTTGCCCTCGTCCTCTGTCTCCTCCCCCCGCCCCCCAGCTCTGCCCTGTATATTTCCATGTCGTCAGCTTTTGGGCGTCTTTTGTTTCATTTAGCTTTGATGGTTGCCATGACATTTCTTTCCGTTGCGTCATCAAATCTTAACTTAACGTTTCAAACACTGACACAGGTGGAAGTGAAACTAATTTTCCCTTTTCCAAAGCAGTTTAAAAAAAGAATTCAACATTATTGGCCGATAGCCCTGAACCTTGAAGCTTTTACCCCCCAGGCGCAAATGTGGCTTGTGTCAGATAGACTGCAGGGATAGGGTGGGGTGGATTAGGGAAAGAGGCAGAAGGGAGCAGTATACTGCTGAGTGGGCTTCTGCATGTGCAAGAAAACTGCTTCGTTTTTTACTCTGAATAATTGACTGCTATTGCCACTCCGTCAATAATCCAAGTTCTAGAATATTTCGGCATTCACAATTTAATGAGAAGTTTTTAAAAAAAGGAACAGGGTTCCTCGTTGATTCCTTGCCCAAAGGAGAGGACAACAATATTCTAACTGAGCGAAGGAACTAGTGAAACCACTGTTAAAACAATGAGGAAGCCCAGACTCGCCAATGGGGAATCCTCAACCTCATCTATTCAAGTCCTTCCTATAATTCTGGCTGAGCTTTGCAAGTTAGAAATTATTCCCCCCATTAGTGGACAATTTGTTCAATGTCTTTGAAGCTCCCTTGATAAAAGGCAACAGACAAAATTTACCTCGTACTTTAAAGGAAATCACGTGTTTAAATAAATCACCTTCAGTTTTACTGGTATTTTTCACAAGTCTGTGTAGCGAAGAAGCTTAGGCTTTTAAAAAAAAATTATTGTCAGTTTGTTGTCAGGCCAACCTATATCTCCAAAGTATTATACCTTCGCCTCATAGACTTAGTATCTTGGATATGAAGCATACAAGCAGAGAACATTTTAATAGCCAAATTTGAGCATGAATTAGTTTATACTTCTACCAAATTAGTGTAAATATTTAAAACTTCCTCAAATTGCTGGAGTGAACTATTTGCAAAAAGAAACGGTAATGAGTTGAACTCTTGCCAGCTGGCACTGTCAAGTGAGCTAAATGTGATTATCTTCAGGGATAAAGGGAAATCTGCCATTGTGTTGATCACTGAAAAACCTCAGTCTTAAGGCCAGTAAATCATAGGCAGGGCATAGTCAGCGTCCATTGAGGCAGAACTTTGAAAGAAGGCTGTGGTGTTCATTCAACGCAATAGAAATAAAGCCAGCCTTGTCAAGTTCCTTGGTTCAATACACAGTTTGTCTCAGGTCCTTGGGCTGCGATATTTAGCTCCATAGACCCCAGTCTTCAGCACTATGAATGCTGTTTTTTCTCCAAAATGGTGTCCACAGTGGCATGCACATTTCAGGTGCCAGCTGTGCCAGACGATATTTTGTTCAGGGCACAGGGAGCTTCTACCAAGAGTAGACAGATCATGATGTCAGTCAGTGTTGCCATTTTGGAACTCAGTACTCCAGCCAACGCCCTCTCTTAATTTTGTATAGCTGAACATATCAACTGGATGGACTCCCCACTGTTATTTAAAGGGGTCATCTACTATTTTCAGGTTTTGTTTATTCATTCATGGGGTGTGGGCATCATTGGCGAGGTCAGCATTTATTGCCCGTACCTCATTGCCCTTCGGAATGTAATAGTGAGCTGCCTTTTTGAACCGCTGCTGTCCATGTCGTGTAGGTACACCCATAGTGCTGTTCGGGAGGGAGTTCCAGGAATTTGATCCAGCAACAGTGAAGGAACAGCAATATATTTCCAAGTCAGGTGGTGAGTGGCTTGGAGGAGAACACCCAGGTGGTGCTGTTCCCATGGATTTGCTGCCCTTGTCCTTCTAGATGATAGAGGTCATGGGGTTGTACTCATTGGAGTTTAGAAGAATGAGAGGTGACCTTATTGAGACATATTGGATTCTCAGAGGACTTGACAGGGTAGATGCTGAGAGGTTGTTTCCCCTTGTGGGAGAGTCTAGGACCAGAGGGCATAATCGCAGAGTAAGGGGTCGCCCATTTAAGACCGAGATAAGGTGAATTTCCTCTCTGAGGATAGTGAATCTGTGGAATTATTTACCGCAAGGGCTATAGAGGCTGGGTTGTTAAGTATGTTCAAGGCTGAGGAAGACAGATTTTTAATCAGTAAGGGAGCTATGGGGATAAGGTGGGAAAGTGAAGTTGAGGATTATATTAGATCGGTCATGACCTCATTAAATGGTGGGGCAGACTCGATCGGCTGAATGGTCTACATTTGCTCCTACGTCTTATGGTCTTATGATTAGAAGATGCTGGTGAAGGATCCTTGGTGAGTTCCTGCAGTGTATTTTGTAGATAGTACACCCTGCTACCACTGTTTTGTTGTTGTTGGTGTGAGGGAGTGAATGCTTGTGGATGTGGTGCCAGTCAAGTGGGCTGCTTTGTTCAGGATGGTGTCGAGCTTCTTCAGTGTTATTGGAGCTGCACTCATCCAGGCAATTGGAGAGTATTCCACTACACTCCTGACTTGTGCTTTGTAGATGGTGGACAGGATTTGGGAGTCAGGAGGTGAGTTACTCGCCACAGGATTTCTAACCTCTAACCTGTTCTTGTAGCCACAGTGGGTGGGATTCTCTCAGCCCGGGGCCGGGCCGGAGAATCCCCGCGACCGGCGCAAATTGCGCCACGCCGCCCCGATGTCGGCACGTGATTCTCCGCAGGGCAGAGAATCAGCGCCATTGGCGCTGGCGTGGAGGCGCGGCGCCGGCGGGGACCGCTCTACGCGGCTGGCCCGCCGATTCTCGGCCTGGGGTGTGCCGAGCGGCCGTCGTAAAAACGCCGAGTCCAGCTGGCGCGGTTCCTACTCTCAGCTGGCGGGAACTCGGTTTGGAAGAGTCGGGGGGCGGCCTGTGGGGGAGGGGGGTCCGACCCCGGAGGGCGTCCACCGATGTGACCTGTCCCGCGATCGGTGGGCCGGCCTTTCTGGCTGCCGGCCTCCTTTCTTCTGCGTCGGCCCCTGTAGTCCTGCACCATGTTGCGTCGGGGCCGGCACGTCGAAGCAAGCCACTGCGCATGTGCGCGTTGGCGCAAGTGCCACTGCGCATGCACGGATCCCGCGGCACCCCCTGTAGGGGCCAGAATTGCTGATCCTGAGGCCGCGTTGATGCCGTCGAGAAATGCGACGGCGTTTCTGACGGCGTCAACACTTAGCCTCAGGATCACAGAATCCCGCCCACAGTGTTTTCTGGCTAGTCCAGTTCAGTTTCTGGTCAATGGTAACCCCCAAGATGGTGATTGTGGGAGATTCCGCGATGGTAATGCCATTGAATGTTAAGGGGAAATGGTTAGATTCTTTCTTGCTGTAGATGGTCATTGCCTGGCACTTATGTGTCACGTATATTACTTGCCACTTGTTATCCCAAGTCTGGATATTGTGTAGGTCTTGTTGCATTTGGACATGGACTGATTCAAATGCTGCTGAACATTGTGCAATTATATGCAAACATTCCCACTTCTGACCTTATGATGGAAGAAAAGTCACGCTGAAGCAGCTGAAGATGGTCAGGTCTAGGGCATTACGCTGAGGAACTCCTGCAGTGATGTCCTGGAACTGAGATGATTGACCTCCAACAACCACAACTATCTTCCTTTGTGCTAGGTATGACTCTAACCATCAGAGAGTGTTCCCCTTGATTCCTATTGACTCCAGTTTTGCTCGGTTGTTTGATGTCACACTCGGTCAAATGCACCTTGCTGTCAAGGGCAGTTACTCTACCTAATCTCTGGAGCTCAGCCCTTTTATCTATGTTTGAACCAAAGTTGCAATGAGGTCAGGAGCTGAGTGGCCCTGGTGGAACCCAAACTGAGCATCAATGAGCAGGCTATTGCTCAGCAAGTGCCACTTGATAGCACTGTTGATGACCCCTTTCACTACTTCACTGATGTAGACTGATGAGGCAGTAATTGGACGGGTTGGATTTGTCCTGCATTTTGTGTACAGGACACACCTGAACAACTTCACATATTGCCGGGTAGATGACAGAGTTATAACTGTACTGGAACGGCTTGGCTAGGGACGTGGCAGGGTCTGGAGTACAAGTCTTCAGTGCTATTGCCAGGATATTGTCACCATAGCCTTTGCAGTATCCAGTGTCTTCAGCCGTTTCTTGATATCAGGTGAAGTGAATTGAATTGGCTGAAAACTGACATCTGTGATGCTGGGGACCTCCGGAGGAGACCCTGAAGGATCATCCACTCGCCGCTTCTGGCTGAAGATTGTTGTGAATGCTTGTCTCCTCCATCATTGAGGTTGGGGATATTTGTGGAGCCACCTCCTCCAGTTATTTGTTTCATTGTCCACCACCATCCTCGACTAAGGTGGCAGGTCTGCAGAACTGACATCTGATAGATTGGTTGTGGACTTGTTTGACATGAAGCAGTACTAATTCATCAGCGGTACACAGTAATCAGCAGGAGGTTTCCTTGCCCATGTTAGACCTAATGCCATGAGACTTCATAGGGTCCGGAGTTGATCTTGAGGACACCCAAGGAAACTTCACTGTGGCCGCCACCACTTCTGGGTCTGCCCTGCTGGTGGGACAGGGATGGTGATGGTGGTGTCTGGAACATTATTCCATGCGTATGATTATGTCAGGTTGTCGCTTAAGACAGATCTTCTAATTTTGGCACCCCAGATGTAATCCGGGACTTGCAGCGTCAACAGATCTGACTTTGTCATTTCCGATCCCTAGGTAAATGCTGGTTTCATTTCAAGGCTTTTTAGTGGTTTGATGCAAGTGCGTGGCTTGCTAGGCCATTTCAGAGGGCAGACCAGGCAGATTATCTGTGAACCAGACGGGTTATGTTGCCTTTTTTTTCCTATACTCTTTTCTCTGTCCTTTCTGTGGCTCTGTTCCAATTATGGCAATCAGTGAATTTGCCCTTCTTTCTATGTTATTTATGTCCTAATGCTTAGAGTCGCCAGGTATCAAATGATACCACCACAAGTCTCGACCGGCTATCGATCAAAGAGCCAAACACCAGTTAGTTAGTTCAAGGTCAAGGGTATTTTATTTACACACAGTTAGTCATGCAACATAAACACTACTAGTTAACTACACCTATCGACTAAGCCAACCTGTACTTAACTTTGGGTACCCGGCTTAGGTCAGAAAGCGGTGGCCGCTGTTCGATTCTGGATCTATCAAGTCCGAAGGAGTAACTGCTGTTCAGCTCGGCTCATCCGTCTGGTAGCGAGTGTTGAACTTGGACTTGCTTCTGGTGTTGCTGCGATTGGAGATGGCCGTGACCGGGGTACCAGGACCCAAGAGAGGACGAACATGTGGCGAACTCTTCTTATAATTGGGGGTTTTTGCGCTCTTTTGGGCCGTCCTTCAGTTTGGGTCCCACTAATTGGGTGATCCCTGATCACTCTGTTCGATTCCCAACCAATAAGTGGGCGGGGATCTGGATGGCTGGGCATGTCCCAAGCAGTCACTGACCCCGTTGTTTACGCTTCCCTTGAACAGAGAGTGGCGCCGAAATGTCTGGGCATGTCCCGGTTCCTCGAGTACCAGTCCTTTGTCTTGGTGAAGATGGGCCATCAAATGCCAATCGGCCCCATCAAAATGCTAATTGGACGGAGTTTTGATACTGTCTGGACTTTTTGTTTACAAATATGCATTTCAGGCTCTGAGCTTGCCTGAGTCTTGGCTTGTCCATTTTACCCGCTAGGCTTTGCGAGTTTCTCTGAACCTAGTTGGAAGTGGCCATCCAGATGGCTCCACTCCGTCCTCTTGATCCTCAACGTGAAGCGTGAAGGATCACAACACTGGGTCTTCCATGTTCTCTGAAATACCCTTAACCAAGGGCAGGTTCTACTCTTCTCTGTCCTATGAGTCATTTACCTCAATTTCCCTAAAACAACACATATCTAAAAATTCCTAGGGGGCCATTTAACATTCAATAAAAAGGGAACCTCTAACTGTCTCTAAGTAGACTACACTCATGCTGCTATTTAACAAACAAAGAACCATTTTACAATACAAAAAAAGAATCCGAGAGCAGCATCACATTTCTTCTTATCACTAACATTCACATAAATAACTTTATTAACAAAAACAACAACCGCAGAATTTATTAAAGAGAAAGGTTCAGAAAGAGTGTGGGGTTTGCTGGAGTCCGAGGAAAGGGGCTCTAAATGTGTATACTGGAGGGCGGGAGGCTCTCCATTTCCGCAATCTGATTGTCTGAATGACACTGCACAATATGGCTATCACTAGTGAGGTTTCCATTGTGTATGACAGGGAATACCACATACCGAGATTCTCGCACCATGTGGGGGTATCGGTGGCTGGGTCTATGTGTGGTGTAGTGTCCGGGCTGGGGGTGTTGAGCCTGTTAGTCGTGTTCGGGGCTTGTGTGGTGAGGGAGGTGGAGGTAGGTAACGCGCGCAACTGTACTGTTCCAGCGACGATCATGATGCCGATCATCAGCGTCGTCTTCATCTTATTCAGGCTTTCCTTTGTCTTTGAGTATCTTTGTATCTTCCTAGGGGAACAAGCATAGTGCTTGTCATTATCTTGCTGCTTAACATCTCGTTTGTCTGTCTGTGTCTCCTTAACTTCAATTTCGCATTAGAATCGTTACCGTATGTGACTCCTTCATTTGTTTTTTAAAACAACCATTTGCGGAGACAAGACATCCAAAAAAAAAATTCTGTGTCACAGTGCGAGCACTCTCACAGCCTGTGTCTGTCGGGTTGAATGGGCGGACAATTTCTCCGTCCTCTGCAAACTTGTTTTTCCAATCAAGTGATTCTGACATGTAAATAGTATGTAGGGGATAGCAACCGAAGGGTTGCCGGGGAGGGCATAAGTTGTGGCAAAAAGCATTCTTTAAACCACAGGACTGAAAAAGAACAGCAAAAGAGCTTCGAAAACAATTATCCGAATGGGGTGGTGCGTATGATCCACGGCAGGGCAAGAATGGGTGGAATCCCCGGGTAGGGCGGTGATCAGTGCCGTTGCTCCACTACCCGAGCTTGGCTGACCGAATGTATAGGGGGTCCTCAGGCAGGGCGGGGATCCACTGCCTGAGTGACCTTCCAAGAGCGGTAAGAATTTGTAAATATATGGCCTGCAACAAACTTGTTTCTTTAACTGCCATGTGGCGTCAGAAGAGTAGTTATGACTGCGTCAAGAAAGCGTCCGTGAGGACGACACAAAATCGTACAAGAGAGAATGAACAACATTTAAAACAAACTAAACATAAAAGCATGCAGGTTCCATCAGAGTATAGGACATTTGGCCTGGGGTGTAACTAGCATATGGAGTCAGTGTAGTGTGACCGAAGAAGAGAGGAAGGAGGAGAGAGAGGAAGGAGGAGAGAAACAAAAATGAAGTAGCATTGCTGAGGTGTCCCTGCCATGAGAAGTGGTGGGTAAGCGCTCACAGTTTGCATGGGGCAGCTGGGACCTTGTAGCTGCTGTGGGTGGTGTTCTCTTTCATATCTGGGGGCTAGTCTAGCTGGTGGTGGGGGTCTCCTGCAATCTCAGGCGAAGTGTCCTGACTGCCCACAGTTGTAACATGACCCCTGGGGCACGTAAGGTGGAGCAGGCTCTCTGGTGTATTGCTCCCTTAGGTATGGTTCCCTAGGTGGGGGGTTGGGCTGATTCCGTTGCTGTTTCGGGGGGGCTTGACATTCTCGTGCGTAATGTCCTTTCTGTCCACAATTATAACATTCCTGTGTCTTGGGGTGCTGTGCTGTACCTCTGCCTTCATTTACCCATGCGGGGTCTTGGTGTGCCCTTACTGGATTCATTGTGGCATCTACTCTCTCCTGCTCTGTCTTTCTGTGTACGCACTGTTCCCAAGCTCTCGATAAGCGTTTCAGAACTCAAACTTCATTGTGTGCACGTCTGATCGGTCGTAATTGGCACATGCCTTCTGTTCTGCCTCTGTGGCATGAGATACTAGAGTACAGTTCCATTTGGCCGTATCGTCTGCTGATAAACGGGCGTGGGCTAACTCACTGAATACAGCGGTAAAGTGGATCCAGAGGCATCCAGCAAACGCTGTTGGATGCTCTCCCTTTTTCTGTCAGCGCCGGTTGAGTCCTTCTACCGGATCTCCTCTATTATATCCAATAGCGTCTAAAATGGCCGTTTTAATTTCTTGGAGGCTACCTCCTCCTACATTTTGTGGGTCGGGAAGGGCTGAACTAACCGACGGGTCAAGGCTCATCACTATGAGCTTTACCTCTTCCTGCTCGTCTAAACTGTACATGAGGGTCTGTTGTTTCACTAACTCAAAAAAGTGGTGTGGGTCTGATGTGGGGTGGAAAGTCTCTATCTTCTCACGGGCATCTCTCAACTGGGTGATAGTTAATGGGGTGGTGTACACGAAATCGGGTTGGCCTTCCGTGGTAACCATGCGCTGCGTGGTGATGGGGTTCATTGGGTTGGGTGCTGCCTCTGCAGTCTGTGGTGCGGGTGCTTTTCTTTTCGGGGCCTGGGGGGCTCTATTTTGATTCTCAATCTCACTTACGTACCGTTGAGTCGTTTCACTGTGTTCCTGCCAATCGGGGCCGTCTTCCTGGTCTAGCTGTGGGCCAAAGGTGTCTCTAAACCCATTTTGAACTGATAGCAGGGATTGCTGCCTGCACTTGGCATGATCCACCGAACTCTGCCTCTGTTCCGTGGTGGAACTGTGGAGTGCTCGGAGGGCTGCCTTTAGATCATCACACTGTTTCCTTAACTGTTGTACCTGGTTCTCTGTCTCTTCTCTTACCAGTGCAGCACGTTGTGTGTCCTGGTAGGCCTTATCGTACTGGATTTGGAAGCTGCTAAGGTGGGCGAGACAGAATTGATGTGCCCTCTTGACATCATCCATTTCCTTGTCCTTCACTGCTAACTGCTCCCGGAGCTGCACATTTAACTCCTCACTTTCACTTAAATCTCCCTCTCTACTTCCCTCCTTCTCCTCAAGCTGCTTACGGAGCGTCCTCACGACCTCCTCTGTGCCTCGCAATTGTGCCAGACAGGACATGATTGCCATCGGCTTACAAACCTTAGTCAAACTTTTCTTGTGAATCTCGGTCAGGCTGTCCCACTAAGTCTGTCCTCTGCTGCCAGGACCTGTTTCTTCATTTGCGCAAAATTCCAACCATAGGTGCCAGCCTTTCCCCTTTAGGTATCTCCTAGTCTCTTCTTCCCATACGGGACACTGTTCTGATCTATTGGTCGCTGCGACCTCGGGCTCTTGTGGATGCATAAGGCGTTCCATTGCCTTCATGGCCATCCCTACAATTACTTCTGTCTCTATCGGAAATTTGAAACAAGGGGGAATAAAGCGGTGGTGCAAACATGGGTACGGCTCAAGCTATTTTCCAGTTTACGCAACTCCCGAAAGTTTCACGCAACAAAATCTATCGAGTTTATCTTATATCCCTTTGTTAGTGATGTACCATCAATGACCACGAGATGCGGTTGGTGAAACAATTCAGGCTTTATTGCACAAGATGTTGAGCCTCCTGCAGCTGGAACCAGAATGGGAGCAGCGCAGGTGAGCATACACTTTTATACAGCGCCTGTTGGGAGGAGCCAGCAGGCTGGGATTACCGTGGTACCTGTAATACAGTGGCAGTACCGTAAGGTGGACTTCCTAGGGAAGGCAAACACACGTTCGTGAGGGGTCTCATTAGTAGCGGTGCACAGGAGCGACCGGATGGAATGGAGCGCATCGGAGAGGACCTCCTGCCAGCGGGAGACCGGGAGATTCCTAGACCGAAGGGCCAGCAGGATGGCTCTCCAGACTGTCCCGTTCTCCCTCTCCTCCTGCCCGTTACCCCGGGGGTTGTAGCTGGTTTTCCTGCTCGAGGCGATGCCCTTGCTCAGCAGGAACTGACGCAGCTTATCACTCATGAAGGAGGATCCCCGATCGCTGTGGATGTAGGTGGGGAAACCGAACAGGGTTAAGATGCTGTGCAGGGCCTTGATGACCATGGCAGAAGTCATGACGGGGCATGGGATGGCGAATGGGAAGCGGGAGTACTCATCAATAACATTGAGAAAGTACACGTTACGGTTAGTGGAGGGGAGGGGCCCTTTGAAGTCCATGCTGAGGCGCTCAAAGGGGCGGGAGGCCTTCACCAGATGCGCTCTATCTGGCCGGTAGAAGTGCGGTTTGCACTCCGCGCAGACTGGGCAGTCCCTGGTCACGGTCCTGACCTCCTCGATGGAGTAGGGCAGGTTGCGGGCCTTGATAAAATGGAAGAACCGGGTGACCCCGGCAGAGGTCATTATGGAGAGCCCGGAGTCGGTCCACTTGTGCGCTGGCACATGTACCGCGGGATAGGGCACCTGGGGGCTCATTGAGCTTCCCAGGGCGATACAAGATCTCATAGTTTAGGTGGAGAGCTCGATCCTCCACCTCAACATCTTGTCATTTTTGATCTTGCCCCGCTGTGTATTGCTAAACATGAAGGCAACTGACCGTTGGTCAGTGAGGAGTGTGAATCTCCTGCCGGCCAGGTAATGCCGCCAATGTCGCACAGCTTACACAATGGCTCGGGCCTCCTTTTCGACAGATGAGTGCCGAATTTCGGAGGTATGGAGGGTACGGGAAAAGAAAGCCACGGGCCTGCCCGCCTGGTTGAGGGTGGCGGCCAGAGCCACGTCCGATGCATCGCTCTCCACCTGGAAGGGGAGGGACACGTCGACCGCGTGCATCGTGGCTTTGGCGATGTCCACCTTGATGTGGTTGAAGGCCCGACAGGCCTCAGTCATCAGTGGAAAAACTATGGACTTGATGAGTGGGCCTTGTCCACATAATTGGGGACCCACTGGGCGTAATATGACAAAAACCCCAGGCATCGTTTCAGGGCCTTGGGGCAGTGGGGGAGGGGGAGTTCCAGGAGGGGGCATGCGGTCGGGGTCGGGCCCTCCCCTTCCAGATGAAGAGCGATGCATCGGACGTGGCTCTGGCCTCCATTTTCCACAACGTAGCCAAGGATGGCTAAGCGGTTGGTGCGGAAAACGCAATTCTCCTTATTGTAGGTGAGGTTAAGGAGTTTGGCGGTATGGAGGAATTTTTGGAGGTTTGTGTTGTGGTCCTGCTGATAGTGGCCGCAGATGGTGACATTATCTAGGTACGGGAACGTGGTCCGCAGCCCCTACTGGTCAACCATTCGGTCCATCTCTCGCTGGAAGACCGAGACTCCATTGGTGACGTCGAAGGGAACTCTAAGGAAGTGATAGAGGCGGCCATCTGCTTTGAATGCAGTGTATTGGCGGTTCTCCGGGCAGATGGGGAGCTGGTGGTAGGCGGACTTCAAGTCAACTGTGGAGAAGACTCAATACTGCGCAATCTGATTGACCGTGTCAGATATGCGTGGGAGAGGGTACGCATCGAGCTGTGTGTACCGATTGATGGTCTGACTGTAGTCGATGACCATCCTGTGTTTTTCCCCAGTCTTGACTACCACCACTTGAGCTCTCCAGGGGCTGTTGCTGGCCTCAATGATCCCCTCCCGCAGAAGCCGTTGGACGTCCGACTTGATGAAGGTCCTGTCCTGTGCACTGTACCGTCTGCTCCTCATGGCGACGGGCTTACAGTCTGGGGTGAGGTTTGCAAACAATGAAGGCGGCTCGACCTTAAGGGTCGTGAGGCCACAAACGATGAGGGGGGGGGGGGGCAGGGGTCCGCCGAATTTCAGTGTAAGGCTTTGGAGGTGACATTGAAAATTGAGACCGAGTAACAGGGCAACGCAGAGATGGGGGAGGACGTAGAGCCTGAAGTTGCTGTACTCTACGCCGTGAACGGTGAGGGTAGCGACGCAGTACCCCTGGATTTGCACGGAATGGGATCCGGAGGCCAGGGAGATTTTCTGGGTGACGGGGAGTACCGGGAGGGAGCAGCGCCTTACCGTAGCAGGGTGGATGAAACTGTCTGTGCTCCCGTAGTCAAAGAGGCAGGTCGTCTCTTGCCCGTTGATCTTTCCCGTCGTCGTAGCGGTCACGAGGTTGCGGGGCCGAGACTGATCAAGGGTGATGGAAGCGAGCTGCGGAAGATGTTGGGAGGTCCCGGGCTGATCAGCGGTGGCGGAGGTATCGGAGAGCCGTGAACGGCCAGGCGAGCAGGGGTCCTGAGGCGCGGTCCAAGATGGCGGCGCCCACGGGGCGCACATGGCGGGTGACATCAAAGATGGCAGCGCCCACGGGCCGCACGTGGCTTGTGGTGGAGAAGATGGCGACGCCCCTGGATCACACATGGGGGGTGTAGCGATGCTGGGCCTGGAAACAGCGGTGACCGACCGGGCCTGGCAAACGGAAACGAAGTGGCCCTTCTTCCCACACCCGTTGCAGGTCCCGCTCTGCGCCGGGCAGCGCTGCCTGGGATGTTTGCTCTGGCAACAAAAGTAACATTTGGGCCCTCCGGAGTTGGTCGGCTGTCGCGCGGCGCAGGCTTGCAGTGTACTCGAGTCGGCCGCTGGTGGGGCCCACGATGCCCATGAGGGTGCCGCGCGGTCGGAGGTGTAGGCCTCCAGATTACGGGAGGCCATTTCTAGGGAGTTAGCAAGCTGCACAGTCTCTGCAAGGTCGACCGTACCCCCTTCCAATAGCCGCTGGCGAACGTAAGTAGACTTAATGCCCGTGACATAAGCGTCTCTGATTAATAGTTCAGTGTGTTGGACTGCCGAAACTGTCTGGCAGTTACAGTTCCTACCGAGTATCCGTAGAGCCCGACTCCCCCGGGAGTTGCCATCTCGTGGCCGGGAGGTACCTGGCATACACTTGATGTACTGTCCCTTTAGTAGCGCCATTGCTTCTGAGCAGGTGGGCGCGTCCCGGATGAGGGGAAAAACTTGTGGGCTCACCCGTGAGTAAAGGATCTGGAGCTTCTGCGGGTCTGAGAGTTCTTCAGTGGCTGCTCCGAGGTATCCTTCAAAGCAGGCTCGCCCGTGCTCGAAGGTGGCAGTGGCTTCGGCTGCGTGAGGGTTCTGCTCCAGGCGGTCAGGCTTGATTAAGACGTTCATCTCGTAAAATCTTGTGCAATAAATTGATGTACCATCAATGACCACGAGACGAGATTGGTGAAACAATTGAGGCTTTATTGCACAAGATATTGAGCCTCCTGCAGCTGTAACCAGAATGGGAGCAGCGCAGGAGAGCATACACTTTTATACGGCACCTGCTGGGAGGAGCCAGCAGGCTGGGATTTACTGTGGTACCTGTAATACACGTAGTGTGTTACCAGTGGTGTTCATCACAGTTAGTACGCATGCAAATTACACACTTCCGAATTTTGGAGGTTTGATCGATACTGGTTTCGCTTGTGGTTTCTTTTACTTTGCCAAATTGGATTCTAATTCAAACGCTTTTGTGGGTTCTCTCGGAGTGACACTGTCACTTCTGGGTCGAATCCCGTCAGATGTCGCCAATAACTGTTGCCTTTTTTTTCCTATACTCTTTTCTCTGTCCTTTCTGTGGCTCTGTTCCAATTATGGCAATCAGTGAATGTGCCCTTCTTTCTATGTTATATATGTCCTAATGCTTAGAGTCGCCAGGTATCAAATGATACCACCACAGGTTTCGACCGGCTGTCGATCAAAGAGCCAAACACCAGTTAGTTAGTTCAAGGTCAAGGGTACTTTATTTACACACAATTAGTCATGCAACATAAACACTACTAGTTAATTTCACTTATCGACTAAGACAACATGTACTTAACTTCGGGCACCCGGCTTAGGTGAGAGAAACAGTGGCCGCTGTTCGATTCTGGATCTATCGAGTCCGAAGGAGTAACTGCTGCTCAGCTGGGCTCATCCGTCTGGTAGCGAGTGTTGAACTTGGACTTGCTTCTGGTGTTGCTGCAATTGGAGATGGCCGTGACCGGGGTACCAGGACCAAGAGAGGACGAACATGTGGCGAACTCTTCTTCTTATAATTGGGGGTATTTGCGCTCTTTTGGGTGGTCCTTCAGTTTGGGCCCCACTAATTGGGTGATCCCTGATCGATTCCACATTTGGTGGTTTGCACAGTTGTTTAAAGTTCCTAAAGCTATAGGGAGTCATGTGGTACACACTGTAGGACTTTATTCAGACTTCAAGGATTCTCCACAATCTACTTGCTCACAGACATGAGTGTAGTAGTATGCATGTCCTTGAAGAATAAAAAGAGGTGACACACAGCAAAACAAGAGGCTGGGAAAGGGAGGAATAGGAGAAGGGCTCACAGCAGGAGCTCGTGTTCAGCGCACAATTCACTAAACCTCTGTGATGAAGTGTCAAACATCCCCACCTGACTAAGAACATCCACAGCCAGTAATCCAGCCTCAGAGCAGAGCAAGGAGAGCATTGCCAGTGGTTGTGGACATGACTATGGCCAGGAACTTCCAAGCTGGAGTGGACAATATTTGCAACATCTCTGATTTTGCCATCCACTGTTGCATACGGTGAAGGTCACTGAAGCTCTGGGTTCAAGAGAGCTGAATACATTTCATTCTATTTTACTGAAGAGAAGAAGGCAAAGTAATCTAATGGCTTCATGAGGATTGTAGACCTCGCCATCATGTAAAGTGCCATTGCATGGACATTGTTTTGCAGTCACCACATGTCAGCTCTTGAGATGCACTGCAAACAAAACGGATACCGCTCCCTCAGTACCCAACTGGTTTGTGACTGTACGCAATGTATATGAAGGCCAATGCCTGATATCCTGACAGCAGACAGAATGCATTCATTCTGCATTAATTTGCTGTGTGTTTGAGGCATTGCAGCACACCAAAGAGTGGCTATTGGATGACAAGGGCTGTCCTTTGAGTACACATGTCAAGATTCCAATGTGCAACCCATGCTCACATAAGCAGCCTGCAAATAGTGAAAGGTGTACTGTCACATGCAGTGAAATTGGGCAGACAATCGGGAGTGTTTAACGCTTCCACTGCCTGGCCCACTCTGAAGAAGCCCTCTGTACTCGGCAAAGTGGGTGTGAGGATTTGTAATGGTCTGCTACTTGCTACAGAAGCTGACTTTTGTGAGGTTACCGCCTTGCCACCAGTTGTACAGCAATAAGCTGAGAGGAGGAAGGGAGTCCCACAACTTACCTTTCCTTGTTACTGACCATCGAAGTGTCTGCTTTGCTACAATGCAAAAGTAAAGGCCACTGTAACATGCACATTTCAAACCAAATTTATCAATCAAACTATGTTAAATGGCATAGAAAGGTTAACTAATCACCTTCATTCTCTTAGTGCCTGCCTCTGTCTGACCTACTTCTCTTATGCCTGCAGCATGGCCTGACTGAGTGGAGAAGACTGCAGGTGGCCTTTGGAGGATGACCCCAAGCATCTCTGGATCTAGAAGGGTCCAAATTTGGACTACACCATCTCTACCTGAGTGGCAGCAGTCTGGGGTGGCTGACTGACGGGAAAGTGCAAGGGCACTGGCGGAGTGGCAGTGGTGGGAGGACGAATGCTGCAACCCTGAGAGAGGACATCAAATTTGTGCTCTTTGGAATCCGAGGGATTGCTACTCCCTCGGGCAATCCTAACAATGTCTTGGAGAGCAGATTGATAGACTGCTGTGACATGCTGCAACTTCCTTTGAACACTAATATGACAACTATGATGACAGCAGTCAGAGATTGCCTGAATGCAGTCTTGAGCTTCCACTGCAGCCAGCAGACATGGAGCAACTTCGGCTTGTGTTGCAATAGAAGTGGAGACATCGACCATCAGATGGTACATCATGGGGTTGGCCACCAATGGAATCTGCAAAAAATGGGCTCCATGTTCTGTAAAATGCCTGGAGCTTGTCGGTGCTGGATTTCTCCATTCTCCTTGCCGTTGACCCCAAGCATTCAGACAGGACTACCAATGCATCAAGTATTTCATTGTGTACATTCATCAGCCTTCTGTCGCCTACCTCATCGAAGTTCTTTACAGCAGTATTAGTGCATGGCCTTGTCCTCCAGTGTGCTGGCAATTCTGCAGTCTTTGTTCCCTGTTACGTCATCGTAATCAGAGTCTCACCATGTGCAAGTTGCCCTAAGGCTATCCCCTAAAGTATACACAGTGTCAATATCATTGGTGGCTGTGAGTGTGAGAACGAGTGACAATGTTTCTTCTTCATCACTGTCTTCCTGCTCATTCATCTTTTGTTCTTCCTCCACTGCTTGGCCAGGTTGCAATTGGACATCTGAAAGGACAAATGTACAAAAGTAGGATTGTGGTGAGGAGAAGGGGAGAGAGTAAGAGCTGCAGTCTTATAATTCAGACGGGATTCTGGAATGACGGGGATGTGGGATGTGAGGAGGAGAAATAGGTATGTGGATATTGTTATCTTCAATTATTTCAGCTTCGCCACTGGCCACGGCCTCAATCATGGCCACTTCAATGATGGTGACCCATGCCTTTTGCTCGGAGTTCAAGGCTGCAGCTGTACCTGTCCTCTGCTGGTTATGCACCACCTTGCCCCCCTGGAAGGGAAAAAAAGTATGTAATTGAGTGTGGTGCAATATGTTTGGTAATGAGGCTGTCATCGTTGAATAGCTGGAAGTGTGTGCAAGCTGAGATATGGGTTTGTGGCTTGCAGCATTACTAAGTTTGCAACAGTGAGGTGAAACAATAACCATTAGCTAGGAATACTGCTGAATTGTTGATGGGTGAGTGATGGGGATGTGTGATGCATTGAGCAGGTTGGGAAGCTAGGGGATATGGGATTTGAAGATTCAATCACTTTTGGCAAATTGTGACACTGCCTCAAAGTCCTAGGGCCTCGATGCATGGCATTGACCTCCACAGCCGTGTGGGTTCACTGTCTTCGCAAAGTTTGTCTCAAAGGTCTCCTGGCCCCCTGCTGATAAGTGACTTCTCTACACCTTTCCCCCTTCTGCACCAAGGCCTTAAGTGCGATGCCAGAAAATCTCGGATCCCACTCTCTGCCATGTTGTGCCATTCTTTGTCAGTTGTAGAATGATTTCCAGTACCTGCTCCAGTCAGAGAATGAACTTCCCTTTAAGAGGTGCAGACTGGCTTTAAGCCGTACGGGCCAGCTTTCATTTGTACCATCCTCTCTCGATTTTGCATCTCCTGCTCAGGCATGCAGCCATTCAACAGTGTACTTAGTGCTGGCTGTACTCTGTAATCATTTAAATTAGCATGCAGCACAAAGTTTGCATGTGGTCTGCATCGGAAGCAACGAACAAGGGGATACTCTATGCACTCGGCTTCAGGAGTTATCGATTTTTGCGGCCTTGCTCTCTTTGGCAGTGTGTAGCTGAGACGCGTGGACCGAGAAAAAGGTCTCTGGTTCAGTCTCTAGTCTGCACTTGTCTTAACTTGGCGAATGAATGTGTGACTACTGGCCCCAGCACCCTGAGTTAGAGAAAAATTAGCCAGGGTTCCACTGCTGATTCATTATCCAAAAGCCCTCCCTGGAAGTGTGGATGTTGGTTCTTTTGCAATTTTAAATCCTTTTGCATATTGTGACCACAGCTGACATGTCTGCTCAATGGGTGAAACATTTGTGTCCTTTTTCTCATTCCATCTACATTTTTAATTGCTTGGATCTTGCATCATCTTCTGTTTAAAATGCACTTTAGGTGCAGCTTACAAAAGCAAAATACTCCAGATGCTGGGAATCTGAAATCACATCAAAAAATACTGAGTAACTCGGGTACCGTCACTGGAGAGAGAAATAGTTACTGTTTCAGGCTGATGATCAGTTGTTATATGGCTTACCACCCCTGACAACTTCACCAAGGGCAAAATAAATAAGCTCGTACTTTCAATGGGGTAAATTCCGTACCAATGCTTTTAGTCTGCTTTTTGTTATAATTCTCCCTGCAACTTTTGTTTGGAGCGTCATCTTAAAAAAAACAGTAAGCAAGCAGCCTGGATAGTCCTCAGGAGAATATTTCCACTATCCTGGTTTCCATGGATTTTATGGTGGGTGGCCTAATGGACCTGGGAAGCCCCAAAGATGCCTAAATAAATGCCTTAAAGATACAAGTATTGTGCTGGATGAGATAACTTGATTTACTGAAGTGTTGCCTTTCTTGTTTTCCAGCATCAAGTTATTGGCTGTGCAAGAAATTATTGACCGGGAAGCTCTAGAAAAGGTAAAGGTTTATGTAGAGAAAAGCTGTTGCCTTTGAGAATTGTACAATCTGAAGGAGTGAGTCAATAAATGTATGTGACAGCTAATAGATGACTGGACTTTTGTGGAGAACCATTAACTCTTCTGCCAGTTCAGGTACTGTCACAGATGATGACAGTAAAGCTGAAATGGTTCGTGTCTACCTGCTGAGCCCCCTGGGCATATAGATTGTGGCAGCAGGGATGGGGCAGCATGCTCCTATGAATGTAACTTCCAGGCCGGGGTACGAGCATGTTGATTTACTCTGCTCATTTTGGAGATTAGGAGGTGGGAGCCATTGTGATAACTATAACCTCTTTCTCTAGGGTGCAGAGCACAACTAATAGGAAGATTAAAAAGAGGAAGACTTGCATTTAAAAACTGCCATTCACATCTCAGGACATCCTAAAGTGTTCTGTAGCCAATGGACCGTGTTCTGAGATGGGTCAATCTGTCTTGGACTCTTGGGGGGGGGGGGTCGATTCCTGTGGGGGGGGGGGGGGTAGATTCCCGGGGGGGGGGTGGAGGGGTCGATTCCTGTGGTGGGCGGGACTGGAAAATTTACCCCTCGGTATGGAACTTTGTTCCTAGACAGACTTCAGACATACTCTGGCATCTGCTTAACACTTGCAATCAACCATTGCGCAGGTCAAAGAGACACAGCCTGAGTGAGTAAGACACATCCAGAGTGGGAATTTGAAACTTGGTAATTTGGTGCAGTGAGGTAATTCGGTGCAGAGTGGGAGAAGGTGCTTTTTCCCTACTGTTTTGTTCTCTCTCTTTCTGCGGGCCTAGTTTCGGGAGCCGTTCGGAGGAGGAGCAGTCTCTGTGTTGGCTGCTCGAAGAGCTCCGGCTCAGAGTTGATGAGCTGGAGTCTGAGCTTCAAACACTGAGGCACATCCGGGAGGGGGAGACTTACCTGGACACTGTTTCATGAGGCAGTCACACCTGTCAGAGTAAGTAGTTTAAATCCTGCCAGTGGCCAGGGTCAGCAGGGTGTGACTGCAAGTCAGGCAGGTAAAGGGAACCAGCAGTTAGGAACTCAGGAGCCTCAGCCCTTGACCCTGTCCAACAGGTACGAGGCACTTGCTCCTGTGTGGATGGCGAACAGGGCTGCAGGAAGGATGAGTCAGCTGACCAAGGCACCATGGTTCAGCAGGCCATTCAAGGGGAGGGAGTAAATAGGCAAGTTGTAGTTGTAGGGGATTCTATTATCAGGGGGATAGATAGTATCCTTTGTGAGCAGGATAAAGAGTCCCGCATGGTATTCTGCCTGCCCGGTGTTAGGGTGCGGGACACCTCTGACCGGCTTGAAAGGATACTGGAGAGGGAGGGGGAGGATCCAGTTGTTGTGGTCCATGTCGGTACCAACAACATAGGCAAGTCTAGGAAAGAGGAAAGAGATTATAAAGAGCTAGGATTCAAATTAAAAAACAGGTCCTCAAGGGTCATAATCTCCGGATTACTGCCCGAGCCACGTGCAAATTGGTATAGGGAGGCACGAATAAGGGAAGTTAACACGTGGCTGAAAGAGTGGTGTGGGAAAGAGGGTTTCCTTTTCATGGGACACTGGCATCAGATTTGGGACATGGGGGACCTATACCTTTGGGATGGTCTCCATCTGAACCGAGCTGGGACCAGTGTTCTGGCGAAAAGAGTAAATAGGGTGGTCAATAGGACTTTAAACTAGAGATTGGGGGTGAAGGGAAAGTCAGGGAACCAAGAGGTGAAGTAATCAGTGGGAAGTGTAGCTGCTTAAGAATACAAAAAAGCACGAAAAGACAGAACTCAGGAGAGGTTACGATAGTCCCCATCTCACAAAATATGACACAGTGGAAAGGCTCAGTAAACCAAGGTCCACCACACTAAGAAAACAAAAAGGGACGATCATTAGAGAATTAAAGGTGCTATATTTAAATGCGCGCAGTGTACAGAACTAGGTAGATGAGCTTGTGGCCCAGATTGTGAATGGCAGGTATGATGTGGTAGGCATCACAGAGACGTGGTTGCAGGGGGTTCAGGACTGGCATTTAAACATCCAGGGATTCACAACCTATCGAAAAGACAGAGAGGTGGGCAGAGGGACGGGGTTGCCTTGTTAATTAGGAATGAAATTAAATCAATAGCACTAAACGACATAGGGTCAGATGATGTGGAGTCTGTGTGGGTAGAGTTGAGGAACTAAAAAGGCAAAAAAAACATAATGGGAGTTATGTACAGGCCTCCTAACAGTGGTCAGGACCAGGGGCACAAAATGCACCACAAAATAGAAAGGGCATGTCAGAAAGGCAAGGTCACGGTGATCATGGGGGACTTCAATATGCAGGTGGACTGGGTAAATAATGTTGCCAGTGGATCCAAAGAAAGGGAATTCATTGAATGTTTACAGGAGGGCTTTTTGAAACAGCTTGTGATGGAGCCCACGAGGGAACAGGCCATTCTGGGCTTCGTGTTATGTAATGAGCCAGACTTGATAAAAGATCTTAAAGTAAGGGAACACTTAGGAGGCAGTAATCATAATATGGTAGAGTTCAGTCTACAATTTGAAATAAAGAAGGTAGAATCAGATGTAAAGGTGTTACAGTAAAATAAAGGTAACTACAGGGGCATGAGGGAGGAACTGACAAAAATCGACTGGGTGCAGAGCCTAGTAGTAAAGACAGTAGAACAGTAATGGCAGGAGTTTCTGGGAGTAATTGAGGACACAGTACAGAGGTTCATCCCAAAGAAAAGAAAGGTTATCAGAGGGGGGATTAGGCAGCCATGGCTGACAAAGGAAGTCAAGGAATGCATCAAAGCAAAAGAGAAAGTCTATAATGTGGCAAAGAGTAGTGGGAAGTCAGAAGATTGGGAAGGCTACAAAAAACAAACAGAGGATAACAAAGAGAGAAATAAGGAAAGAGAGGATCAAATATGAAGGTAGGCTAGCCAGTAACATTAGGAATGATAGTAAAAGTTTCTTTAAATACATTAAAAACTAACGGGAGGCAAAAGTAGACATTGGGCCGCTCCAAAATGACGCTGGTAATCTAGTGATGGGAGACAAGGAAATAGCTGAGGAACTAAATAAGTACTCTGCGTCAGTCTTCACAGTAGAAGACATGAGTAATATTCCAACAATTCAGGAGAGTCAGGGGGCAGAGTTGAATATGGTAGCCATCACAAAGGAGAAAGTTCTAGAGAAACTAAGAGGTCTAAAAATTGATAAATCTCAGGGCCCAGATGGGCTACATCCTAGAGTTCTAAAGGAGATAGCTGAAGAAATAGTGGAGGCGCTAGTTATGATCTTTCAAAAGTCACTGGAGTCAGGGAAAGTCCCAGAGGATTGGAAAATCGCTGTTGTAACCCTCCCTGTTCAAGAAGGGAACAAGAAAAAAGATGGAAAATTATAGGCCAATTAGCCTAACTTTGGTTGTTGGCAAGATTCTAGAATCCATCGTTAAGGATGAGATTTCAAAATTCTTGGAAGTGCAGGGTCGGATTAGGACAAGTCAGCATGGATTTAGTAAGGGGAGGTCGTACCTGACATACCTGTTAGAGTTCTTTGAAGAGATAATAAATAGGTTAGACTAAGGAGAGCCAATGGATGTTATCTATCTTGACTTCCAAAAGGCCTTTGATAAGGTGCCTCACTGGAGACTGCTGAGTAAAATAAGGGCCCATGATATTCGAGGCAAGGTACTAACATGGATTGACGATTGGCTGTCAGGCAGAAGGCAGAGAGTTGGGATAAAAGGTTCTTTTTCGGAATGGCAGCCGGTGACGAATGGTGTCCCGCAGGGTTCAGTGTTGAGGCTACAGCTGTTATATATTAACGATCTAGATGACGGGACTGGGGGCATTCTGGCTAAGTTTGCCGATGATACAAAGATAGGTGGAGGGGCAGGTAGTATTGAGGAGGTGGGGAGGCTGCAGAAAGATTTAGACAGTTTAGGAGAGTGGTCCAAGAAATGGCTGATGAAATTCAACGTGGGCAAGTGCGAGGTCTTGCACTTTGGAAAAAAGAATAGATGCATGGACTATTTTCTAAACGGTGACAAAATTCATAATGCTGAAGTGCAAAGGCACTTGGGAGTCCTAGTCCAGGATTCTCTAAAGGTAAACTTGCAGGTTGAGTCCGTAATTTAGAAAGCAAATGCAATGTTGTCATTTATCTCAAGAGGCTTGGAATATAAAAGCAGGGATGTACTTCTGAAGCTTTATAAAGCACTAGTTAGGCCCCATTTAGAATACTGTGAGCAATTTTGGGCCCCACACCTCAGGAAGGACATACTGGCACTGGAGCGGGTCCAGCGGAGATTCACACGGATGATCCCAGGAATGGTAGGCCTAACATACGATGAACGTCAGAGGATCCTGGGATTATATTCATTGGAGTTTAGGAGGTTGAGGGGAGATCTAATAGAAACTTACAAGATAATGAATGGCTTAGATAGGGTGGATGTAGGGAAGTTGTTTCCATTAGCAGGGGAGACTAGGACCCGGGGGCACAGCCTTAGAATAAAAGGGAGTCACTTTCGAACAGAGATGAGGAGAAATTTCTTCAGCCAGAGAGTGGTGGGTCTGTGGAATTCATTGCCACAGAGGACGGTGGAGGCCGGGACGTTGAGTGTCTTTAAGACAGAAGTTGATAAATTCTTGATTTCTCGATGAATTAAAGGCTATGGAGAGAGAGCGGGTAAATGGAGTTGAAATCAGCCATGAATGAAAATCGCTTATTGTCACAAGTAGGCTTCAAATGAAGTTACTGTGAAAAGCCCCTAGTCGCCACATTCCGGCGCCTGTTCCGGGAGGCTGTTAAGGGAATTGAACCGTGCTGATGGCCTGCCTTGGCCTGCTTTCAAAGCCAGCGATTTAGCCCTGTGCTAAACAGCCCCTGCATGATTGAATGGTGGAGTGGACTCAATGGGCCGAATGGCCTTACTTCCACTCCTATGTCTTATGTTTATCAGCACTACATCTAAACAGGTTACAGGGTAGGTGTGTAGCTCTTAGAAATGATTCAAACCTCTCTCTCTCTCTGGTCCTACACATGACTGACTGGTGCAAGTGGTACATCATCTACGTTGTATTGTAGAATATCCCCTCTGTTAACTCTTTATACTACAGAGCCAACACAGTAAGCTTTAACCATGAGAGCTGTAGTCATATTTAGATTCACAGAAAGCTTGATCAGAAAGGTCCAGGTTCCCCTAGCACGTGATGGTTATTATTACATGTTCTGTTCAATAAAACTTGAGCATTTTTTATGTGTTGTGCTGATTACCATATGTCGGTGTACTTGCACAACTTACCACCTATAAACCTTATGTGGCATAAATGCAGTTTGAGTTCCATGTTTAATTGTGAGTAAAGGATTGTGGCACACAGAAATTGCTGCATGGTATCCTAGGTGCGATAGAGTGTGCTAATTCCCTCTGGACTATATGTTCACTAACTGGAGAAATTGGATTCCATGTACAGGGATTTGAAAGTTTGCTTCCAATGTTCTTAATGCACTGACGGATTCTCTCTTTGACCTGGAATTAAATTTTGTCAATGGTAATGCATCTTTGCTCTGAAACATGTTTTGTATTCTCAGGCAAGAGGAGGAACTTGCCATCGGACTATTTCCACCACCCAATCTCGGATCCTTTTATTTCTGGGCTTGTTTTTATGTCTCAGAGCTTATGGGTTTTACCACAATGGTGGAAGTACACACCATACTGGTTTTAATTTAGATTGTTCCTTTAAGTTGAAGCATTTGTTGATTTGAAACCAGTTTAGCGTCCCACCTGCAGTATCACAGGGATCCTCATCAACCTATTTGTAATAAGTAGGGGGAGTGGGGGTGTCTGGTTGTGGGGTGTTGTGTGGGGAGGAAGCCAATTGCCTGAAAAAGTCAGCTTGCATGCCTGCTTCTGTGAAGTAGCTCGGTATTGAAGCAGACACATGCCTTCAGATAACTGAAGTGGAAAGGATGTTTAAGATGCATAGGAAACATGTAATTCACAGCTACTGTGCAAAAGCAAACCTGATTAAAATCTTTATGCATCTGTACCTACACCCAGTAAACTTCAGTGACCTAATTAAAGCTAATGGACCTCTACATTATCAATGTTGCATTTTATAGCGATATCAGACACTTACATTGTGGTCCTCTTACAAAGTATAAGGCTTAGGCGTATTGTAGATAAGAGTTCATCATAATCCATAACACACACAGATACACCCAAGGCCTGACGCCTTGATATGACCTTGTCCTGTAATCCTGATGTGTGGCACCCCCTGCTTATCAATTAATATTTCACTCATCCACTCGCATAGATTTGTCATTCATAAAAGGAATCTTTAATGTTCTTGAACAAACGTATTAGGGATAGAATCATAGAATCATAGAAGTTTACAGCATGGAAACAGGCCCTTCGGCCCAACCAGTCCATGCCGCCCAGTTTTTTACCATTAAGCTAGTCCCAGTTGCCCGCACTTGGCCCATAACCCTCTATACCCATCTTACCCATGTAACCATCTAAATGCTTTTTGAAAGACACAATTGTACCCGCTTCTACTACTACCTCTGGCAGCCCATTCCAGACACTCACTACCCTCTGAGTGAAGAAATTGCCCCTCTGGGCCCTTCTGAATCTCTCCCCTCTCACCTTAAACCTATGCCCTCTAGTTTTAGACTCCCCTACCTTTGGGAAAAGATGTTGACTATCTACCTTATCTATGCCCCTCATTATTTTATAGACCTCTATAAGATCACCCCTAAGCCTCCTACGCTCCAGGGAAAAAAGTCCCAGTCTATGCAGCCTCTCCTTATAACTCAAACCATCAAGTCCCGGCAACATCCTAGTAAATCTTTTCTGCACTCTTTCTAGTTTAATAATATCCTTTCTATAATAGGGTGACCAGAACTGCACACAGTATTCCAAGTGTGGCCGTACCAATGTCTTGTACAACTTCAACAAGACGTCCCAACTCCTATATTCAATGTTCTGACCAATGAAACCAAGCATGCCGAATGCCTTCTTCACCACCCTGTCCACCTGCGACTCCACCTTCAAGGAGCTATGAACCTGTACTCCTAGATCTCTTTGTTCTATAACTCTCCCCAACGCCATACCATTAACTGAGTAGGTCCTGGCCTGATTCGATCTGCCAAAATGCATCACCTCACATTTATCTAAATTAAACTCCATCTGCCATTCGTCGGCCCACTGGCCTAATTGATCAAGATCCCGTTGCAATCCTAGATAACCTTCTTCACTATCCACTATGCCACCAATCTTGGTGTCATCTGCAAACTTACTAACCATGCCTCCTAAATTCTCATCCAAATCATTAATATAAATCACAAATAACAGTGGACCCAGCACCGATCCCTGAGGCACACCACTGGTCACAGGCCTCCAGTTTGAAAAACAACCCTCTACAACCACCCTCTGCCTTCTGTCGTCCAGCCAATTTTGAATCCAATTGGCAACCTCACCCTGGATCCCGTGAGCTTTAACCTTCTGCAACAACCTACCATGCGGTACCTTGTCAAAGGCTTTGCTAAAGTCCATGTAGACAACGTCTACTGCACTACCCTCATCTACCTTCTTGGTCACTCCCTCAAAAAACTCAATCAAATTTGTGAGACATGATTTTCCACGCACAAAGCCATGCTGACTGCCCCGAATCAGTCCTTGCCTCTCTAAATGCTTGTAGATCCTGTCTCTCAGAATACCTTCTAGCAACTTACCTACTACAGACGTTAGGCTCACCGGTCTGTAGTTCCCAGGCTTTTCCCTGCTGCCCTTCTTAAACAAGGGCACAACATTCGCCACTCTCCAATCTTCAGGCACCTCACCTGTGGCTGCCGATGATTCAAATATCTCGGTTAGGGGACCCGCAATTTCCTCCCTAGCCTCCCACAACATCCTGGGATACATTTCATCAGGTCCCGGGGATTTATCTACCTTGATGCGCTTTAAGACTTCCAGCACCTCCTCCTCTGTAATATGCACACTTCTCAAGACATCACTATTTATTTCCCTTAGTTTCCTAACATCCATGCCTTTCTCCACCGTGAATACCGATGAGAAATATTCATTCAGGATCTCACCCAACTCTTGTGGCTCTGCACATAAATGCCCTTGTTGATCCTTAAGAGGCCCTACTCTGTCCCTAGTTACTCTTTTCCCCTTTATGTATCTGTAGAATCTCTTTGGATTCTCCCTTGCATTATTTGCCAAAGCAATTTCATGTCCCCTTTTTGCCCTCCTGATTTCCCTCTTAACTCTATTTCGACAATCTCTATACTCTTCAAGGGATCTACTTGATCCCAGTTGCTTATGTACGTCATATGCCTCCTTCTTCTTTTTGACCAGAGTCTCAAAATCTCGAGTCATCCAGGGTTCCCTACTTCTACCAGCCTTGCCCTTCACTCTAAAAGGAATGTGCTTACCCTGCACCCTGGTTAACACATTTTTAAAAGCCTCCCATTTACCAGCCGTCCCTTTGTCTGCCAATAGTCTCCCCCAATCTACCTCTGCAAGTTCCTGTCTGATACCATCAAAATTGGCCTTGCCCCAATTAAGAATTTTAACTCTTGGGCCAGACCTATCATTCTCCATAGCTATCTTAAAACTAATGGAATTATGGTCACTTGTCCCAAAGTGATCCCTCACTAGCACTTCTATCACTTGCCCTTCCTTATTTCCCAAGACGAGGTCAAGTTTTGCCCCCTCTCTAGTCGGTCCATCCACATACTGAATGAGAAATTCCTCCTGAATACACTCAACAAATTTCCCTCCATCCAAGCCCCTAATGCTATGACTGTCCCAGTCAATGTTGGGAAAGTTAAAGTCCCCTACTACTACCACCCTATTACTATTTTTTGCCAGGCATTCATTGTGGGAAAAAAGTAAATATGTGCAGCTTTTCTTTACACAGGATCCATTGAGTGGAAAGGAAGAATCCTCTTTACAGTTAATTATTTAATCTTCTAAATTCATCATCTAAGAGGATCAGCTTAGCATTTTGATGCTGCTTTTATTGTGTGTAGGCTAGGTCATTGACTGTTTTAAAAGTAAAATATTGAAGGTGTAACTGATTCAAATATATTAATCAGCATATATTTCTATATAAATAATTTAAGTATTTAATGCATTCCTCATTAGAAATAGCCAGTTATCCTGCAGACCAGTACACCATAGGATGATGACATTAAGTTTCACAGCAGCAGAAGATTGCTGACCTGGGATGAGATTCTCCGTGTGGGAGACTATGGCCTGGATTCTTCGCTGCCCACCACCGATAGCAGGGTCCCTGATGCGGTGGATAATCAACAAATCGGGATCGGCGCCGGTCATTGGTGGGCTCTGATCTGATCGTGACGCTCCCCCCCCCCGTTGGCGGCGGCATTGGGGTTCGTGCCCGCGTGCAAGCGGGAGGACGTAAATGAATGGAAATGGATCTTAATGACCCATTTGCACCCACTTAGCGGGCTGGGTACCCTAATTTCCGACCCTCCGTGATTCTCCGGTCCCCTGGGCTGGAAATCACGTGGGCGGGAATCACAACAGGTCTCCCCAACCTGTCGTGGTGGTCCTCGTGTTGGACCAAGGAAGTTAAGGGAATAGCTTAAGGGATTGACCCCAAAGTCCATCCGGGGTCCCACCCCCATTCACAATGCATGACCTGACCACACCTCCTCTATCAGAAGCCCTCCAGACACCCCTTAAAATGGGAGACCCACCCAAGTGACCCCATTAATAGGGAGGCCCCCCCAGGGACCTCCTAACTAAAGGAACCCCCACTGAGTTACCTCAAGTGGATCGTAAAACTGGTGCAATTCTGGTCCGGTGGGTGAGCAAGGGCTGGATTCTCCGTTACTAAGTCTAAGGGCTGACGCCAATCGAGGATCCGTGAAGTTCCACATCAGAAATATCCGCACCGATTCAGCTACCGGTGAGGGGCTAGCACCTGCGCCGCATGGAACACCCGAGAGCACGCGGAAAACAGTGTGGGAATCGCAGGATCCGTGATGGACACGTGCAGGGCTGACATACAGCAGCAGCGCGTATACCATACACACCCCGCACCAAGCGTGGCCGAAAAGATGGCACCAGTTGTGCTGGACCGTGACTCCGTCTACCCCGACCCCACAGCCCACCTCCTGGCCACCCCCACTACTCCCCTCAGCCCTGGCAGAAGACCCCCCGACCAGCGGCACGACTGTCGGTGAAGTATGGTGGTGCTGGACACTGTCCATACACCCCCTCTCTCCTCAGCAACCATGCCAGGTTCACGACTGTTGAGACCACACGTGGACTGTGCCGTCAGGAACTTGGCCCATGAAGGCAGAGCATTGTGGGTGGACCCGCTAATGAGATGTGAATGTAGTTGCCACCACGCACGGCATGCGTCGCAATGGCGCTGTTTCAAGGAGGCGGAGCATCACGGTTCGGCGTCAAACCAGCACCGGTCGCAATTTTGGTGTAGGGAGCTATTCTCCGCCTGATCGCATGCCCTAATTTTGGCGCTGGGCCCCGGAGAATCCCGCCCCAAGTCTTCCAAACAGAGAATCCAGCCCATAATCTCCCAAAAAGAGAATCTCGCCCTATGCTTTCCCGCCGGAGCTGAATTGCATGTGATTTGCATTAAATTTATGCATGACGAGGAATACGAGGGATCCCCAAGGGAATCCTGCGATTGGGCCACCATTTTGGGATGACAGCCTGAAAGCAAAGTGCCGCGGTAAGCCACCCCCCCACCCCAACACATCGCAAAGCATCCCCCACCCCCGGAATTCTCTGGATGACCCCCCCTTCCCCCAAGGGCACAACTAAATAGGGAGACCCCCAGAGGGCCCCCTGAATAGGGAGACTCCCCCCAGGGATTCCCTCACTAAAGTGACCACCGACAGAGACCCCCAAACTATAGGGAGGCCCCACCTTATTACGGTTGCAACTCACACCTGGAAGCATCAAGGCCGGGATTCTCCCCTACCCGGTGGGCCGTGGGGTCCCGGCGGGGTGCAGTGGCGGGAACCACTCCGCCGTCGGGCCGCCCCAAAAGGTGCGGAGAAGGGCCAAGCCCTCACCTTGAGGGGCTAGGCCCGCGCCGGAGTGTTTGGCGCGCCGCCGGCTGCGGGAAAGGCCTTTGGCGCCACGCCAGCCGGGGCCGAAAGGACTTCGCCGGCCGGCGGAAGTCCGCGCATGCGCAGGAGCGTCAGCGGCTGCTGATGTCATCCCCGCGCATGCGCAGGGTGGGGTGTCTCTTACGTGTCGGCCATGGTGAAGGCTGTGGCCGAGGCGGAAGGAAAAGAGTGCCCCCATGGCACAGGCCTGCCCGCGGATCGGTGGGCCCTGATCGTGGGCCAGGCCACCGTGGGTCACGGCCAGATCGCCCCGTGCCACCCCCCCCCCCCCCCCAGGACACCGGAGCCCACCCATGCTGCCTAGTCCCGCCGGTAAGAGAGATGGTTTGATTCTCGCCGGTGGGACAGGCATTCCAGCAGCGGGACTTCGGCCCATCGCGGGCCGGAGAATCGCCGGGGGTGGCCCGGCGCGGCGTAATTCCCGCCCCCGCCAAATATCTGGTGCCGGAGAATTTGGCAACCGGTGTCGGCGGGATTCACGCCAGCCCCCGGCGATTCTCCGACCCAGCGGGGGGGTCGGAGAATCCCTCCCCATGTGTCTACTCCTGGAAAGAGAACAGCAGTGGCCTGTGTTTAAACCCCTCTGATCCATGAGCTGCAAGACATTCATTCATTTCTGGAAGTGGCCTGTGATTGACAGCCTCCACAAAACAGCTGTGAGCCTTGCTTCATTCATCTTCTTCAGTCTAAGTGCTGTAACCACGATGTTTACAAACATCAAAGACATCAAAGAGAATTAAGTGCATTCCAACCACGCCCCTTCACATTTGAGTGATTTTGAAGGCTGAGCTGGAAATTAACAGCACTTAATTCCCTTTGATATGGTTGGGATTTATAAACATTGTGACTACAGTACTTAAGTGTGAAGAAGGTGAATGAAGCAAGGCTAACAGCTGTTTTATGGAAGCTGTCAATCACAGTCCACGACCAGAAATGAATGGCTTGCTGCTAAAGGATCTGACGGGTTTAAACACAGGTCACAGATGTCGTCTTTCCAGGAATGGACATCTGGTGCTTCCAGGTGAATGTTCCAACTGTAATTTTTTCACTGCCCCTGTCTGGACTGCTTGCTAGCTTCCAGACAGGGGTCTTTTTCTGGGGGGGGTGGTCTCTGGGGGGTCCTTTAGTTAGAGGGTCCCTGCGGGGGGGTGGTATCCCTGTTTAGGAATCTCTGGGTAGGTCTCCCTATTTTGGGTTTTTTTGTGGGGGGTCCCTTTAGCTAGGAGGTTTCTGGGGGGACCCTTTAGTTAGGGGGTCCCTGGGAGGAATCTCCCTATTGAGGTAGTCCCTGGGAAGGTCTCCCTATTTAGGTGCTCCCAGGGGATCTCCCTATTTAGAGTTTCCCAGATGAAGGCCCAGCTGCCTGTAAGCCAAAGGAATGTAAGTTGTGCAGATGGCATTTTTCGAAGGGTTGAGGATACAGAGAAAGGGAGGGGGTGGGGAGCAAGGCCTTGGAGGGATTTGAATACAAGGATGAGAATTTTAAAATTTCAGCCATGGTTGGATGAGGTTTCAGATAGTTAAGATTTTATGCACAGGAGAATTCTTTATCTCTCTGGCAACCCTTTTCCTCTCAATCTCCTGATTTGGGAGAAATCAGTTTAAAGACGTGTAGCTGATAAAAGCAACAGCAATGCTTTATGTCGCTCAGGTGAGTGTAAAATGTTTGCTGCAGATTGCCAGTCGAAAATAAGAAATGAAAGAAGACTGCCTGCTTCAACACAAAGTGAGACGGCCTCTGAGCTTACTAATGCTTCTTGACTTGTGTCCTAGAATTTGCTGCAAAAAGTAAGCGTTTAAGGCACGCAACATCATTAATGTGTGAAAAATTCAAAAATCGGGAAAACTGCCTTTTTTCAGATGCTCCGTCTCCTCCAAAACAGCTTCATCGAGGATCACGTCGCACGCCGTTGGGACCTGAAGGCCCTCCGCGATGCTCCATCCTCAATGGGCCGAGTACCCGACTGTGCGGTTGACTCATGGTCACAGAGGTCGGGAACCCGGCGTGGCGGATGCGGACTGTGTCAGCGCCGCCATCAGTGGGGCGGGAGCCATGCTGCAGGCCGGGGAGGGGGGGGGCTTCGGCGAGGGCTGGGAACGGCGAGGGGGTGTCCAGGGGGCACTAACTGGCAGGTCGGGTCCGCGTGCGGCCGGTGCCATGTTGTATGGCGCGACCGCTGCAGGTCGTCGCCGTGCACATGCACGGCCACGGACCCGGTAATTCTCCGGCCGTTTATATCCGGAAGGCCGTGCGTTTTACGTGGAGTAGCTGCTCGCCCCTCACTGGTCGGAGGATCGGTGCTGGGCCTCACCGAACTTTCCCACATAAAACGCCATGGATTCTCCGGACATAGCCCCAAAATCGGAGAATTTTCCTTTCTTTTTTCTCTTCTCTCTTAATCCAATGGAACTTTTCCTCTCATTGTTTCTCTTTGTGTTTCTAATTTGACAAATTCACCCTATTTTCTCTCTGTCATTTGCTCTGTTTCTTTGTCCTTAAATTTAAATGGTTAAGAAGTTAGACTATTTGTGCCATCAGTCATCAAGGTCCCAGATGCCTCATCGGTCTCACCATGCCACTATCAAGTCGCCATTTCACAAATTTATGGCACAAAATAATTGTAGCATATTGCAGACGAAAATATCCAATTCATGGCGCTTGTTGCTACGTGCCTTGCTCATACAAATTTTGGGCTTTTGTGCCCAGGAACTCATAACTTTTGTGAGTGACCCATGAAATTGAAACATCTGGGCCGGGATTCTCCGAAATCCCGGCCAAGTGTTGATGCCGGCATAAACACCGGAGTGGTGTGCGCCGGCATCAACGGGCCTCCTGGTCCAGCAATTCCCCGTTTTTTAGGGGACTAGCACGGCGCAGGAGTGCTGCGCGCTGCTCCGGCGCCGAAAGGTGGGCCTGCACTGTCGGCACAGGTCCGTGCATGCGCGCCACGGCAGTCACCGTGCCGGCGCACGCGCGTGGTTGTCGTCTCCGCGCCAGCGCAGAGCAACATGTTGGGGACCGAACAGCGGGCCCGCGCGGAAGGAGGTAGGCCCCCTCCAAATCGCAGCCGCCCGCCGATCAGAAGCCGCCAAAGCAAGCCTGTACGCCGTGGAGGCCCCCACACCCCCGGAGTCAGATCCCCCCGCCCCCGCACCAGGACTTCCAAAGCGGCCGCGGGTCCGAGCTCCCGCTGGGTGGTACCAGGTTTGAACCATGCCGGCGGGACTCGGCAGGAGTTTGGCACGTTGCCCGCTGGGAATCGTCCCGGGGACTATTTCAGTGGCCCCTGACCGGCACCGCGGCGACCGCGCACGCACGATTGGCGTTGATTCTCCAGTCGCCGGAGAATTGGCGGCCCGGCGGCATGGCGGGAATTTCACGTGCCCTCGGCGATTCTCCGACCCGGCGTTGGCTCGGAAAATCCCGGCTCTGAGCTGCTAAGTGAAGGTGACCATGATCCGCTGATATAAATCTTCCCTGGGGAAACTTTCGACTTGTGCAGCTAAACTTTAGTGTACATCTTTTTAGATGCACAGAAGTGAGGGTACCTTGGTAACTAACATAGGCCAGTGATTACCTCTCGAGGATGGACCTGTTGTGAATATATCAACATCATTTATTTATTGGTTTGTAAATATAGAAATTGTTGTTCTTAATTAGGACGGTACGGTGTCACAGTGGTTAGCACTGCTGTCTCATAGTGCCAGGGGCGCGGGTTCAAATCCGATCGTGGGTGCCTGTCTGTGTGGGTTTTGCACGTTCTCCCCATGTCTGCGCCGGTTTCCTCCGGGTGCTCTGGTTTCCACCCACAGTCTAAAGGTGTACAGTTTAGGTGGATTGGCCATGCTAAATTGCCCCCTAGTATCCAGTGGTTGGGTGGGGTGCTCTTTCGTAGGGTCGTTGCAAACTTGATGGGCCGAATGGCCTCCTTCTACACTTCGGGATTCTATGATTGCACTAGAATAATGTAAATTAAAATAAATAAACAAAAATGAAAAGGGAGGAGAAGGAGGAAGGCAAGATTTGTAAAGTTCACAATTTTAAAGGAGATAGCAGTGATTGGCTGAGGGCAAAAAAAATCAGATGAGATTCAGAGTACGGAGAGATAGCTGGAAAGGAAAACAGCAGAAGATTTTCATTTGAGATTACTAGTGTTGGGTGCCAGAAGAGGAAATGCTTTTCATTTTCCCTAACATTACTGAGTACAGATTAACTTTGTGATTCTAAATTGCGACAGAAAGTATTGCGACCTATGGGGAGAGTTGTTTGTGCAGACTGTCATTTGCATAATTGACTGAAGGATTACTTCAGTCATTCCTTTGAACTATCCTGTATTTAGACATTTACAACTCGTAGGCCTCAACCTCTGTCTCTCTGTTTCACTTGCACCAAAATCTAAATGTGTTTTAGAGTCCGGACACTGGTAAGAGAGTCTGTCATTCTACTTAGACTGTACCAAGGATCGCGTGGGCTAAGTGCAATGAAATATTTTTAGAATTAAACAGCAACATCAGGGAGATAGAAGTGCAAAGTACTTTTGTGATAAATTATGGAAATGCACAAACTGACAAAAGGCAAATTTAGAACTGATGTCATGAAGGTTTTCACTTAAGCAGCGATAACATATGAAATGGATTTATGGATAGGATATTGGAAGCAAAGCTCTGGAATTGTTTGCAAAAGATGTATGTGTGACAGGGAGGATTGTAGAATTTTCTTGAAACGGAAGTAATAAATGGACTATAAAAATAAGTGATTACACTTCGAAATTGCTTCATTGTCTGTAAAGCACTTGGGAGATTGTCGGGTGGTCTGGTCTCCCCCATGTAGTGAATACTGGATACTAAATTGAAAGGAGTGGAAGTAAACCAAAGGTGCTTCATAAATATGCAATAAAAACAAAATGTTGGAAATGCTCAGCACGTTAGGTTGCATCTGTTGATGAGAGAGAAGTAGGGCTGGATTTTGGCTCCTGAGGCGGGTAGCTCGAGTCGGGAAATATCATGGCTCATCAGCCCCCGGTCAAATTGCCAGAATTTTGCTCTAGGGCACAGGTGCGTGATGGTCGCGCCTGCCAACCCTGGAAGCAGATGCTAGGAGGTCAAGGGGAGTAGGCGAGTGCTAAGTCAAGCTGGCTGGAAGGCCCGCCTCAGTTCTCTGGGACTTGGTCCTCGTGGTTTTCGAAGATTTTAGGCCCCCTGGTTCTCATCTTCTCCCCCCTCAACCCACCCCCATGACCCTTCATGCCCCCATGCCAACTCAATGCCATGGGCAGATTTCAGGAGCCGTCTAGACATGAAAAATTCTAATATAGCTCTCACTATACAGACTTGAGCCGGGATTCACCGATATTGCAGCCAAGTGTTGATGCCGGCGTCAAAACAGGTGCGGGCGACGCCGGCGTCAATGGGCCTCCAACCCAGTAATTCTCCTATTCTTCAGGGGCTAGAACGGCGCCGGAGCAGTGCACAGCATTCCGGCGCTGAAAACTGGCCCTAGACGGCCGGCGCGGGTCCGCCAATGCACGCCACGGCTGGTGCAGGTCCGCGCATGCATGCCACGCCCGTCTCTGCACCGGTGCATGCGTGTGGTTGCCGTCCCCCCGGAGCAACATTTCGTCGACCGAACAGCGGGCCCGCGCGGCAGGAGGTAGGTCCCCTCCAGACCGGGGACGCCCACCGATCGGAAGCCCCGATCGCGGGCCTGGACACCCTGGAGGCCCCTCCCAGTGTCAGATCCCCCACGCCCACCCACCAGGACGTCCACATCAGCTGTGGGTCCGGGCTCCCGCCGGGTGGGACCAGGTCTGAACCACAAATCGGCGGCCCGGCGTCACAGCGGCGTGGTGTGGTGGGACCCGGCAAGGGCTCGGAGAATCCCGGCCTTGGTATTTAAAAAAACACAACTATTCGTGAAACCAGGGCGGTACAGTGGCGCAATGGTTAGCACTGTTGCTTCATGGCGCTGAGGACTCAGAGTCACTGTCCGAGTGGAGTTTGCACATTGTCCCCGTGTTTGCGTGGGTCTCATTCCCACAACCGAAAAGATGTGCAGACTTGGTGGATTGGCCACGCTAAATTGACCCTTGATTGGGAAAAAAAATAATTGGATACTCTAAATTTATTTTTAAAAACTATTCATGAAACCATCAAAGCTTTTAAATCTCAAATGGTTAATCTCTCACAAAAACAAATCACTGCTCATTTTTCTAATCCTTTAAAAAATGTTAAAGCTGTCAATGAATTGTGAACTCTGAACTCCCTGCTGAGATAATTGTAGCTTTTAAAATTCGGTCATTATGAAATTCATAATTAATAACCCTTGGGGAGATGTCAACAAAGACCTATATTGAAACTGCTCAAACAGATACTACATCAGTTGACCTGTCAATCAATGCAGTCCATCGGAATTTATTTTAGCTGCAACCAGATTTTGATTGGAGTTTCAAGAGTGGGGGATTTTTAAACTTCATATTATGACTGTTGAACAGATCTTAACCAACCTTCAAGAGTTCTTTGTCTACTCTGTAAATTTGTGACACTAACTCAGTGGGTTAAGACCCTTGCATAAACTAAAATAGGCTCTGTTTGAACTCAGCACTAGGTTCAAATGGCTCGAGTGACTTTGGATATCCCTCCTGTGTGAATCACACCTATCCCATTCCCTGACCTGCAAAAATGGGACCGGAACCAATGTTCTCGGGGGTGTGTTTGCTAGTGCAGTTGGGGAGGGTTTAAACTAATGTGCCAGGGGGATGGGAACCGATGTAGGAAGTCAGTGGGGACAGAAACAAAAGGCAGGAAGGGAGAGTGTGTAAAGCATGACCAGAGAAAGCAGGGCAGAGAGCAAGGAAGGTCTACATTAAACTGCATTTATTTCAATGCAAGGGGCCTGACGGGCAAAGCGGATGAACTCAGGGCATGGACGGGCACATGGGACTGGGATATTATAGCTATGACTGAAACATGGCTAAGGGAGGGGCAGGACTGGCAGCTCAATGTTCCGGGGTACAGATGCTATAGAAAGGATAGAACAGGAGGTAAGAGAGGAGGGGGAGTGGCGTTTTTGATTCGGGAGAACATCACGGCAGTACTTAGAGGGGATATATCCGAGGGTTCGCCCACTGAGTCTATATGGGTGGAACTGAAAAATAAGAAGGGAGAGATCACCTTGGTAGGACTGTACTACAGGCCCCCAAATAGTCAGCGGGAAATTGAGGAGCAAATATGTAAGGAGATTACAGATAGCTGCAAGAATAATAGGGTGGTAGTAGTAGGGGACTTTAACTTTCCCAACATTGACTGGGACAGCCATAGCATTAGGGGCTTGGATGGACGGAAATTTGTTGAGTGTATTCAGGAGGAATTTCTCATTCAGTATGTGGATGGACCGACTAGAGAGGGGGCAAAACTTGACCTCGTCTTGGGAAATGAGGAAGGGCAAGTGACAGAAGTGCTAGTGAGGGATCACTTTGGGACAAGTGACCATAATTCCATTAGTTTTAAGATAGCTATGGAGAATGATAGGTCTGGCCCAAGAGTTAAAATTCTTAATTGGGGCAAGGCCAATTTTGATGGTATCAGACAGGAACTTGCAGAGGTAGATTGGGGGAGACTGTTGGCAGGCAAAGGGACGGCTGGTAAATGGGAGGCTTTTAAAAATGTGTTAACCAGGGTGCAGGGTAAGCACATTCCCTTTAGAGTGAAGGGCAAGGTTGGTACAAGTAGGGAACCCTGGATGACTCGAGATATTGAGACTCTGGTCAAAAAGAAGAAGGAGGCATATGACGTACATAAGCAACTGGGATCAAGTGGATCCCTTGAAGAGTATAGAGATTGTCGAAATAGAGTTAAGAGGGAAATCAGGAGGGCAAAAAGGGGACATGAAATTGCTTTGGCAAATAATGCAAGGGAGAATCCAAAGAGATTCTACAGATACATAAAGGGGAAAAGAGTAACTAGGGACAGAGTAGGGCCTCTTAAGGATCAACAAGGACATCTATGTGCAGAGCCACAAAAGTTGGGTGAGATCCTGAATGAATATTTCTCATCGGTATTCACGGTGGAGAAAGGCATGGATGTTAGGAAACTAAGGGAAATAAATAGTGATGTCTTGAGAAGTGTGCATATTACAGAGGAGGAGGTGCTGGAAGTCTTAAAGCGCATCAAGGTAGATAAATCCCCGGGACCTGAAGAAATGTATCCCAGGATGTTGTGGGAGGCTAGGGAGGAAATTGCGGGTCCCCTAACCGAGATATTTGAATCATCGGCAGCCACAGGTGAGGTGCCTGAAGATTGGAGAGTGGTGAATGTTGTGCCCTTGTTTAAGAAGGGCAGCAGGGAAAAGCCTGGGAACTACAGACCGGTGAGCCTAACGTCTGTAGTAGGTAAGTTGCTAGAAGGTATTCTGAGAGACAGGATCTACAAGCATTTAGAGAGGCAAGGACTGATTCGGGGCAGTCAGCATGGCTTTGTGCGTGGAAAATCATGTCTCACAAATTTGATTGAGTTTTTTGAGGGGGTGACCAAGAAGGTAGATGAGGGCAGTGCAGTAGACTTTGTCTACATGGACTTTAGCAAAGCCTTTGACAAGGTACCGCATGGTAGGTTGTTGCAGAAGGTTAAAGCTCACGGGATCCAGGGTGAGGTTGCCAATTGGATTCAAAATTGGCTGGACGACAGAAGGCAGAGGGTGGTTGTAGCGGGTTGTTTTTCAAACTGGAGGCCTGTGACCAGTGGTGTGCCTCAGGGATCGGTGCTGGGTCCACTGTTATTTGTGATTTATATTAATGATTTGGATGAGAATTTAGGAGGCATGGTTAGTAAGTTTGCAGATGACACCAAGATTGGTGGCACAGTGGATAGTGAAGAAGGTTATCTAGGATTGCAACGGGATCTTGATCAATTAGGCCAGTGGGCCGACGAATGGCAGATGGAGTTTAATTTAGATAAATGTGAGGTGATGCATTTTGGCAGATCGAATCAGGCCAGGACCTACTCAGTAAATGGTATGGCGTTGGGGAGAGTTATAGAACAAAGAGATCTAGGAGTACAGGTTCATAGCTCCTTGAAGGTGGAGTCGCAGGTGGACAGGGTGGTGAAGAAGGCATTCGGCATGCTTGGTTTCATTGGTCAGAACATTGAATACAGGAGTTGGGACGTCTTGTTGAAGTTGTACAAGACATTGGTACGGCCACACTTGGAATACTGTGTGCAGTTCTGGTCACCCTATTATAGAAAGGATATTATTAAACTAGAAAGAGTGCAGAAAAGATTTACTAGGATGTTGCCGGGACTTGATGGTTTGAGTTATAAGGAGAGGCTGGATAGACTGGGACTTTTTTCCCTGGAGCGTAGGAGGCTTAGGGGTGATCTTATAGAGGTCTATAAAATAATGAGGGGCATAGATAAGGTAGATAGTCAACATCTTTTCCCAAAGGTAGGGGAGTCTAAAACTAGAGGGCATAGGTTTAAGGTGAGAGGGGAGAGATTCAGAAGGGCCCAGAGGGGCAATTTCTTCACTCAGAGGGTAGTGAGTGTCTGGAATGGGCTGCCAGAGGTAGTAGTAGAGGCAGGTACAATTGTGTCTTTTAAAAAGCATTTAGATAGTTACATGGGTAAGATGGGTATAGAGGGTTATGGGCCAAGTGCGGGCAACTGGGCCTAGCTTAATGGTAAAAACTGGGCGGCATGGACTGGTTGGGCCGAAGGGCCTGTTTCCATGCTGTAAACTTCTATGATTCTATGATTAGAAATGGAGTTGGGACTTTTGCATCTGGGTCCCATCCACCATTTTTAAAGGTTCGCAGAGTCTTCTCAACTAAAATCTGGTCCACAGAATTAACATTTCAGGACAATGATCTTTTGTCATTACTCCCAAAAGTTGCAGTTGTAACAGGCTTTCAACAGAGACAGGGAAAATGGGAAGGGAAGGAAGAACATAAAGACATTCCTTTAGCTTGTAAGCCATAATGTTTGTGGCATGTAAGACAAGGAAGATTAAATGAGAGAAGGGATGATGGTGCCAGGAAATGATAATGAGTCAATTGAAGGAACAAAAGGTGAGTCTAGCAGATGTATAAATGGAAACAGCAGAATTATAACAACAGCTGCAGTCCAAACAAAATCGGAGCAATGGTTAATATCCAAAATTGCTGAATTCAGTATTGAGTCAGGAAGGTTTAAAAATGCTTAATTGACAGAGGAGGTGTTGTTCCTTAAGCTTATATTGAAATCATTGGAATAGCCATAATGTGGAGATGCCGGCGTTGGACTGGGGCGAGCACAGTAAGAAGTCTTACAACACCAGGTTAAAGCCCAACAGGTTTGTTTCGAATCGCTACCTTTCGGAGCACAGCTCCTTGTAAGAGACCAAGGTCAGAGTGGGAAAGAGGCAGACAATTAAAATGACAGATAACTGGGAGCTCAGGGTCACTTTTGTAGGCTGAATGGAGGTGTTCACAAAACGAGCATCTGATCTACAATTGGTCTCCCCGATGAAGAGTGGACCATATTGTGAACTGTGAATACAGGGTACTAAATAGAAACACGTCCAAAGAAATTATTGGTTTACCTGGAAGAGTGCTTGAAGCCATGTACAATGGGAAGTTTGCTTGGGAAGGGGCTGTAGGAAGGGGAGTGGGTACTGGGGATGATTGAGGAATTGACCATGGGGTTGAAGAGGGACCGGCCCCCTTAGAATGTTAAAATGGCGAGGAGGGGAAGATGTCTTTGTCTTTGGTGGTAATATCAGGTTGGATGTTGCAGAATCGGTGGAGGATGATCCATTTAATGTATTGTCATACTCTGACATCACTGCATTTCTTAAAGGTACATTGCTTAAACATCCATTTCTTAAAGGCACTCTCACATGACAGTATGGGCTGGCAGGGTGAAAGGTGAGGGAAGCCCTATTATGGATCTGGAAGGGCCAGGAAGGAATGAGAACAAAATTGCGAGAAATGGAACGGACACAGTTGGGGACGCTGTCAATCATGGTAGCCAGTGTGCTTGGGAGAGGGGGACATGGTTCTGGGGTTTCTTGGTTGAGGAGAAAGGAAGATATGTCAGAAGCACTGGTATGGAAAGTTGCATTGTCAAAACAAATACAAGGGAGACTGAGAAACTGTGGGTACAGAATGGATTCCTACAAGAAGTGAGGAGGAGGAATTTCAGATAAGGTAACTGTGGAAGTCAATGGGCTTGTAGCAGAAATCTTCCCTGCCTTCCACCCTATCGTAGATCCTCCTTTTTGTTCCATTTTCCCAGATCCCCACCACACTCCATCACTATCTGTTCCCCTGTCTCTGTACTTGCATAAAACCTATTACATCTCCAACTTCTTACAGTTCTGACAAGTCATGATACATAAACTCTAGGCCAGAGTTTCAAGTGATGGCAGGTGTGATTTCAAAATCACAGTCCCAGAGGCCATCTCAGGATCCCCAAGTCTGGTTTCATATTTTCAAAGAGCTGGGAGGGAGGGAATGGGAAACCCACTTGCCACCAATCAATGGTCCATTAAACCCTTTAGGAACTTGTTAAGGAGTGTGTGTGGTTGCGAATGGAATTTTCCACATTTTTTCCAGTTGATCTGAATAGTCTTATTACATATGAGCGCACAGCTGTTCTGTTTGCTGCAAGGCCAAAAACATTTTATTTATCTTTGTGGATAAATGAAAATTGATGGGCTAACTAGAGCTGGGTAGAGGGCTTTGCCTTAACTTAGTAAGTGCGATGGTAGGTGGGTTGGTGGGTAGGATCAGGGGTGTAGTAGGGTCAGGGTGTAGTTGGCATTTGACGAACTACACTCCACCATCAACAACCAAGAAACAAATCACCCTGAAGCCCTGACAATCGTGGCTGGAGACTTCAACCAGGCCAACCTCAGGAGGGTTCTACCCAAGCTCCATCAGCATACCTCTTGCCCCACCAGAGGTGCAAACACCCTGGACCACTGCTACACGAGCATCAAAGGTGCCTACCGCTCCATTCCCCGACCACACTTTGGCAAATCCGACCACAAGGTCGTACTCCTACTTCCGGCCTACAAACAGCAACTCAAGCGTGCTGAGCCAATCAAGAAAACAGTGTAGTGTTGGTCCGAGGCATCAGAGGACGCTCTCCGCGATTGCTTGGAGTCTGTGGACTGGTTGCAGCAGCCAACCTGGACGAGTACGCAACCACCGTCACAGACTTCATCAATAAGTGTGTCGAGGACTGTGTACCAAAGAAGACAATACAGGTGTTTCCCAATCGGAAATCCTGCCTCAACCAAAAGGTCCACTCTCTGCTAAAGTCCCGCACAGAGGCGTTCAAGTCTGATGACCCTGACCTATATAAGAAATCCAGGTACGATGTACGGAAAGCCACCAGGTACGGCAAAAGACAATACCGGATCAAACTAGAGTCCCAGGCCAATGACACACACCCAAGACGTCTATGGCAGGGCTTACATGAGATCACAGGCTACAACGCAAGGCCAGGCGGAATCTCTGGGGCTGGAGTATCGCTCCCTGATGAACGGAACAAGTTCTATGCCTGTTTTGAACAGTCAGCCAATACATCAGTGCCACCCGCCACAACAGCCCTGGACACACCCATACTCACTATTACAGCCTCGGAGGTAAGAGCTGCCTTCTTGAAAGTAAACCCACGGAAAGCGACGGGCCTTGACGGAGTCCCTGGGTGAGCACTCAGAGCCTGCGCTGACCAGCTGGTGAGTGTATTCGCTGATATCTTCAACACCTCACTTCTCTGCTCTGAGGTCCCCACCTCCTTCAAGAAGGCCACCATAATACCAGTACCAAAGAAGAACAAGGTAGCCTGTCTCAACGACTACTGACCAGTGGCCCTGATGTCTGTTATCATGAAATGCTTCGAGCAGCTAGTCATGAGACGGATCAACGCCAGCCTCCCAGATGACCTTGATCCATTGCAGTTCGCCTACTGCGGCAACCGATCCACAGCAGATGCCATCTCTCTGGCCCTACAATCAACTCTCGAACATCTCGACAACAAGGACACCTACGTCAGACTGCTGTTCTTAGACTACAGCTCCGCCTTTAACACTATTATCCCAACAAGATTAATAACAAAACTCTGCAACTTTGGACTTTACCTCTCCCTGTGCAGCTGGATCCTGACTTCCTCACCAACAGACCGCAATCTGTCAGGATAGGTAACAACACTTCCTCCACAATAGTCCTCCCAACACCGGAGCCCTGCAAGGATGTGTGCTCAGTCCTCTACCCCCCCCCCCCCCCCCCCCCCCCACCCCGTCTACATCAATGGCTCCGAAGTATAGATGGTCAATAGCTTTAAGTTCCTGGGGGTCACCATCACTAATAGTTTGTCCTGGTCCACTCACTTTGTTGCAACAGTCAAGAAAGCCCAACAATGTCTCTACTTCCTACGGAAGCTAAAAAAATTTGTCATGTCTGCATGACTCTCACAAACGTCTACAGATGTGCCACAGAAAGCACCCTATCCGGCTGCATCACAACTTGGTATGGCAACTGCTCGGCCCAAGATCGCTAGAAACTGCAGTGTGTGGTGAACTCAGCCCACGCATCACACAAGCTTGCCACCCTCCCATTGATTCTGTATACACCTCCCACTGCCTCAGAAAGGCAGATAGCATTGTCAGAGACCCCTCACACCCAGGCTTTGCCATCTTCCAGACCCTTCCATCAGATAGACGATGCAGAAATCTGAAGACCCGCACATCCAGACATAGGAACAGCTTCTTCGCCACAGCTACCAGACTCCTCAACGACTCTCCCTTGGACTGATCTGTTCCCTGTAAGAACACTATTCACAACGCCCTATGCTGTTCTTGTTTGGCCTTGTTCCACACTGTAACCAATCACTATTTGTTGATGCACCCCTGTCAATGCACTCGGTTGATTATTCTTTTGTCGACTATGTATGTACTGTGTACGTTTCTTTGGCCTCAGAAAAATACTTTTCACTGTACTTCGGTACATGTGACAATAAATATCAATCAATCAATCGATTGGGCGGGTAGTCAGAAGGGTGTGGGGATGGTCAGTGTGAGTGATTGGGAAATTAGTTTGGTAGTTACCCAGGAGTTAGACAAGCTTCTAATGTGTCTAACATTTCCTGGGTAACTATCCAGGTAAGTATATTAGAACTATCTAAAGTCTTTGCCTCTGATTCAGAGTCTGAAACATTCACAGAGGGTACCAGTGAATTAGCGATCAGAAGCTGAAACATCCCAGCCAATTCCCAAGTAGATCAGTCAGCAACAATATTTTCTCTGGGACTCAGATATTTTAGCAGACTAATGGATGTCTGGGCTCTCAGCCAGGAATAGTAGAGTGAGGCTTAGCAGCTCTGGCTCTTTGATCTCTGTTGTCATTTGCACAATATCTACATGCACAAGGTTGGGAAGTTTCAAATGGCTGTAGTTTCAGTTATTGTAACTTTAAAGAGTCTGGATGATTGACACGATGGAGGAGCCCAGCATATATGTGCAAAAGATGAAACATTCACAAAAATCTTCAGCCAGAAGTGCCGAAGGGATGATTAATCTCGATCTCCTCGGGAGGTCCCCAGCATCACAGATGTCAGTCTTCAGCCAAAACGATTCATTCCACGTGATATCAAGAAACGGCTGAAGACACTGGATAATGCAAAGGCTATGGTGACAATATTCCAGCAATAGTACTGAAAAGTTGTGCTCTGGAACTTGCCACACCCTTAGCCGAGCTGTTCCAGTACAGTTACAACACTGGCATCTACCCGGCAATGTGGAACATTGTCCAGGTGTGCCCTGTATAAAGAAGCAGAACAAATCCAACCCAGCCAATCACCGCTCTATCAATCTACTCTCCATCATCAACAAGGTGATTGAAAGAGTAATCAATAGTGCTATCAGGTGGCACTTACTCGGCAATAACCTGCTCACGGATGCTCAGTTTGGGTTCCGCCAGGGTCACTCAGCTCCTGACCTCATTACAGCCTTGGTTCAAACATGGAGAAAAGAACTGAATGTCACAGGTGAGGTGAGAGTGACTGCCCTTGGCATCAAGGCTGCATTTGATCGGGTATGGCATCAAGGAGCCTTAGCCAAACTGGAGTCAGTGGAAATCAGGGGGAAAACTCTCTGCTGGTTGGATTCATACTTGGCACAAAAGAAAGATAGTTGTGGTGGTTGGAGATCAATCATCTCAGCTCCAGGACATTACTGCAGTTCCTCGGGGTAATGTCCTCGCCCCAACCATCTTCAGTTGCTTCACCAATGACCTCCCTTCCACCATAAGGTCAGAGTGGGGATGTTTGCGGGTGACTGCACAATGTTCAGTACCATTCGCGACTCCTCAGATAATCAAGCAGACAATATCCAGGCTTGGGCTGACAAGTGGTAAGTTACATTCGCGTCACACAAGTGCCAGGCAATGACCATCTCCTACAAGAGAGGATCTAACCACAGCCCCTTGACATTCAATGGCATTACCATCGCTTGAAGCCCCCACAATCAACATCCTGGAGGTTACTATTGATCAGAAATTTAACTGGACTAGCCATATTAATACTGTGGCTACCAGGTCAGGTCAAAGGCTAGAAATCATACGGTGAGTAACTCACCTCCTGACCCCCCCCCCCCCCCCCCCCCCTTCCCTCCCCCAAAAGCCTATCCATCATCTACAAGGCACAAGTCAGGAGTGTAATGGAATACTCTCCACTTGCCTGGATGAGTGCAGCTCTAACAACACTCAAGAAACTTGACACCATCCAGGATAAAGTAGCCCGCTTGATTGCTACCCCTTCCACAAACATTCAAATCCTGCACCACCGATGAACAGTGGCAGCCGTGTGTTCCATCTACAAGATGCATTGCAGTAACTCACCACGGTTCCTTAGACAACACCTTCCAAATCCACGGCCACTACCCTATAGAAGGACAAGAGCAACAGATACGGGGGAACATATTACCTGAAGGTTCATCTGCAAGCCACTCCCCACCCTGACTTGGAAATATATCGCCGTTCCTTCACTGTCACTGGGTCAAAATCTTGGAACTCCCTCCCTAACAGCACAGTGGGTATACCTACACCTCAACGACTGCAGGGGTTCAAAAAGCAACTCACCACCACCTTCTGAAGGATATCTAGGGATGGGCAATAAATGCTGGCCTAACCAGTGACACCCACATCCCGTAAATGAATTTAAAAAAAGTTAGAAGCCTGCCAAAGGATGGAGTGAGATGGATCGCAGGAATCTATAGAGGAATTGGAGTTTTGCTGCTTCTTTTGTACTCAGACCTTCCTGGAAAAGATTCTTTCCGCCTTCAGTGGCCTTGTTTAGCTTGTTTTCTTCAAGGCCACTGCTCTATAATATTTTGTAACGTGACACAGCTGCTTTCTATGGGATGCCTCCAAGAATCCTGAGTTCATCTGATATAATTCCCAAATACTTTTAGGTTCCCTGTCAACCAAAGAAGAGAGTGAGCGCATAAAAAGGATTCTTGTATTTTCAATTATCCGTTCTGCATAGTAAAAAGGTTCTTTTTTAAATTGATTAGTGTATTTTCTCTTCCTAGCTGTGCTTCCCTGATGGTTTGATTCCAAAAGGGAAAGAACAATTAAGAAAAAACACCCTACAGATTCCTTCAATCTTTGTGTCAGCCTTGGCTCACTGGTAATACTTTGCTTCTGAGTCAGAGTTTATGGGTTTAAGCTCGACGCCAGAGACTTGACTGCAAACTCAAAGATGAGGCTTCACAGCAGCACTGAGGAAAAGCTGCATTTTAAATTTATACATAAAATATTCCATGGCACTGATCAAAGATAGGCGGGGGAACAAGCCAAATTTATTCTTCAACCAACACAACTACAAACAGATTATCTGTTTGTGAGACTTTGCTGTGTACAAATTGGTAGCTCTATCTCCTACATCAAAACAGTGTCTATACTTAAGTACTTCATTGACTGTGAAGCACTTTGAGACGTACTGATTTCATGAAAGGTGCTATATAAATGCAAATTATTTATTTTTAACCAAGGCAATTTAAGGCAAGTCACAACCATTTGGAAGTTTAAATAAAGATAACTACTTCATCAGCATATATTTCTGCCTTGAGGGTTTGAAAAGAAAGTTGTATATAAATATGGCGGGATTTACTGGCTGTTCATGACGGCGAGGAAGTCCAATCCCACGCGGGCGTGCTGGTTTCCCGGCGGCAAAGGGTGCAATCAATGGGAAACCCCATTGACAACAGTGGGACTGGCAGATATCACTAGCGGTGCGCATCCCCATTGAAAAACACACAACAGGGTGGTCGGTAAATCCAGCCCATATATGGCACCTTTCACAATCATAGAACATCCCAAAATTATTACCAGCCAATGAAGTACTTTTGAAGTGGAGGCACCATTGTAACAGGGGAAACACAGCAGTAAATGTGAAGCACAGCAAGCTCCCGTTCAAACAGTTATGTGACAATGATCATGTTTTGGGGAGATGTTGAGCGAGGGATAAATATTGACTAAGCCACCAGAGGCAACTCGCCTGCTTTTCTTTGAGATTATACCATTGGATCATTTACATCCATCTGAGCACGCAGAACGGATTTTTATTTAACAAGCTGGATTCTTCCACCCTGCCCGCTGCAAGATTGCCACGGGCGAGACGCGGACAATGGAAAAGTCCATTGGCCGAGGGCGGGATTCTCCGGTTGCCGGGCGGACGTGGCCAGAGAATCCCGCCCAATGTCTCATCAGAAAGATGGCACCTCAGGAGTGCATTGGAGTGTTAGCCTTGAATTTTGCACTCATTTTACTGAGTGGGACTTGAACTCATAGCCTTTTAACTCCGAGGTGAGTGGATCCCAACTGAGCAAGCAGTTTAGAAAGGAGAGAATTTGTTTTAAATTCCCAATGCAATATTGCTGTATGCTTTGGGAAGGGAGAAATTACACTTTTAAAATTAAGATATGCAACCTAACACTCTTGTTAAGTGAGTTAAAAATAAGCATTCATTGCAAAATTGGGCAGAACTTTCCCAACATTGCACAAAGTGCTGGATCAGAAGAGGAAAAGCAGTGTGAAATCTGCTGGTTTCACAGCTGTCTTTTCTAGCCACATCAAATGACGCTCTGTGTAATTTCAAAGTGCTGGCGAGGATTACACAGCCAACTGGAGGGGTAGGGGGGTGGGGAAAATAACCTCACTAGCAAAATTGGGATTACCTGATCTCAAAGTGAAGGTAAAGGCCCCTCCTCCCCGTGCTCCGACATCAGATCCCCGGCAGACAAGGGTATAACACCCACAATCCTCCAACACAGAGCGCTGACCCCCCCCCCCCCCCCATCACACACCACAGGCATCAGGGTGACCTGAACCCCACGCCCCCATCCTCACCCGCACCGGAGCACCCCCCCCCATTCGAAGTGTCTGGCCCCCACCTTATCCCCAGTGCAATGCAGGCACAACCCCCATCCCAAACCCACCATCGCCCCCCCCCCACATAATGGGATCCCCCCTCCCAGAGGGGTTCCCTAGAGGCCACGCCCCTGGTACTGCCCACAGCACTGCCAGGTTGGCACTGCCAGGGTGCAGGAAGCAGTGTCAGGGCACTTCCCACCCATATCCCTCACCACCCCGGGGCTAAATTCACCTCCCAGAGTGGTAATCGCGACTGGTTTCCATTTCTGGAAATCAGTACTGATCCCGCTGGCGGGGGAAGCATCTGACATTGCCTGACGATGTGGCAGCTGACCATTTAATGAAATGTTTATGTATTCTAATTTATTGAAATTATGATCGTGTCAACGGGCAGGGCCGGGAGTTTCATGCTCAAAAATACCTCTTTCCCATATCCTGTAATGGCCCTCTGGCAATGAGATACCCTGTACTGGATGGCAGCTGTCGAATAGCACCCTGCATGGACCAGCAAGAAGAGTGATGTTGAGAAATTGACATTTTGGATTTCAGCAAATGCTTGAGCAATACATTTTTAAATCAGAAATCAAGATTTCTTTGGTTCTGGTGAAACTGACAACACAGTTTGGATTAATTTGAATTAATTGACTTTGATTTCTTTTTTTTAGCTCTAAAGTCCTACTTTTCTATGTTATCTACACTACTTAATCCAAATACGCAATTATATAATTCACATTTCTTAAAAAGAACATTTCTTTAAATTTGAAGAAATACGTTCTGTGTAGAGTTTAAATGGAACTTCTCTCACACTGTGCAGCATCCACTGAAGGCCCACAGAAATCCTGCCTCCCGGCTGTATGATTTGGCAGGAATCCAGCAGGTATTCACACACTAGGATCATGTAATCCAACACTGTCTCCTTTCAAGATTAAATGGAAAGCTTTGATGTTTAACGGTCCATGGGTTGTTATCAGCGTTTACATTAAGATAGATTTTGCATACGCATGTAACAGTTGCTACTTCACTAAGTACCCATAGCTGCAATCAAAATTAGTTCATGTTCAGCTTGCTGGCAAGTTCCAAAAACCCATTTGACCTTAAAATAGAGTTTTGGGAGCTCACTAATGGTTAAATGTAAAATGCAACATGTAAAATGTGCAATAACCTCTATGCAGCTAATCTGATTTTAATTTGGAAGCGCTTGTTGCAATGAAATGATGCCGTTTGATTTCAATTAAGACTCACGTACACAATGTCATTCTCTTATTATTTTGATCGGTGCACACAAGACAAAGTATTGCTGCTAACCTGAAGAATATGGGGCGTCATTCTCCGACCCCCCGCCGGGTCGGAGAATGGCCGTTGGCCGCCGTGAATCCCGCCCCCGCCGAAGTCTCCGCTCCCGGAGATTAGGCGGGGGCGGGAATCCGGCCGCGCCGGTTGGCGGGACCCCCCGCTGGATTCTCCAGCCCGGATGGGCCGAAGTCCCGCCCAGGAATTGCCTGTCCCGCCGGCGTAAATCAAACCTGGTATTTACCGGCGGGACCAGGCGGCGTGGGCGGGCTCCGGGGTCCTGGGGGGGGGGGCGCGGGGCGATCTGACCCCGGGGGGTGCCCCCACGGTGGCCTGGCCCGCGATCGGGGCCCACCGATCCGCGGGCGGGCCTGTGCCATGGGGGCACTCTTTCCCTTCCGCCTCCGCCACGGCCTCCACCATGGCGGAGGCGGAAGAGACTCTCCCCACTGCGCATGCGCGGGAAACTGACAACGGCCGCTGCCGCTCCCGCGCATGCGCTGGGAAACTGACAGCGGCCGCTGACGCTCCCGCGCATGCGCCGCATTTCCGCGCCAGCTGGCGGGGCAACAAACGCCATTTCCGCCAGCTGGCGGGGCGGAAATCCCTCCGGCGTCGGCCTAGCCCCTCAATGTTGGGGCTAGGCCGCCAAAGATGCGGAGACTTCCGCACCTTTGGGCCGGCGCGATGCCCGTCTGATTGGCGCCGGCTTTGGCGCCAGTCGGCGGGCATCCCGCCGTTGGGGGAGAATTTTGCCCATGTTGTGGATTTTCTTGGGGAGGTGTGCATGGATCTCTGATATGCAGAGTTTGAGTTGATAAACTTTCTGCAGCAGGAGCACAATAAAAATACATGTGATTGTTAATTAATTTAGAAGCTGCATGATCCAGGTTCGAAAGCCATATTCGTGTGGGAAAGTAAAATACGTTATAAATGTAGAGACAATGTCCTGGGTTTTGCTGAGAATGGAGAACAAACAGATTTTGCTCCTCACCTTTGCAAGTAGCTGCCCAGAGGTTTGTCAGTGGAGATTTCTAGTAATCGAGCATCTGATCCAATGTGGGCCGCTCAACGGGAGGAGCTTTAATGAAAACAGAAAATTCTGGGAAAATGCAGCACGTCTGGAAGTATCTATGCAAGTAGAAGCAGAGTTAACCTTTTGAGTCCAGCCTGCCTTTCGAGAGATGGGATTTGTCACAAGGGGCATAGAATTTACAGTGCCGAAGGAGGCCATTCGGCCCATCGAGTCTGCACCGGCTCTTGGAAAGAGCACCCTATCCAAGGTCCACACCTCCACCCTATCCCCATACCCCAGTAACCCCACCCAACACTAAGGGCAATTTTGGACACTGAGAGCAATTTAGCATGGCCAATCCACCTAACCTGCACATCTTTGGACTGTGGGAGGAAACCGGAGCACCCGGAGGAAACCCACGCAGACACGGGGAGGATGTGCAGACTCCGCACAGACAGTGACCCAAGCCGGAATCGAACCTGGGACCCTGGAGCTGTGAAGCAATTGTGCTATCCACAATGCTACCGTGCTGCCTGCATGTTTGTGACTTCCCGTGTTTTCCACTCCCTGATCCAAAGGCTGTCTTTTTGACTCTTTTTCGGAACTGAACAGAGACGTGCTGGAAGAAATGTGATGGGTTTTATGTAGTTGAATAAAAGAGGAAGGACCAGGTGAAAATTCTGTAGGCTATGCGCCAAATGCTGGCAAGTGAGATTAGGTGGCAGGTCAGGGCCTTTCGTGCGTCGGTGCAGACTCGATGGACCGAAGGGCCTCTTCTGCACTGTAGTATTCTGTGAAATGGAAGGGAAGGTGAGGGATAAATTGAAGGGTTGGGAGATTAAATACCAAAGATATGGAAAAGGCAAGTGAGCGGTAATGGTTGTAGTAAAGAAACAAAGCATTGGTCCTAAGTCGAAGTTCAGAGCAGAACAAAGGTCAGCTCAGTCTGAAAGCAAAAACAATATACAAACCTGCATTTGGCATTAAAAAAATCCAAATACAGGACAGAATTCATGGTCCGAAGTTGTTGAGGAAAGTGACCTGTATTGTCTGTGTGAGCAGAGCAATCAGCAGAGAGCCCCTTCAACCAAGTGGATTTCATGAATCCTTGATGAGACATTGCGATTCTAAGGCAGGAATTAAAAAATATAAAAGAGGGACTGTAAATTATACTTTATTTTATTTAGCGAATGCAAACACCAGAAGCCAAGTGATGACCTCCGCATTTGCTGAGTTTAAGGTGATCAATCCATCATTTAGTCTGTTGAAGGGACATTCTTTGGTAATGTGTAGCATTTGAGTCTCACCACAAGTACAAAAGGGGTTTGTACTGAGGCCCCAGGGATGGAGGTTGGCTGCACAGGGACCCTGACCTGTCCGGAACCTACTCAGCAAGGACCACTGTTGCCATTGTAGTTCAAAGCCTGCCTTTCAAGAGATGGGGTTTGTCACAAGGGGCATGTTTGTGACTTCCCGTGTTTTCCATTCCCTGATCCTAATATTGTCTTGGTAGATTTTGCTCAAGAAGGGTGCACCATATGGGACACTGAGATTGAAGCCGGCAGTAAGTGGGTTAAACAAGTCATCATGGAGTGGTAACTGAGGTGCAGCTTGCATGGTTTCAACCAGCCTGTGGGTCAATGTCAGTCGGTGGATGTGTGGCGGAGTGATGTTTACGAGGACAGGAAGCTGGAGGAAAGGGTGTTGAGTGTTAACAAGATGTGTGTGAGATGACATTTAACAGATAAATGCACAATACTCTACTGTGGAGTGTGTTAGGGAGAGTGCTGAGGTCTGGAGTGTTGTGACAGCAGCACCTCATGTAGACCCAGCAGGCTTCGTCAGTAAGTTGTTTCTGATTTTGACTCTTCAAATGTTCCCGGAAGGACAGATCCCTATCTAGAGTCACTCCCAAATATGTTGGTTTGGGTTCATGTTTTAGTGTCTGGCCATCCAGATAAATATGCAATTCTTTTTTTCCACTGGCATTGTGGAGGTGGTTTTATAGGGATTTAATGTGAGTCCGTCAATTCTGTAACATCTTCATTAAGGATCTGGTCCGGAGCACAGAGGATGGAGCTTGTGGCACAACGGATGTCAGCAGCATAGATTAACATGCACGGCGTGGTTGTTGACAGGTTATTTGTCTGTAGGTTTAACAGCATTGGGGCTACCGCTGATCCCTGTCATCGTCCATTGGCCTGTCTTCCGTGTGCACTACTCCCTTGCCCAAGGTGGACTTTGAATCATCTGTTGCAAAGGAGTGTTTCAACAACTAATAATAATCTTTATTGTCACAAGTAGGCTTACATTAACATTGCAATGATGTTACTGTGAAAATCCACTAGTCACCACATTCCGCCGTCTGTTCGGGTACACTGAGGGAGAATTCAGAATGTCCAGATTACCTAACAGCACGTCTTTCGGGACTTGTGGGAGGAAACCGGAGCACCCGGAGGAAACCCACGCAGACACAGGGAGAATGTGCAGACTCCACACAGACAGTGACCCAAGCTGGGAATCGAACCTAGGACCTTGCAGCTGTGAAGCAACAGTGCTACCCACTGTGCTACCATGCTGCCCATGCAGATTAAAAGCACCCTGGACAGCTTTAAGTGCAGGTCAGTGTGCCACACTGTGTCATAAGCCGCTGTGAAGTCCAGCTGCACTATGCCGAACTTAAGGTTCTTTTGGAAGCCATTGACCATGTAGATGGTCGATGCCAGAATTTGATCACGGGCGCCGCCCCTTACGGAAAACAGCTTGACTAATATTAAGAATTTTAAAATTCATTCAAGGGATTTGGACTTCCCTGGCTAGGCCAGCATTCATTGCCCATTCTTAATTTCCCTATAGAAGATGGTGGTGAGCTGTCTTCTTGAACCACTGCAGTCCACGTAGTGTAGGTACACCCAATGTGCTGTTAGGAAGGGAGTTCAGGATTTAGAACCAGGGACAGTGAAGGAACGGTGATGTATTTCCATATCAGGATGGGGAGTGACTTGGAGGGGAACTTCCAGATGGTGGCGTTGCCAGTCATCTGCTGCCCTTGTCCTTCTAGTGGTCATGGGTTTGGAAGGTGCTGCCTAAGGAGCCTTGATAAGTTTCTGCAGTGCATCTTGTAGATGGTACACACTGTTGTGACTGTGCATCGGTGGTGGAGGGAGTGAATGTTAGTTGGATGGGATGCCAATCAAGTGGGCTGCTTCATCCTGGATGGTGTTGAGCTTCTTGGGAGTTCTTGGAGCTGCACTCATCCAGGCAAGTAGAGATTATTCCATTTCACTCTTGACTTGTACCTTATAGATGGCGGACAGACTTTGGGAAGCCAGGGAGTGTGTTATCTGCCACAGGATTCCTAGCCCCTGACCTGCTCTTGTAGCCACAGTATGAGTAGTCCAGTGCCATTCCAGCGATTTCTGTGCAATATTAGTTATTATTTGGCCCTATATAAATAAAATTGGCAATCCCTCTATAATTTTTATAACTATCACTTTTATATCGAAGATATACGCTGGTTTCAGACTGACCTGATCAAGATTTCATCTGACTGATCATTTCAGCTGCTACATCAGAGCTACTTTTTGCAGTATTTGATCTGAAAACATATTTGGCCTTAAAATGGGGAAGCAACAGAGCTGATATCTGTAGTTAAGTCCAAGGGGAGTCCTACAATCTCCTTCAGCGAGAGCTAGCTGATTTGCATCCAAACCTGTGGTCCATACTGATAACAGCTGTACCTTTGTTGTTGCATTCTTGCCTCTTGAGTTTAAAGGTTCAATCCCACCTACTCCAGAACATAAAATCTATGCTGACACTCCATCACATAGAGGTGCACTGCATTTGCTCTGAAATATGCCGTCTTTCAGATCAGAGGGTAAACCAAGATCCTATCGACCCACCCTAGATAGACGCTAAGTCACCCAAGCCCATGGCACTATTTGTAAAGGACTTCCCCCTGATGTCCTGGACAATATTTATCTCTCCACCACCATTAATAAAGCATTATCTGGTCATTTTCTCATTGTTGTTGGTAGGAATTTGTTGTGCGCAATTTGATTGTGACATTTTCTGCATTGCAACACTTAACACTATAAACTGCCTTGATGTGACCTGAGATTGTGAAACACATTTTATATGAGTACATTTTTTTCCTTTTATATATCCGGCCATTTGATGAGGTTTACTTGGGATGAATAAATCTTTTCTCCAGGAAATCATTAGATTTATTTGTTGAGCAACAGCTTGTGGGCAAAATAAAGCCCACAGCTCTGAGTTCAATCTCTTGTATAATAGTACTGCAATCATAGGTCAGTATCTAGGGCAATGCAGTTCATTCAACAACAATCTCCACTGTTTTATGTAACATGGAGCACGATTAACCATTTTGTGACAACTTTTAGAAGCACTTGGAGGACTTCAACATAAAACCAGAAAAGCACTAATATTTGGCGGGTTTTTCAAAACTATTAAAGTTTTACAGTTTTAATGACAAAAAAGTCCAAAGACGTTTTGACCCAATCAAAAATTATTTTTTGCAGTTTTGTGCAGAATTGAATCAGCCAAGCCTGCCAAATGTTCGTAAATGGAAAGGTCCCAGAGGATGTTGGAAGTGTGCTGTATCTGAGAAACCATCTATACAGATACACAAGGTATGCTCTCGGCAAACAAATGGAAATGTTGGCTTAAATGTAAGCTATTGAATCGGCAACATTTTAAATATTTTATTAAAACATGAAACGTGCAGTTTTGAATGGTTTGGAAAACAGGCAATCTCACTTGAATATAACATTGTTTTCAATCTATGGTGCACAGCACTTAGTTATGATTGGCAATGTCTGTGTCGCAGTAGCAAAGTCTTCCTGCTGATCATCTTAATGGCTCCCATTTTGTAATTGAAGTAAAGCTTTATTTCTAACATTATGGTATGTTTATTTCTGTGTAAAATCTTCTCACAAGATGATGGATGACCATAGTCCATGGAAATATAGAAGATGGGAGCAGGAAGAGGCAATTCAGCCCTTCTTTGAGCCTGTTCCGCCATTCATTGTGATCGTGGCTGGTCATCCAACTCAAGAGCCTGTTCCCGCCTTCTCCTACTCCCCCCCCCTCCCAATATCCTTTGATCCCCTTCGTCCCAAGTGCTTCATCTAACTCCTCCTTGAAAACATACAATGTTATGGCCTCAACTACTTTCGGTGGCAGCGAATTTCACAGGCTCACTACTGGGTGAACAAATTTCCGCTCATCCCCGTCCTAAATGATCTCCCCCATATCCTCAGATTGTGACCCCTGGTTCTCAACTCCCCCACCATCAGGAACATCCCTCCTGCATCCATCCTGTCTAGTTCTGTTAGACTTTTACAGGTTTCTCTGAGATCCCCTCCCCCTCATTCATCTGAATTCCAGTGAATATATTCCTAACTGACTCAATCACTCCTCATACATTAGTCCCGTCATCCCAGGAATCAGCCTGGTAAACCTTTGCTGCACTCTCTCTATAGCAAGAACATCCTTCTTCAGATAAGGAGAACAAAACTGCACACAATACTCTGGGTGTGGTATCACCAAGACCCTGTATAAATACAGCAAGACATCCCTGCTCCTGAACTCTAATCCTCTTGCTATGAGGGCTAATATACCATTTTCCTTCTTTACCGCCTGCTGCACCTGCATGCTTACCTTCGGCAACTAGTGTACAAGGACACCCAAGTCTTGTAGAATATTTCCTTCTCTCAATTTATAGCCATTCAGATAATAGTCTGCCTTCCAGTTTTTGCTACCAAAGTGGATAACCTCATATTTATCCACATTATACTACACCTGCCATGCATTTGCCACTCGCTTAGCTTGTCCAAATGACATTGAAGCAGCTCTGCATCCTCCTCACAGCTCACCCTCCCAATCTACTTTGTGTCATCTGCAAATTTGGAAATCTTACATTTAGTTCCCTCATCTAAATCATTAATACATATTGTAATAGCTGGGGTCCCAGCACCCATCCCTGCGGTACCCCACGAGTCACTGCCTACTATTCAGAAAAAGACCCGTTTATTCCAACTCTTTGTTTCCTGCCTGTCACCCAGTTTTCTGTCCATCTCAATACACTACCCCCAATCCCATGAACAATGGAATTTATTTTTTCTTTCCCCCCCCCCCCCCCCCCCACCCCCCCCACCCCCACTCCACCATCTGCTATTTTCTGTTTGAGCAGCATCAGTTCAGTACTACTAATGGAACAATCATTAATGCTTCCATTCTAGCACCAAGAACCTGCCAAATAATGGCTCTTTATATAAAGAACTTGCATTTATATAAGACCATTTATTTCCTCAGTACATCCCAAGGTGCTTTATTGCCAATTAATCATTTGTAGGCAAAAGTGTCAGTCAGTTTGGACACACAAAAAATGGTTAAAGGATAAGCAGCACTATGGGATGTTATGAGTTCACCCTACAGACAAGCAGGGCCTCAGTCTAATATCTCACCTGATGGTGCTTATCACCAGATCACGTTGGACTGACTCATTACCCCTCTGGTACTCTCTCCTACTTTGAGCATCTCACCTTGTTCCCCCTTTCTCACCTCTCATTCAAAATCTTTGTTTTCTACCAATTGTAATTAAATATTTTCAGAGATATCTTTACTCAGCCACTGCACCAATGCCTTCTCATCCTCGGTGATCTCAATCTCCATCTCAACTCTATTACTCTTTCACTCCTCCTAAGTTACTCCTCCTGAGTTCACTGCCCTCTTATTAAATCTCTCCTGCTATATAAACTCCACAACCCAAATTCACAGCTAGCCCTTTGATCTTATCTTTTCATATGTTTTGCTACTCCCAGCATATATAAATTCCAAATAAAGCCATCTCTGATCCCTTATTTGTATCTCTCACTAACCACATTCACCTTCTACCCCCAATCCTACCTCCTTCAGTATCACCTCCTGGAAAGGCCTATCCTTTAATTCACTTTGAACTGCACTTTGAAAATTCTGACTGTCTAGCCTTTGGTCTCCATTGTCCAGTGCATTGCTACAGCTTCGGATTTGCTCAGTTGTTCTGTCACCTCCAACTTTGATGTCCTCATCCCCAATAAAACTGTTACTCTCTCTCACCATGGTCATTTTAGTGGCAAGTTCTACAGCTCTGCTGTCCTAAGTACAAAGGATGCAGACTTTAAAGGATACAGTGGCTACAGTGGCTACCCATTGCCACACCTGTCTGGACCACACAAAGCACTATCGGATCTTGTTCTCATCTGCTAAAATTGTCCATGTGAATCACCCTTGAATGCAAAGCTAACCCTCGGCTTCTTTTCTTTGCTGCAGGCTGTCTTCTTAAACCCATCACCCCAGTTTCTTCCACCTACATCTCCAACAATAAGTGCAAGGAGCTCAGGAACAACTTTGTCACTAAGATCAAGACAATCACATCCCTCCCAAACTCCCTCTAAAGTTTACTGATGCCTACCCATGAAAACAACTTTCTTGAGTTTCATTCCCAACGCCCTTCATGCCCTCTCCAAGCTCAACTTGTCCATGAGCCCCACCTGCACCTTTGACCCTACACCCACTAAACTGCTGAACACCCAACTTCCCCTCCTGGTCCCCAGGTTAGCTGATATTGTTAATAGTTCTTCCTCTCCTTGTCCCTCACTCTTTTACCTCCAGACTTTACTTCTCGCCTCCAAAAAAAACAACGCTTAACTGCACCATCTCTGCAAACTGAGAATCTATTTCCGATCTCTTGGCCAATTGACTATCCTTGATTTTAATCACTCCACCATTGAGAGACATGTCTTCAGTTGCTTAGACTCGAAGCTCTAAAATACCCTTCATACACCTCTTCACCTCGCTTTCCTTTATGATACTCCATAAACCTACTCCTTTGACCAAGCTTTTGGTCATCTAACCCAATACCTCCTCACCGCTCCCTCATGAAGTTAATTGCAGTAGAATTGGCAAATTCATAACTTCAATGAGTGGGGATTGTGCAGTTAGTAGTGATTTTCTTTTCCAGCTTGGCAGCTCTTCTAGGAATCTCCAAAGTAAATTCCAGGAATCTCCAAAGTCAGGCAAAGCAAGCGCAAAATGGTTGCCCCCCGCTCCCCCCGAGACTCCAACCTTACTTTGCTTAGTGACCATCCTTCCTTCATATGTGAACCAGTAGAGTTGAGGACAGGCTCTTCACACTCGGGTCTAGTGGTCAATTGTTTCTTCCCTATCATTGCCTGGTTTGAATCCAACCAAATTTACTGATCTGAAATGGCAGCTTCTTTCAGTCTGCTTGGTGGTAAGTTCTTGCTGCTTTCTGGTCTGAGATCGGCTTTGTTTTGCTGTGCTGAGGGAAACCTCATTGCTGTTGACCTGGAGTCCTACTGGTAGGAAGTTTTGTGAATGTTTTGAATAGCTTCCCCTGGTCACAGCAGGGAAGGTGCAGTGATACATATTTCAGAGCTTGTTCTCTGCGGTGGTAACTTCTTACATTTGGCAGTGACTATTATAATTTCATGATGCTTGTCAGAGCTCTGGCCAGGAGCATTTCTGTGCTTTCACTGCCAGTGAATCATAGTTTTTGGTAATTGGTTTCAATTCCCAGAATTTTGTCAAAACACGTGGAATATTGGGAGTGTGCTGAAGTAGTAATTCCTAGCCCGGGCATCAATTAACTTTTATTAGAAGCTTATCTTTAAGAGGCCTGTCTACAAAAAAATAATCCTTGGGGTATGAATGTTGTCAGCAAGGTATATTGTCCACTCCTAGTTACCCTAATAAAGAGTTAGGGAGCTGCTTTTTTTAAGAAGCATTGTGGTTTGTGTGGTGAATGTGCTCCCACAATGCTGTTAAGTTAGGAGTTCCAGGACTTTGACCCACCGGCGATAAAGGAACAGCGATATATGTCCGAGTCACAATGGTGTTTGACTTACAGAACTGGGAGGTGATGGTGTTCACCTACTGCCCCATTCTCTACTGCTTGGTGGTGATGAGTTTAGGAAGCTCTGTCAAAGAAGCTTTCACAAGTTTTTGTAGTGCATCCTGTGCATAGTACATGCCATAACCATGATGTATAAGTGGTTATATAGTTCAAAGTTGAATGGGTAACTCAACTGCCCTGTTTGGCAATACAAACCAGAAGGTTTTTGTTCAATTTCTGAGTTAGCTGACCTTAGACCTTGCCATAGTATGGGTAATGACATTTGACCAAGGGAAAGAAGAAGAACTCAACCTGGCATTACCACTCCGGATCGTTTTGCTAGGAAGGGCCGCACATTTAGAATTGTTGAGTTAAGGGTAGGATCCTACTTAGCTGTGAAGCATCTTCCCTCTCCAACTTGCATGCCACGCACTGCACTATCTGCCCCTCTAAGTTGGATGTAAAAAGTCCAATTCCACTATTTTTTTTAAAACGTAGAAGAGTTCCGTCGGTGTTCTAGCCAATATTTATCCTTCAACCATCATCACGGAAACAGATTACAAAGCCATTAAATTTTGCTTGTAGGACCTTGCTGTATGCAAAGTGGCTGTTGCGTTACCTACATTGCAGTAGCACTTAGCTACATTTGAGAAAGTACTTAATTGTTATAAAGCATATTTGGGTGTTCAGAGATAATGAATGCAGCTATATAAATGCAAATTCTTCTCTGGCTTTCATTCATTCTCAGGCTCATATTTGAAGAATGGCCACTTGGGTGAGGCGGTAGAAGCTGTCTTTGGAAATGCATCCCCAAATAAGTCAGCAGGTTAAGAAAGCAGCGAGAGCAAAAATTAGATTGAACTGATCTCTGTCTGTTGAGATGATGCATGAATGTTTCAGTTCTTACATTTTGTTATTTCACAGAGTACGGAGTATGCTGGCTATCTTTGGGACAGCAGTGCTGGAGTGGAACTGAAAGCTGCCTTCCTTCTGGAGAGCGCACAAACCAATGGGAATGGGAAACCCTGTGTCTCCAGGCCTTATCTTGCACATTTCAAGGTATTTAAGCCTGTTCAACACCTGTACTCCTGTGGCACTCTTAAAGGAGTTTGTCGGCTTCTAAAGTAATTGCAAGCAGGGTAGAAAGCCTGCATGTGAATATTGGTTTCAGCAATTACCAACTTCACCCCGCACATGAAGCAGAATAGCTGATGGCTCATTTAGGAATAATTTGGGTAGCTTTTGGACATGGCAGTGCCTGAGGAGGAGGGGTCTATTCTAAACTGGGAGCATGTGTCGGTACAATGGTTTAATTTTCCAACCATTTCAATGAAAGCATCTAAAATCGCATGGAACACCTGCCCAAATGTGTGCAACTAGTGGGTTCAGCTCCCAGGTTGAATCCAAAATTACACTTTCTGCCATAAGTAACAATAATTGATACCCATTTCTATTTGGTGGCAAAAAATTCTCTTAAAATGAGATCAGTTCTTTAAAAACAAATTCCCTTGATTGGGTTGTATATAGGCACAGAAGACAGGATTCAAGGCCTTTCCTTGTGGTTGCAGAAGTACCTTGAGTGGGAGGGAGAGGATCCAGTTGTTGTGTTCCATGTTGTCACCAATCACATAAGTAGGATATAAATGATGTTCTGCTGAGAGAATTTGAAAAGCAGAACCTCAAAGGTTCTGATCTCTGGAAATGTTACCGGACAAGGGATAACCAGACTAGAACGCTAAATGAATAGCTGAGGGTGTGGTGTGGGAAGCACTGGATTCACCTCATTGGCTAGTGGTATCGGTAGAAGGAAAGGAAGGAACTGTTCCGTTGGGATGGGCTCCACTTAAACCATGCTGGGACCAGTGTCCTTGTGAATCAAATAGACAGGGCCTTAAACTAAATAAGACAGGGGGCTGGGTGGATTCAAGAAACCGTAAATTCAAAAACAGTAAGGGAACTGTCAAGGTTCGACAGCAGAACAGAATGCTTTTGGGTAATAAACAGAGTGGAGCAGGAAGAACAGGAAGAGTAGCAAAGATAATAGACCACATAAATGAGTGCGATAAAGTCAAGGAAAATTAGAAAAAAGTCAAAACTAAAGGCACTATATCTGAATGCTCAAAGCATTCACAACCAATGAGATGAATTAAGAGCACAGATAGGAGATAATGGGTGTGATCTAACCAAACTAAAAAAGAATGGTGTTTTGGGCGGGACTAGCAGGGTCAGGTGCCCGGAATGACCCTGCTATCTATCGGCACTCTATTTGGTTTATATTTCCCCAGTGGGAACGCCCAGCCGAGGACGCCCTTAGTTGACGAGCAGAACTCCTCAATGAAATGAAATGAAAATCGCTTATTGTCACAAGTAGGCTTCAAATGAAGTTACTGTGAAAAGCCCCTAGTCTTGCAGGAAGGGATCAAGACACCATTTTTAAATGGCACCCTAATCTCACGATCCCTCCTTGATGCAACCCCCAGACCCTCCAACTCACCTGTCGGGGGGTCCTCAGGGCCCCCCGCACCCCTTCACACAAGAGAATGGCACCCCTAGGCTTGAACCCCGGTGCGGCACAATGCCAGCTTGGCATCTTGGCACTGCCAATCTAGCTCTCCGGCAGTGCCACCTGCGCACCCTAGCAGTGACAGGCTGAACCCAGGTGGCAGGATCAGGGTACCCAGGTGGCACTGCCAGGCTGGCAGTTGCAAGGTGCCTGTTCAGCATCAGGAGAGCCAGGATGCCACCCTGCTGGGAGACCAACCAACTGGGGCCCTCCGATCGCATGGGAGCCCCCCCCCCCCCCCACCCTTAGGTACCGTTACCGTTCCACCTGGTCCCCATATGGGGGATTGTTCACTAGTACTGAACAGTGCCTGGCTGACTTCACTGTGCCAGACTTAGGCAGGATTTTCCGTGCCTCCCACTCTGTTTCGCCAGGGCGGCCCACTATTGGCTAGCAGCTGGATCTTTTGGTCCCGCCACTGTCAACGGGGTTACTTGATTTCTGCATCCATGCCATCGGGAAACCAATGGCGGGGGTTCGCCATCTGCGGGACCGGAAGACCCTGCCGACAGGAACAGACAGAAAATTTTAACCACGGTTGCAAAGTGACCAAGCTTGTGAATTAACTGTTCCAGGATTCCTAACTTTTATTGGAGATAAGCATGTCTGTAAAAGGGCGAAGGGGATTGAGTTATAGACAGCAGCGAGAAAGGATCTTAGTTCAGAAGATGAAGAAGAATCAATTTGCATGGAACTAAGAAATAGCATGGGGTATGAAACCATTGGTGGGATTTGTTTAGGCCCCCTAAAATGGTTGTAGGACAGGGTATAAATCAGGCAATTAGAGGCTCATGTAATAATGGTAATACAATAATCATGAAGGACTTGAATCTTTGTATAAACTGCGAAAACCAAATTTTCAGTGATAGTGCAGAGGATCAGTTCATGTAATTTATACAAGATAACTTTCTTAATAGTGGGTGGAATTTTTCCAAAAATGGCAATGTGTCAGATTCTGACTGAAAACAGGCACGATTGTTTTTGTATCGGGATCTTCCCATACTTTGCCATTTTTTTGGAAGGGGAGCACATTTTGTGCTGTCATTGTGAGGGGCAAGGCTTAAAGACGCCAACAAGACCTGCTCCGTAGAGATCGGAAAGAGCACCTTGGTCTCGAAATGAAGATAAAGACCCCATCTTCCACCCCTAACCCCCCGCTACAGACATCACAGTCTCCCCATCAATAATTTCTGGCATCAACCCCCAGCCCCCAACACCCAAGGATCAGCGGCATCAATCAGCCCCCTCCAAGGCTTGCTGGCATCCGGGCCCTCCCAGTGGGTCTCCCTAAAGGCCCTGTGCCTTCAGGCCACGGCTCCTTCAGGCTCAGCCAGGTTGGCCCTTGCAGGGTATGTCTTATCATGTCCTTGACCACCCGAGGGTTACACAGGCCTCCAAGCCACCGTCATGGTCATCATGTCTGGTCTCCGTTTTTGGAGACCAGGAGTGATGCCTGCTGGTGTTATGCCACGCTGACATTCCAGGAGGATTCGGCATAAAGCCAATTTTGAATAATTAAGTATATTAAAATGTATGGTAATTAAGTTTACACCCTCGCTGTGCACAAACCTGATTACATCTGTCGGGTGGCACAGTGGCTAGCACTGCTGCCTCACAGCTTCAGGTTCCCGGGTTCCATTCTGGCCTTGGGTGACTGTTGAGTTTGCACTTTCTCCCCGTGTCTGCGTGAATTTCCTCCGGGTGCTCCGGTTTCCTCCCACAGTAGAAAGATGTGCAGATTAGGTAGATTGGCCATGCTAAATTGTCCCTTAGTGTCCAAAAGGTTAGGTGGGGTTACTGGGTTACGGGGATGGGATGGAGGTGTGGAATTAAGTAGGGTGCTCTTTCCAAGGGCCGGTGCAGATTCGATGGGCCGAATAGACTCCTTCTGCACTGTAAATTCTATGATTCTATGAACTCTGTCGGAGAGCAGGGAAGATCTCATTCTGGGATATCCCATTGCAAATCTAGTTATGGTGGTCTCACAAGAGTTTCTGTCCAAAATGGGATTTGCGCCATGGCATAATGGGCTGGAAAATCGCCCCCAATACGGAACAACCAACTAGGGAACTGGCTATTTTAGATTCAGTGTGTGCAATGAAGCAGGGCTAATTAATAACCTTGTAGTAAAATGGTCTCGAGTAAAGAGTGACAACAGCATAATATAGATGCCTATTCCCTGACCGTGTTGTGTCCGAGTGCAGGAGCAGGAAGTTTATGTTTCAGATATGCAGAGCATTGGTGAGACCACATCTGGAGTATTGTGTACAGTATTTTGCCACATTAATTAAGGAAGGATGTAAATGCATTGGAAATAATTCAGAGAAGGTTATAGATCAATACATGGAATGGGCGGGTTGTCTTGTGAAGAGAGGTTGGACAGACTAGGCTTGAATCCACTGGAGTATAGAAGAGTAAGAGGCGACTTGATTGAAACATAAGGGGTAGGAATCTCCCCTACCCGGCGGGGCAGGGGGTCCCGGTGGGACGGAGTGGCGCGAACCACTCCGGCGTCGGACAACCCCAAAGGTGCGGAATCCTCCACACCTTCAGGGGCTAGGCCCGCCCCGGAGTGATTTGCGCCCCGCCGGCCGGCGGGGAAGGGGCTTGGTGCCACGCCAACCGGTGCCGAAGGGCCTCCACCGGCCGGCGCAAGTCAGCGCATGCGCGGGGGCGCCAGTGTGTGCTGGCGTCATCCCCACGCATGCGCAGAGGGATTCGCTTCCGCACCGGGAATGGCAGAGGACAGCCTCCGGTGCGGAAGGATAGAGTGCCCCCACGGCACAGGCCCGCCCACGGATCGGTGGGCCCCGATCTTGGGCCAGGTCACCGTGGGAGGCACCTTCCGGGGCCAGATCCCCCCGCGCCCCCCCAGAACCCCGGAGCCCGCCCGCACTGCCAGGTCCCACCGGTAAGGGACCTACTCCAATTTACGCCGGCGGGACTGGCAACGAACGGGCGGGACTTCGGCCCATCGCGGGCCTGAGAACTCGTGGAGCTCTGGGGCCCATTGAGTTGCGCCGGTCCCTGCCATTCTCCAAGGCGGGTGGCGCGACTCACGCCGGGGCAATTTTTGGGGGGCGGGAGAATTTGGAGGACGGCCGGGGCGGGATTCACGCCAACCCCCGGCGATTCTCCGACCCGGTGGGGGGGTCGAAGAATCCCACTCAAGATCCTGAGGAGATTTGAAAGGGTGGATGTGGAAAGGATGTTTCCTCGTCTGGGAGCATCTATAACTAGGCACTACTATTTAAAAATAGGGGGTCACCCATTTAGAACGGAGATGAGGAAAAAATAATTCTCTCAGAGATTTGTGAGATTTTGGAATTCTCTTCTTCATTATGTGGTTGAGGCAGAGTTTTTGAATATCTTTATGGCAGGGTAGGTAAATTATTGATAAGAAAAGGGGGTGAAAGGTTATCAGGGTTAGGCAGGAATGTGAAGGTTTTTAAAATAAATTTAGAGTACCCAATTCATTTTTTCCAATTAAGGGGCAATTTAGCATGGCCAATTGACCTGCCCTGCACATCTTTGTGTTGTGTGGGCGAAACCCACGCAAACACGGGGAGAATGTGCAAACTCCGCATGGACAGTGACCCAGAGCCGGATTGAACCTGGGACCTCAGCGCCGTGAGGCAGCAATGCTAACCACTGTGCCACCGTGCTGCCCTAGGAATGTGAAGTTGAGGTGAACTTATTGAATGGTGGAGCATGCTTGAGGGGCCGAGTGGCCTTCTCCTGTTCCCAATTCATATGGCCGTCTGCATCATTCTTTTAAATCTGTTTGGCACCTTCTCCAGTGCCTCTATATCCTTTTTACAGTATGGAAAGAAATGGACACAGTACTTAGTGTGGTCTCTAACCAAGATACTGGAAGAGTTAAGTCCTTAATGCTACAGAGAACTGTATGACAATAACACATATAAATCCAACCTAGGCCTCTAACTAGTACAGAAATTGGCAGGCTGCTTTAAAAAAAAAGAAAATTGTATCCAATGGTACATTCATTGGCATGATTAATAAATACACTGTCTGCTCTGTGTCTGTGCCACACTGAGGAGGTTCCAGCACCCACAGCCTGCTGACACAGCCCATTCATTTGGGGAGCAGCTACTTGTTTGAGGGCATCAGGGGGCTGCTGGTCCCTTGAACCACAACTTCCCCCTTCAAGAGCCTGGGAGGCAGGGGGTGAAAACTGAGGTGTGGGAGGAGGAAGTAATTAGCTTCCAATCTGTACTTTCCTTTGCCCGAAAACACAATAGCAAAAGATGATTATCTTTTCAGGCTGTGACCACAAATCTGACCATGTGCTGATTCCTTGGTAACCTCAGCTGACAGATAACGTAACTTACTGACAAATGAGTAGCTGAAGGTTCTCTCATAACAGCTTATAACGGGGGAACCACTTTGTTCCGAATTTAGTAGCTTTGCAGGATTAGTTGAGAGAAAGTGCAGAGATTATTTTAATCACTCTTTGCACTACAGCAGTAAAGGGTTTGGTACAAATTACGGAAATAATTTACATTGATATAACATCCTTAACAACCTCAGGACATCACAAGGAACTTTGCAGCCAATGAAGCACTTTTTGAAGCTGAATGAGTTTTGTGATACAGCACTTTGTTCACAGCAAGGTCTCACAACAAGCACTGAGGGATCTGACAATCCTTTTTTTCTAAGTTGAGGGTAAACATTGAGCAAGATACTGGGAGGACTCCCCTGTTCTTTTTCTAAATGGTATCATAGGATCTTTTGTCTCGAGCTGAAAGAATAAATTGGGCTTTGGTTTATTACCTCATCCAAAAGGCATTTTTGATCGTATAGTGCACCCTTCAATATTGTACTAAAGCAACAACCATATTCTAGACGCAATTCAGCAACCCCCTTGTGCCCGGTGCGGACCCAAGCACAACGGGTGAATCGTGCCCCAAAGTCACCCGACTCGCTCTGCCCGGCACTATCTGGATCTTGTGGTGATGTGCATCAATGTAAATGTATGTAGGCTAGCTAGACACTAGAGGGAGCACCAGTGACATCACACACACACACTCAACCAATAGATCAAGTAGATAGGACACGACCAATAGACATTCACGATACACAGGGAGGTGACACGACCAGAGGGGGGCATTACACCAACCCATATATAAAGGACACCACACACATGATCTGCGTCTTTCCAGTAGAGACAGTCAGTGAGTACAGACACAGGGTTGATTCAATATCACACCCACCACGTGGATTGCAGCAACTGGTTAGTTAGTCTGTGTAGCTATAGTAGGATTAGCAGTAGTGTCGAACCTGAGTAATAGAAGTGTAAATAGTTTAATAAATGTGTTGAAGTTATCTCCACGTCTGAACCTTCCTTTGTCAAGTGCACCCCAAGGAAGCCGCTTATGTTACACCTACAATGTAACAAATCAGATCTCACCCTCGCAGGACACTGGATTCACCGTCAGGGCGTCCGGGTGACACCGGCCAGGGTGTCAGTGCCAAAGTGCCCAGGTGCTAGGCTGGCATTGCCAGAGGCTAGGCCTGGGGAGGGCTTTGCCAGGGAGAGAGAGGATGAGGGGGGTTTTCCGGGGGTCTCCACAAGATTGGGGGGGGGGGGAGGGGTGGGTTGAGGTTTTTTTAGAAGAGCATGGTGGGGGGGGGGGGGGATCACGGCTGCCGGACAAAATGGTGTCCAGATCTGTGAGGAGCCTGAGGTTTGCCAGCAGGAAATACCTCTCAACATGGTCTCGTTACAGAGAAACTCCCTAAAGCTAAAGGAAAAGGGCAAATTATTTTTCAGCACTGCAGCAGTGGAGAAACACCCCCTAGGTTCCGGTCAGTAGACTTTAACTGAATCGTGCTGTCTGTGTTCAGGTTTCTAGAGAAAGATGTGAAAGACTGATTCAGGCCAGCGTATTGCCAGCTGAGCTTTTCAATAGAAAGTTTGAAAGGAGAGATCATAACAGGCCTCCATAAAGTTATTATTCTGTACTTGTATATAAATTTATTATGTGAATTGCAATGCATTTTTATGGTATTATGCACTGGATTTGTCTTACTATAATCTCCTTATACAGAAATGTTTATTGAGGTGACCCATTTTCAGTATCCGCTTTCTCCCAGCACCGATTTGGATGTATTTCTGGATTTTTTAATTGCATGACTTCTCAACTTTCTCATCCAGTTACACAGCCTTTAACCTTCTCTAATGCTTCGATAGTTAATTAACAAAAGAATTCCAAGAAAATGAAAAGTACATCATTTTATTTGTCAAATGCCCTTTTTGATTGTTTTCCTGCAGGGCTGGCCACAAATGTGTCCTGAAGATTAATCTGGCCGCACCAGTATAAAGTCAGAATGTTGACCTTAGCTGTCCTGTGCTTCCAGAGGCCCCCATTCTGTAACTTGTGTTTTTCTCTACAGGTTGGAACAATCAACGTTACCCTGGTCAATATCCACCTGAAAGGAACTGTTCCCATGGAAGAGAGAACTCATACTGACGGCCATAATGTCTCGCTGTTTACAGACACTCTTCAGGAAACCCTGAAAGGTAAAGCACTGCACACTTTGCAAAAAACAAAATCCTCCCTCGCCTAACCTCTCTTGGAGTAATTTCTCATGTGGAATCTGGGTTTTGGCGTAGCAGTAAGTTGGAACAGTACCACTGTTATTTGTCTTTCAACTACCGCCCATCCTAACCTGAAGATGTTTAGTCATGATGCTAGAGTTGGCTCCCATGAATTCCTTTCCACCTTCCTGTACTTCACAGTGTTTCACTACCATTCTTACTACAAGAACACCATGTTACAAACAACAAATTTGTCCGTCTGTACACTGGGAATATTTCTGTGGTTTTTAGTTAACTTTAGCGGCAGTTAATATTGCATCAACTTTGAACGATAATCTGTCCCAGGCCCAGTGTGTTGATCCTAATGCTTTAAAAACAATATTTGCAGAGGTTATTTACTGATGTACAACGCTGCTGGACGCCACATTGCCCATGAAATTGATTCATATATCATTTAAATATGGCTATTAAAAATTGGTTACAGAAATTGCTACCTTTAATTTGAAAAACAAGTGTGTTCTCCTTCGAGTCCTGTCAATATTTATCCCTCAAACAATGTCACACAAACAGATCTGGTTATTATCGCATTGCTTCTGCAGGACTTTGCTGTGTGCATCTTGGCAGTAACCTTTGCTACATTACAACAGCAACTACACTGTGAAAAAATACGGGACATTATTCAACGGGACAAAATCAGAGTCCCGTTTCGGGCACGTTAAGTCGGGTGTTTCTCGGCACCTGTCGTGGTTTTTGGCCTCGGTGCGGAATGCCTTGTTGAGGTCGCACTTTAGCCATTTCCTGCACTGGCGAGCTGAGCTCAGTGAACACAGAACATACATGGCAGAAGGAGGCCATTCGGCCCATCGGGTCTGCACCGACCCACTTAAGCCCTCACTTCCACCCTATCCCCGTAACCCAATAACGCCTCCTCACCTTTTTGGTCACTAAGGGCAATTTATCATGGCCAATCCACCTAACCTGCACGTCTTTGGACTGTGGGAGGAAACCGGAGCACCCGGAGGAAACCCACGCAGACACGTGGAGAACGTGCAGACTCCATACAGACAGTGATCCAGCGGGGAATGGAACCTGGGACCCTGGCGCTGTGAAGCCACAGTGCTATCCACTTGTGCCACCGTGCTGCCGAGTGGGCGAGATCCAGATCGCGGCGTCTTGCTAGATCCGGTGAGGCCTCTCACGCGATTCAACAGCCTCGTCCGTCACCAAGTTTGGCACGAGGAGGCCGGTAAATCATGCTCACTGTTAGCAATCAAGTGCTTCAGTGGAGGCCGTGACGTTGTGAAAGGAATGACAAAAATGCAAGCCTTTTTACAGGCTTATGATAACTTCGACAGCCACAATGCCCATTTACATTATTTACCTCAGTTGAGGAAATTGATATTTAATGGATCATTTGTGTTTTCCAGTATTTTGAATCAACTGTAGTTTAGCCAAAAATCATTTCACTTGGAAGGTTTCAAGATATTTTAAAAATGAAAAGAAAATATTTATCAGACTTCATTCACAACACAGACTCCAGTTGCTGCCACTGGAATTTAATGCCAAAGGCACAATATTGATTTTGTTAATTATTTTTTTCAATTTAAATAACGCTATCATTGGATGATATAGAACAACATAGAAGATGGCCATTCAGTCATCATACCAATGCTGGCTCTGTGCAGAGGTATCCAATTAGTGCCACTCCATTGCTCCTTTCCCATCACATGGCAGCTTCTTCCACTTCAAATGTTTATTCAATTTCCTTGATGTGGCTACTGAGTCGCTACCACTACTCTTTCAGACACATCACAGAGCCAGATCACAGTTCACTGGGCTTTTCAACAGGTTTCCTTGTGTAGCCTTTGTGTCCTGCCGCTGGACAGAGTTTCTTCTTAATTACTCTGACAAATTGTTCTAGATTTTGAACACCCCCATCAAACTTCACCTTAACATTCTCTACCTTTGTGAACAACCTGTTTCTCCAGATAATTGAGGTCCCTCATCCTGATGTGTTAAGTAAGTTGGTTCAACGTTGACTGCGACTGGATGCAGTGAAACTAAAAACAGGCTTCTGACACAGGAGATGGTCCAACACTGTTTTATTGAACTTCCTGATTGCTGTACATAGTCTGCTGTGAGTTGACACTCTATCAATCTAACTGATAACCTCCTACTGGCTTGACCAGACTAACTCTCTACCTCATGGTGATAGTGCTCACTGGCTTGTGCACTCTTACTATCTCAGTAGCTGTGTCCTGTAGAGAGAGGGAGAGTCTTAATGCCCTGTGTGCATTATAGTGGTGGTGTCCTGTCTGGTGATTGGTTGTTATGTGTCGTGTGTGTTCATTGGTTATCCTGTGTGTCAATCACTGCTTGTCTGCATCTCATTATATACATGAGTGGATATTATGACATCTCCCCTTTTTGAAGTAAATTTTGGAACGTGGCGATATATATACATGCATGATCATATACAAGTGGTGAGGGAATGAACATATGTACATGGGAAGGTGTCTATCGTGCAGATACAGGGCAAACTGAACAGAATTTACAAGATTTAAGTCTATAGATTCAGTCTTTGTGGCAGGCGACAAATTCTTGTCGATCGCCTCAGAGGTAGAGGGGGTGACGCCGGCACTTGGACAGGCGGGATTGCTGCCATGTCGGTGGCCTCATGGAGAGGCGGGATCGCAGCCAGATCGGTGGCCTCGTGGTGCGAGATGTCCGGAGGAGGCATGATGACATGCGGAGAAGTGCGGCCAGGCGGTGGTCAGGGAACTTTTCGTAGCGCCCTCCTGTTGCGCCGTAGAATGGAGCCATCAGCCATTTGGACAACGAAGGACCTGGGGGCAGCCTGCCTGATGACAATAGCTGGGGCTGACCAACCTCCCTCAGGCAACTGGACGCAAACAACATCGTCTGGAGCCAGCGCAGGTAGATCCTTGGCATGAGCATCATACGTGATCTTCTGCTGGTCCCTGGATTGCTGCACTTTCTGCAGCACCGTGAGGCGGTCAAGGTCTGGAACATGGATGGCTGGAACAGTCGTCCTCAGGTTGCGGTTCAGGAGCAGCTGCGCCAGAGACTAACCAGTCGGCAGAGGGGTTGCCCTATATGCCAACAGTGCCAGGTTGAAATCCGAGGCTGAGTCTGCAGCCTTACACAGCAACCGCTTGGCAATATGGACCCCTTTTTCAGCCTTCCCGTTTGATTGCGTGTAATGGGGACTGGATGTGATGTGACTGAAGTGGTATGATCGTGCAAAGTCGGACCACTCTTGGCTGTGGAAACATAGGCCGTTGTCACTCATTACTGTGAGTGGTATGCCGTGCCTGGCAAACGTCTCTTTGCAGGCTTCAATCACTGACCTGGACGTGAGGTCCGACAGTTTCACCACTTCCAGGTAGCTGGAGAAGTAGTCGACCAAGAGCACGTTATCACACCCATCTGCGTGAAAGAGGTCTACCCCACCTTGAACCACGGAGCAGTCACGCTGTTGCAGTGTTTCCTTGGGCTGAGCTGGTTGAAACCCCTGGCATATTGTGCAGTTGAGGACCATGTTGGCAATGTCCTGGCTGATGCCAGGCCAGTAGACTGCCTGCTGAGCGCTGCGTCGACATTTTTTGACCCCAAGGTGACCCTCATGGATCTGTCTTCGCACCATGGCTTGCATGCTTTGGGGAATGACGATTCTATCTAGTTTAAGAAGGATCCCCTCGACAACCGTTAACTCGTCCTTAACGTTGAAGAACTGGGGGCACTGCCCCTTTTGCCAGCCATGGGCAAGGTGTTGCATCACGCGCTGCAGTAGAGGATCTTTGGCAGTTTCTTCGCGTATCTGGACAACTCGTTCATCAGTGGCTGGGAGGTTGCTGGCACACAACTGCACTTGTGCCTCGATGTGGCGAATGAAGTCGCCTGGTTCACACGGCATGGTGATGGATCGGGATAGGGCATCCGCGACGATCAGCTCCTTGCCCAGTGTATAGACGAGTTTGAAGTCATATCGGCGGAGATGAAGAAGAATTCGCTGCAGCCGAGGTGTCATGTCATTTAAATCCTTCTGGATTATGTGGGCTAAAGGCCTGTGGTCTGTTTCCACCGTGAACTTCGGCAGACCGTGTACATAGTCATGAAACTTGACTATTCCTGTCAGGAGACCCAGACATTCCTTTTCGATCTGGGCATACCGTTGTTCGGTCGGAGTCATGGTCCTGGAGGCATATGCCACTGGAGCCCAGGATGAGGAATTGTCTCGCTGGAGGAGCACCGCCCCAATGCCGTCCTGGCTTGCATCTGTGGATATCTTGGTATCCTTGGTTGGCCAAAGAATGCCAGTACTGGGGCTGTGGTGTGCTTTGCCTTCAGCTCAAGCCACTCCGCTTGATGTGCGGGAAGCCACTGGAACACTGTCGACTTTTTTTTTTTTAATAAATATTTTATTGAAAATTTTTGGTCAACCAACACAGTACATTGTGCATCCTTTACACAATATTATAACAGCACAAATAACAATGACCTATTTTATATAAGCAAAAAACAAAAAATGAATAAATATTAAATAACAAAAATGAAAACTAGCCCTAATTGGCAACTGCCTTGTCACAAGTTACACCCCCCCCGCCCACCCCTCCCCCCCCCCCCCCCCCCAAATCCTGGGCTGCTGCTGCTGCCTTCTTTTCCCCTTCCATCTATCTATCCGCAAGGTATTCGACGAACGGTTGCCACCGCCTGGTGAACCCTTGAGCCGACCCCCTTAGGACGAACTTAATCCGCTCTAGCTTTATAAACCCCGCCATGTCATTTATCCAGGTCTCCACCCCCGGGGGCTTGGCTTCCTTCCACATTAGCAATATCCTGCGCCGGGCTACTAGGGACGCAAAGGCCAAAACACCGGCCTCTCTCGCCTCCTGCACTCCCGGCTCTTGTGCTAGCCCAAATATAGCCAACCCCCAGCTTGGTTCGACCCGGACCCCCACTACTTTTGAAAGCACCTTTGTCACCCCCATCCAAAACCCCCGTAGTGCTGGGCATGACCAAAACATATGGGTATGATTCGCTGGGCTTCTCGAGCACCTCGCACACCTATCCTCCACCCCCAAAAATTTACTGAGCCGCGCTCCAGTCATATGCGCCCTGTGTAATACCTTAAACTGAATCAGGCTTAGCCTGGCACACGAGGACGACGAGTTTACCCTACTTAGGGCATCCGCCCACAGCCCCTCCTCGATCTCCTCCCCCAGCTCTTCTTCCCATTTCCCTTTTAGTTCATCTACCATAGTCTCCCCTTCGTCCCTCATTTCCCTATATATATCTGACACCTTACCATCCCCCACCCATGTCTTTGAGATCACTCTGTCCTGCACCTCTTGTGTCGGGAGCTGCGGAAAATCCCTCACCTGTTGCCTCGCAAAAGCCCTCAGTTGCATATACCTGAATGCATTCCCTTGGGGCAACCCATATTTCTCGGTCAGCGCTCCCAGACTCGCGAACTTCCCATCCACAAATAGATCTTTCAGTTGCGTTATTCCTGCTCTTTGCCACATTCCATATCCCCCATCCATTCCCCCCGGGGCAAACCTATGGTTGTTTCTTATCGGGGACCCCCCCAAAGCTCCAGTCTTTCCCCTATGCCGTCTCCACTGTCCCCAAATCTTCAGTGTAGCCACCACCACCGGGCTTGTGGTGTAGTTCCTCGGTGAGAACGGCAATGGGGCTGTCACCATAGCCTGCAGGCTAGTCCCCCTACAGGACGCCCTCTCTAATCTCTTCCACGCCGCTCCCTCCTCCTCTCCCATCCACTTACTCACCATTGAAATATTAGCGGCCCAATAGTACTCACTTAGGCTCGGTAGTGCCAGCCCCCCCCTATCCCTGCTACGCTGTAAGAATCCCTTCCTCACTCTCGGGGTCTTCCCGGCCCAAACAAAACCCATGATGCTCTTTTCAATCCTTTTAAAAAAAGCCTTCGTGATCACCACCGGGAGGCACTGAAACACAAAGCGGAATCTCGGGAGGACCACCATCTTAACCGCCTGCACCCTCCCTGCCATTGACAGGGCTACCATATCCCATCTCTTGAAATCTTCCTCCATCTGTTCCACCAACCGCGTTAAATTTAACCTGTGCAGTGTGCCCGAATTCTTAGCTATCTGGATCCCCAGGTAACGAAAGTCTCTTGTTACCTTCCTCAACGGTAGGTCCTCTATTTCTCTACTCTGCTCCCCAGGATGCACCACAAACAGCTCACTCTTCCCCATGTTCAATTTATACCCTGAAAAATCCCCAAACTCCCCAAGTATCCGCATTATTTCTGGCATCCCCTCCGCCGGATCCGCCACATATAGTAGCAAATCGTCCGCATACAAAGATACCCGGTGTTCTTCTCCTCCCCTAAGTACTCCCCTCCACTTCTTGGAACCCCTCAGCGCTATCGCCAGGGGCTCAATCGCCAGTGCAAACAGTAATGGGGACAGAGGGCATCCCTGCCTTGTCCCTCTATGGAGCCGAAAATATGCCGATCCCCGTCCATTCGTGACCACACTCGCCACTGGGGCCCTATACAATAGCTGCACCCATCTAACATACCCCTCTCCAAAACCAAATCTCCTCAACACCTCCCACAAATAATCCCATTCCACTCTATCAAATGCTTTCTCGGCATCCATCGCCACTACTATCTCTGTTTCACCCTCTGGTGGGGCCATCATCATTACCCCTAACAGCCTCCGTATATTCGTGTTCAGCTTTCTCCCCTTCACAAACCCAGTTTGGTCCTCGTGAACCACCCCCGGGACACATTCCTCTATTCTCATTGCCATTACCTTGGCCAGGACCTTGGCATCCACATTTAGGAGGGAAATTGGTCTGTAGGACCCGCATTGTAGCGGGTCCTTTTCCTTCTTTAAGAGAAGCGATATCGTTGCTTCAGACATAGTCGGGGGCAGTTGTCCCCTTTCCTTTGCCTCATTAAAGGTCCTCGTCAGTACCGGGGCGAGCAAGTCCAAATATTTTCTATAAAATTCGACTGGGAATCCGTCCGGTCCCGGGGCCTTTCCCGTCTGCATGCTCCTAATTCCTTTCACCACTTCTTCTACCTCGATCTGTGCTCCCAGTCCCACCCTTTCCTGCTCTTTCACCTTGGGAATTTCCAGCCGATCCAAAAAGTCCATCATTCTCTCCCTCCCATCCGGGGGTTGAGCTTCATATAATTTTTTATAAAATGTCTTGAACACTTCATTCACTCTCTCCGCTCCCCGCTCCATCTCTCCTTCCTCGTCCCTCACTCCCCCTATTTCCCTCGCTGCTCCCCTTTTCCTCAATTGGTGTGCCAGCAACCTGCTCGCCTTCTCCCCATATTCATACTGTACACCCTGTGCCTTCCTCCATTGTGCCTCTGCAGTGCCTGTAGTCAGCAAGTCAAATTCCACATGCAGCCTTTGCCTTTCCCTGTACAATCCCTCCTCCGGTGCTTCCGCATATTGTCTGTCCACCCTCAAAAGTTCTTGCAGCAACCGCTCGCGTTCCTTACTCTCCTGCTTCCCTTTATGTGCCCTTATTGATATCAGCTCCCCCCTAACCACCGCCTTCAACGCCTCCCAGACCACTCCCACCTGGACCTCCCCATTGTCATTGAGTTCCAAGTACTTTTCAATACATCCCCTCACCCTTAGACACACACCCTCATCCGCCATTAGTCCCATGTCCATTCTCCAGGGTGGGCGCCCTCCTGTTTCCTCCCCTATCTCCAAGTCCACCCAGTGTGGGGCGTGATCCGAAATGGCTATAGCCGTATACTCCGTTCCCCTCACCTTCGGGATCAATGCCCTACCCAGCACGAAAAAGTCTATGCGCGAATAGACTTTATGGACATAGGAGAAAAACGAGAACTCCTTACTCCTAGGTCTACTGAATCTCCACGGGTCCACACCTCCCATCTGCTCCATAAAATCTTTAAGCACCTTGGCTGCTGCTGGCCTCCTTCCAGTCCTGGACTTCGACCTATCCAGCCCTGGTTCCAACACCGTGTTAAAGTCTCCCCCCATTATCAGCTTTCCCGTCTCCAGGTCCGGAATGCGTCCTAGCATCCGCCTCATAAAATTGGCATCATCCCAGTTCGGGGCATACACGTTTACCAAAACCACCGTCTCTCCCTGTAGTTTGCCACTCACCATCACGTATCTGCCCCCGTTATCCGCCACTATAGTCTTTGCCTCGAACATAACCCGCTTCCCCACTAATATAGCCACCCCCCTGTTTTTCGCATCTAGCCCCGAATGGAACACCTGCCCCACCCATCCTTTGCGCAGCCTAACCTGGTCTATCAGTTTCAGGTGCGTTTCCTGTAACATAACCACATCTGCTTTAAGTTTCTTAAGGTGTGCGAGTACCCGTGCCCTCTTTATCGGCCCGTTGAGCCCTCTCACGTTCCACGTGATCAGCCGAGTTGGGGGGCTTCCCACCCCCCCCCTTGCCGATTAGCCATCATCTTTTTCCAGCTTCTCACCCAGTTCCCACGCAGCTGTATCTCCCCCAGGCGGTGCCCCCCTGCCCATCCTCTCCCGTACCCGCTCCCCCCTTTCCCCAGCAGCAGCAACCCAGTAATTCCCCCCTCCCACCCCCCCGCTAGACCCCCCGCTAGCGTAATTACTCCCCCCATGTTGCCCCCAGAAGTCAGCAAACTCTGGCTGACCTCGGCTTCCCCCCGTGACCACGGCTCGCACCGTGCGACGCCCCCTCCTTCCTGCTTCTCTATTCCCGCCATAATTATCATAGCGCGGGAGCCAAGCCCGCGCTTCTCCCTTGGCCCCGCCCCCCATGGCCAACGCCCCATCTCCTCTCCCTCCCCACCTCCCCCCATCACCCCCTGTGGGAGAGAGAAAAGTTACCACACCGCAGGATTAGAACATAAAACCCCTCTTCGCCCCCCCCATTCGCCCCACCACTTTGTCCAAACGTTCTTTTTAATAATCCACTCATTCCAGTTTTTCTTCTACAATAAAAGTCCCCGCTTCATCCGCCGTCTCAAAGTAGTGGTGCCTCCCTTGATATGTGACCCACAGTCTTGCCGGTTGCAGCATTCCAAATTTTATCTTCCTTTTATGAAGCACCGCCTTGGCCCGATTAAAGCTCGCCCTCCTTCTCGCCACCTCCGCACTCCAGTCTTGATAAACGCGGATCACCGCGTTCTCCCATTTACTACTCCGAGTTTTCTTCGCCCATCTAAGGACCATTTCTCTATCCTTAAAACGGAGGAATCTCACCACTATGGCTCTGGGAGTTTCTCCTGCTCTCGGTCCTCGCGCCATAACTCGGTATGCTCCCTCCACCTCCAACGGACCCGCCGGGGCCTCCGCTCCCATTAACGAGTGCAGCATCGTGCTCACATATGCCCCGACGTCCGCACCCTCCACACCTTCAGGAAGACCAAGAATCCTCAGGTTGTTCCTCCTTGCGTTGTTTTCCAGTGCCTCCAACCTCTCCACACATCGTTTCTGATGTGCCTCCTGTATCTCCGTCTTCACCACCAGGCCCTGTATATCGTCCTCATTCTCGGCTGCCTTCGCCTTCACGACCCAAAGCTCCCGCTCCTGGGTCTTTTGTTCCTCCTTTAGCCCTTCAATCGCCTGTAGTATCGGGGCCAACAGCTCTTTCTTCATTTCCTTTTTTATCTCTTCCACGCAGCATTTCAAGAACTCTTGTTGTTCAGGGCCCCATGTGAAACTGCCACCTTCCGACGCCATCTTGGTTTTTGCTTGCCTTCCTTGCCGCTGTTCCAAAGGATCCGCTGCAATCCGGCCACTTTCCTCTCCTTTTTCCATCCGTGTCCAGGGGGAATTCCCTTCTGGTTTACCGCACGGTGTTTTTAGCCGTTGAAATTGCCGTTGGGGCTCCTATCAAGAGCCCAAAAGTCCGTTTCACCGGGAGCTGCCAAAACGTGCGACTCAGCTGGTCATCGCCGCACCCGGAAGTCCTGTCGACTTTTTAACGAGATGCCGGAGGGCCGTGGTGTGGGTTGCCATGTTGGGAATGGATTTTCCGAGAAAATGTACCATCCCGAGGAAGCGGAGGACCACCTTTTTGTCCTCTGGTGTCTTCATGGCATTGATTGCCAGCACCTTGTCGGTGTCTGGTTGCACACCTTGCTGTGAAATGTGGTCACCTAAAAACTTGATAGCGGACCGCCCAAACGAGCATTTGGCCCTGTTGAGCTGGAGGCCATTTTTATGAATCCTCTGGAAAACCTGTTTGAGGCGAGCGATGTGATCCTCGGGCGTCGTGGACCAGATGATCACGTCGTCCACGTAGACTCGCACCCCCTCGATGCCCTCCATCATTTGCTCCATGATGCGATGAAATACTTCGGAAGCTGATAATATGATACCAAAAGGCATGCAGTTGTTGCAATACCTGCCGAACAGAGTGGTAAAAGTGCACAGCTTCCGACAGGACTCGTCCAGCTGAATTTGCCAGAAGCCACGGGAGGTGTCCAGCTTGGTAAAGAATTTGCCATCACGCATGCGCAGTGCGATCGGCCGACGTTCGCGTATGCGCCTCAGGGGCATCAGCCTCATCGTCCATCCAGTCGTGGCGCACATGCGTGGGGACCCGAGAAAAGAGAGCGAAACGGCCACTCTCCTCGATGCTCAGGTCTTGCATTTTCGCTATGACCTGCACCCTTTCTGCCTCATGGGAGGCCAGTTTGGCAGTTTCTGCCATCCTGATGCGTGAGTAGCGATTTTTGGCATGGACAACGCACGTTTCGATGGCGACGGAGAGGGTCAACTTTGATTTTGAGGAGCTGCTCCCGCAGGGAGTCGGACTGGACCCCGAAAACGATCTGATCCCGGATCATGGAATCAGTCGTCGAGTCATAATTACATGACTGCGCTAGGATGCGGAGATGGGTCAAGAAGGACTGAAAAGGTTCATCCTTACCCTGAAGCCTCTGTTGGAAGATGTACCGTTCAAAGCTCTCATTCATCTCAATGTCGCTGTGGCTGTCGAATGTCAGCAGAACTGTCTTGAACTTTGTCTTGTCTTCGCCATCGGCAAACATAAGCGAGTTATAGATGTGGATGGCGTGATCTCCCGCAGTCGACAGGAACAGCGTGATCTTTCTGGCATCCAATGCTGCCTCGAGGTCAGAGGCCTCGATGTACAGGAGAAACTTTTGTTTGAAGACTTTCCAGTTGGCGTCGAGGTTGCCGGAGATCCGGAGTTGCAAAGGAGGCTGGATGTTTTCCATGCCGCTGGATGGCTGCTTGCTGGTCAAGGTAGGTTTGTTAGGATTAATAGCACACTGGTACCATGATGTGTTAAGTAACTTGGTTCAACGTTGACTGCAACTGGATGCAGTGAAACTAGAAACAGGCTTCTGACACAGGAGATGGTCCAACACTGTTCTATTGAACTTACTGATTGCTGGACATAGTCTGCTGTGAGTTGACACTCTATCAATCTAACTGATAACCTCCTACAGGCTTGACCAGCTAACTCTCTACCTCATGGTGATAGTGCTCACTGGCTTGTGCACTCTTACTATCTTAGTAGCTGCTGTGTCCTGTAGAGAGGGGGAGAGTCTTAATGCCCTGTGTGCTTTACAGTGGTGGTGTCCTGGCTGGTGATTGGTTGTTATGTGTCATGTGTGTTCATTGGTTATCCTGTGTGTCAATCACTGCCTGTCTGCATCTCATTATATACATGAGTGGATATTATGGCACATCCCTGGTGCCATTCAATGTAATTCTCTTCCACTCTGTCTCCAAGGTCCTGACATTGTTGCTAAAGGGTAGTGCCCGGAACCGAATACATTACTCCAGCTGAGCCCTAACCAGTATTAAGGTTTAACATAATTTCTTTGCTTTTGTATCCTATTCACCCATCAATAAAACCATGGATCCTATTTTGTGACGATATTCTCAACTTGTCCTGCCACTTTCAAAAATGTTTGTACGTAGATCCTTCGATCTCTCTGTTCCTGCACCCATTTGCGATGGTGTGAGTTATTTTATATTGACTGTCCTTCCAAAATGCATACATAATTTCACACTTTTCTGCATTAAATTTTATCTGCCCTATGTCTCTCCATTTCACCTTCAGTCTGTGTTCTCCACATTGTTTGCTATGAGTCTCGTCATATTATACACTTTTCAATCCTGCCCAGTTTACCCTAGTCCAAGCCATTAGTATAAATCAAAAGGAAGAGGAATCCCATTATCAACGTCTGAGGAACCCCACTGTATCCTTCCGTCCAATCTGAAAACCAACCATTACCACTATTCTGCTTGTCTCCCCCCCCCCATTACCACTATTCTGCTTGTCCCCCCCCCCGAGTAAATATTGAATTTTCCTGCCGCTACCCCTTCAGTCACAGGGTCCTTAATATTGGTAACACACCCATTATGTGATACTTCGCCAAATGCTTTGAAAGTCCATATGTACAATAACTACCTGTTATTTCATCAAATAACTCAATGAAGTTAGTCGAGCATGATTTGTCTTTAACAAATTCATGCTGACTTCAACTTATTGGGAATACTTTTCCAAACCTCAGTGAATTTTGGATTATTGTCTCAAAAAAATTCCCCACCACCGATGTCTAGCTGATAACCCTGTATTTACTTGATTTATCCCGTCCCACTTTATGAACAGCAATGTAATATTTGTAATTCTGTTGAACTACTCCTATTGCAAAGGAGGACTGGAAGATTGTGGCAAGAGCCTTTACAATTTATTCTCTTCCTTCCCTCAGTAACCTCAGATGCATTCGACCTAGACCTAGTGACTTTTCTTCTCTGAGGACTTGCCAACATTTTAAGTACCTCCTCTTCATCTACTTTTATCCTATCCAATATCACCATCAACTCATCATTTACTGCCATATTGGCAGCATCCTCTTCATTTTTCAAATATCATTTGCCAACCAATTTAATCCACCTTGGCCAGATCGTCCTCCAATTCAGTACTGTTATGCTTGCTTGTTCCTTGTCCTGATCCATAACTATTCTAACCTTAGTACGAAGTCTTACAACACCAGGTTAAAGTCCAACAGGTTTGTTTCGATGTCACTAGCTTTCGGAGCGCTGCTCCTTCCTCAGGTGAATGCAGAGGTATGTTCCAGAAACATATATATAGACAAATTCAAAGATGCCAAACAATGCTAGGAATGCGAGCATTAGCAGGTGATTAAATCTTTACAGATCCAGAGATGGGGTAACCCCAGGTTAAAGAGGTGTAAATTGTATCAAGCCAGGACAGTTGGTAGGATTTTGCAGGCCAGATGGTGGGGGATGAATGTAATGCGACATGAATCCCAGGTCCCGGTTGAGGTCCCGGCGGGGTGTCGGAGAATCTCGCCCCAGACTTTGTTTGGAACAAGAAGGTATTTATTAATAAAGCATAATGTGGCACAGGAGGGTTTGCAGCACCAAGCTGACTTGGAGTACAGCTCCAATCCTTGTATGCTCACTACATGACTGCTAGATGATTATGTCCAAGAAAGGACTCCACTCTCTGGGGTGATCACCCACTCTCATTTCTCCTCGGCCCCTTCGCCCGATTACCCTTTTCGGCTGAGCTGCCTTAAAGAGACAGACACCACAATCACTACACATTCACACTGGCCACAGGAATTGCAGGAATATAATATTAAACTCTTTAACTTCATAACTGAAAATAATAGCTTACAATTACCCTTAAACAATCCTACTCAATTCGCCATTAATCAACAAGAAAAGGAACATACAGTTCTCAATCCAGTTTAAAATCAGCATGGCATAGAAAATACTTAATAATAATCTTTATTAGTGTCACAAGCAGGCTTACATTAACACTGCAATGAAGTTGCTGTGAAAATTCCCTAGTCCTCACACTCCTGTTCGGGTACATGGAGGGTGAATTCAGAATGTCCAATTCACCTAACAAGCATGTCTCTTGGGACTTGATGGAGGAAACCAGAGCAATTTGGGCTCCAGTTGCACTCCTGCAGACTCTGGTTGAATATCTTCAAAAAGCTGGTTCACCTGGCTGGAGTATTTGAGCTTCTTCCTTGTCCTCAGACAAGACTGCTCTACTTGAAATATTATTACTCTTTTTATAACTGTCCTACTGTGAGAGAATTGCGGACTCAGTGTCAGAATTATCAGACTTCAACTCCTTTACAAAACTTTCTTAAAATGTCTCAAATCCCTTAGCTTCACCCAGCAATGACATCATTTCCCCAAACTGTAAAAATAAATCAAGCTGTAAGCACATTAACTCCCCACGGACTTTCCCCAGTCAAACCACAGTACATTAGCCCAGACTGAAAAAACACACTCCGGTGGTCAATTTTACCTTCAGCTACTAAAAGCTTCCAGGCTCTGCAAAACAGGATTTTATTTTAAACATGACCGCTGCAGTCAAACACACCACAATCCCAGGCTTTTAACCCTTAAATTGCCCAATATTTAGAATCCAATATTCCTAAAATCGTCACTATATGTGTGTATACATATATATATATACACACATATAGTGACACATATATACAGAGAGCCTCAGTCCAATGGTGCCACAGTTGGGGGAGGGCCGATCTGCGGGCGGAGGGCATTATTTGGGGCTGGGGGCACTGTAGGGGTATGGTCTGGGACGCGTGAGCCGACCGAAGGGGGGGACTATCTCGGGGGCCGGATCTGCGAGCGGCCTCTGCCATGAAGCACAGCACAGTTGTTGCAGGCCGCCACCATGCGCATGGGTGGCCACGGACCTGGCAATTCTCCGGGGTGTATCGGCAGCTGGAGCTGGGTGCTCTACGCTGCCATGCTGCTGGCCCGCAGCAAAACGGGGAACCTATGGCCGTTTTGCGCCAGTTTTCCTGGCGTAAACGCCATCATTCCCACGCCGGCATGGGGACATAGCCCCAGAATTGGAGAATCCAGCCCCAGGTGCAGGTCCTTGAACTTCTGTTGAACTTTGCTGGAAGATTGTAGGAGGCTGATGTCAGAGTGGACACGGTGTAGGAAATTAAAATGGCAAGCGACCTCAGGGTCACATTTACACACTGAATGGGTGTTCAGCAAAGAGATCACCCAATCTTAGTACAGTTTTTCCAATTTTAGAGGAGACTGTCTTGTGGGCATTTCACCCCGAGGGAATTGTCAGGGAGCTTGGCAATGAAAGGGTGAGTGTTACATTTCCATTTTCATGAAATGGGAAGGAAAATTGACTTTGATAGAAGAGACTAGGTTATCATGGAGGGAAAGCTCACTTTGGAATGTAGAAAGAAGAGGGGAATCCTGTTGCATTTTCAGAGTGGCACAGGATGAATGTGGAGGTTAGTTGGGTGGATGTTGAGGACCAGAGGAACATTATTGTGGTTCCGGGAGGGAGATGAGTGCATGAGAAAAGTGTGGGAAATGGGATAAACACTGTCGAGGGCCTTGTCAACCACAGTGGAGGTTGGAGGGGTGTCTTCAGTTGTGGAAATAGGAAGACATGTTAGAAGGACTGGTGTGGGTGGTGGTAATATCATTAAACAGATGTGACAGAGATGAAGAAACTGGAAATGGGGTGGAATGCAGTCAAGGTACAGCTGTGGGAGTCAGTAGGACTATAGTAGACATTGGTTGGCAGTTTAAACCCAGGAATGGAGATAGAGATGCCGAGAAAGACAAAGAAAGAGTCATAAATGGACCATGTGAATGTGAGGAAAGGGTAGAAATTTGAAGCAATATTAATAAAATTTCCTAGTTTGGCATGGGAACAGGAAGTGGCACTAATACAGTCATGACTGAAGGAGGTGACCACAGTAGGGTTGAAACACAGAATGTTTCACTTATCACACAGAAGGCAGGCATAACTAGCACTCACGTGGGTACCTAGAGTAAAACCCCTTATTGAGAGTAGATGAGGGGAGGGGAGTCAACAGAGAACTTGTTCAATGTAAGAACAATTTCATCCAGACAGAGAAGAATGGTGGCAAGTGGGATTTAGTTCAGCCTCCATTCAAGGAAGAAACCAAATGTTCAAGCCAGTCTAGTTGGAGAGAATGGGATAGAAGGTCTGAATGTCCATGGTGCAAAGAAAATGACTAGAGCCAGGAAATTGTTAAAAGTGCAGAAGATGCTAGCGGTAGAGTCATAGTTTACAGTTGGAAAGGACCCTTTGGGGAGAAGACATAGTCAAGATGGGAAGTAAGTCCGTGGAGAAAGAATGGGCTGAAATTATGTTTCTGGATCTTGGAAACGAGGTAGAAGAGGGAAATGTAGGTTTGGGATACTGAGATCAGAGGCAATGGGGAGTGGGGGGGATGTTTGGGAAGATATCTAGAAGAGAAGAGGTGAGTGATGGTTTGGTTCCCTCTAATATATACGAGTAAAAAAGTCCTCTGTTCATGACTTATGTGTCTTAGCATTTTTGGAAATATATTTTTGGTGGAGGGGGAGAAGGTGAGAGGACAATGATATTTCATCAAGTCAAGATGACTTAAAAACCAGTTTGTTCCTTCAAAGCAGTAGCAGGAAAGGTTTGCTTCCCTAAAAATTCTATTGGGAAGATAAAATAATAATATTAAGTCAGAGCCAGATTCACCAGTAGCATTCGGCTGCTGAAGAGACTGAACTCACTGACGTGTTGATTGCACCCTGGACTAAAACTGTTCCCTTGCGACTGACTGTCAAACTACTAAAAAGCTGGATACAACTGTTAATGATAGTGGGTGTGATGTAACGGCCTCAGCTTGCCCAACTTGGTGTCGATACGAAGCCGCTGACCTCTTGCGAGATTTGCAATGGTTCACGGTAGCACAGTGGTTAGCACTGTTGCTTCACAGCTCCAGGGTCCCAGGTTCGATTCATGGCTTGGGTCACTGTCTGGGCGGAGTCTGCACGTTCTCCCTGTGTCTGCGTGAGTTTCCTCCGGGTGCTCCTGTTTCCTCACACAAGTCCCGAAAAACGTACTGTCAGGTAATTTGGACAGTCTGAATCCTCCCACTGTGTACCCGAACAGGCGCCAGAATGTGGCGACTTGGAGATTTTCACCGTAACTTCATTGCAATGTTAATGTAAGTCTAGTTGAGACAATAAACATTATTAAAACTAAAGAAACACCTCGCGAGAATTAACAGAGGGTGCCCTGGAGGCACACTAGGACCGGGCTGGGGGAGGCCTTACCAGGTGGATGGGGGCGGTGTTCCCGGCGGCCTCCCCGAGGTTGGGAGAGAGAAATGGTCGAAATCGGGGATGGGAGATGAAAGTGTGTGTGTGGGGGGGCGGGGGGGGGGGGGGGGGGGGGGGGGGGGTAGTGGTGGGGGTTGGTGCAGCCAATCAAAATGGTGCCCCAATGCTCGCCAGCAGGAAATGACTCTAAATGCGATCCCGGTGGAAACTCTCCGAGGCCAATGAAAAATGGCAAAGCCCCATTGAATAGCGGGGTGTTTCTCAGCGCAGCAGTCACCGAGAAACACCCCGCTAAACACGCCCAAAACAAAGAAAAGTACAGCACAGGAACATGCCCTTCAGCCCTCCAAGCCTGTGCCGATCATAATGACCTAACGGAAAAAAACCTTCTGCCCTTAATAGGTCTGTATCCCTCTATTTCCTCCCTATTCATGTACCCATCCAGATGGCTCTTAAATGTTGCTAATGTGCCTGCTTCTTCAGGCAGCACATTCCAGGCACCCACCACTCTCTGCATGAAAAACCTGCCCTGCACATCTCCCTTAAATTTTCCTCCCTCTCATCTTAAACCTGTGCCCCCTTGTATTTGACACTTCCACCCTTGTATTTGACACTTCCACCCTTGGAAAAAGCCTCTGACTATCCACTGTGTCTATGCCTCTCATAATTTTGTAGACCTCTATCAAAGGTCTCCCCTCAGCCTCCGTATTTCCAGTAAAAACAATCCCAGTTTATTCAACCTCTCCTCATTCAGACTAGGCAACATCCTGGTGAAACTTCTTTGCACTCTCTCCAAAGCTTCCACGTCCTTCTGATAATGTGGTGACCAGAACTGCACTCAATACTCCAAATGCAGTCTAATCAAGGTTTTATATAGCTGTAACATGATTTCCCAACTCTTGTACTCAGTGCCCCAGCTAATGAATGCAAGCATGCCACATGCCTTCTTATTCATCTTGGCCACCTGTGTTGCCACTTTTAGGGAACTGTGGACCTGCACACCCAGATCCTTCTGTATGTTAAGTTCCTAAGGGTTCTGCCACTTACAGTATAATTCATACCTAGATTTGATCCTTCAAAATGCATGACCTCGCGTTAGTCCAGATGTAGATTTTTTTTCTGGTTAAATCGCAACCAGTATCTCTGAATTTGTCAATGTGCTTTGTATCATTCCCAGGTGAAAAGGACATTGTTATTTTGGGGGACTTCAACCTGTCACCTGAAATGACTGGTTTTGACATCCTACGAAAAGAGAAGTTCCTTCACTGTGTTCCAGCCAATACCTTCACTAACATTAGCACTAAGAACCCTCAGGGTTCAAAGTCTACAGACAACATCTGGATCAGTCGCTCACTCAAGAAAACATATTCAGGTATGCATCAGATCTGAAGAGGGCAGATTGGCAAGATGTTGGAATTGTACAATTCGTTCATTTTGTTTTAAAGCAAAACCCCTGCAAATCATATGAACAATTTAAGATTAAATTAAATTGTTTGAATGCCCCTTTCCAATTAGTTAGTTGTTTAGTGAGTGGCTCGGTGTCACAGTGGTTAGCACTGCTGCCTCACAGTGCCAGGGTCCCGGGTTCAATTCCAGCCGTGGGTCACTGAGTGGAGTGGAGTTTATATGTTCTCCCCTTGTCTGCGTGGGTTTCCTCCGGGTGCTCCGGTTTCCTCCCACAGTCCAAAGATGCGCAGGTTAGGTGGATTGGCCATGCTAAATTGCCCCTTAGTGTCCAAAAAGTTAGGTGGGGTTATTAGGTTATGGGGATATGGTGGAGGCGTGGGCCTAGGTAGGGGTTCAGAGGGTCAGTGCAGACTCGATGGGCTGAATGGCCTCCTCCTGCACCGTAGTGACCCTGGTAATTATTGATATGATGTTATGTAGTAATTTGGTGATGGGCCTGGATGATCTGGCGGGCGGGCACAAGGTTTTTTGAGGCAGGTTCTAAAAGGTCACGAAGTGTATGGATGGGGGGGTTGCGGGTACATCATTATATGGTGCGCTGTTCCCCTAAGATGTCACCCGCCCTCCATTATCTCCATCTGTCCTCCAAAAGCCAGTCCCGAGCCCATCTTCCTGGGATCTTAGATCCCTGCCTGCCGTAAAATCCCGGGTCTTACCTGTTTCCAGCAGCCTTTGCTGTTCTTCCTGCTCCTTTCTGCAGATCTGGCAGCACCGGCTACTCAGCTCTGGTACTGCTTAGACTGCTGGAGCTGTAGGCCAATCTGATTGAGCAGGACTTCCTCCCACTTGGGGGCGGAAATCCCATTTCCACCTAGCTTTGCCTCTGGCAGCGGGTTATGGCTTTCCAGGATGGTGGTAGAGGGGAACAGTCTGAAATTTGATGTAACTGCTGCAAAAAGGCCCATTCACTTCAAAGCACTATTTGTCCCTTACTTGTCTCAGGCTCCAGTCTTGTGAACAAAGTTCAACTGACGCCACCTGCTGCCCACCGCCTCACCCTTAAAGCCCATTATTTTCATATGACCCTAAACCATTCTAGCACTTTAGAGGGTTAAATTATGAGGACTGGTTACATAAACTTGTTTTCTATCCCCTTGAGTGAGGTAGTTGAGGGGTGGTCTAGGAGGGGTATTCAAAAGGCGAAAGGATTTGATCAGGTAGATAAAGATAAAAAATTTCCTCTGTTGGGGAATCAAGAACGAGGTCCTATAGTCTCAAAATTAAAGCTGGACCATTTAGGAGTTAAATCAAGAAGCGCCATTTCACACAAAAGGTGGTAGAAATCAAACTTGTGAATGCTGGGACAATTAGAGCTTTCAAGAGTATGATCATTAGATTTTTCTCAGACAAGAAGATTGAGGGATCTGGAGCCAAGGCATGTAAACGGAGTTGATGAGCCATGAATGACAGAGCAAGCTCAGGACCTCTCTCTGTGTTCCACACGGGTTTCTCAAATTAACCTGCACCAAACTTTTTTCTTACCTGATAGCACGTGCATTTCCCAGCAGGGAGGACTGAAAACAGTCTGCAAGAATCCAGAGAAGCATTTATTCACCGTCTCCTCTTTCTTAGAAGCATTAGCAGCATCCTCCTTTGTCTCACCACTTCCTCCAAGGATGGATTTCAGGCACACCCATTGCAATGAATGGGCGGGGAAGTGATGGCTCATGTTAGGTGTTAACTGTGCCTTGTTGACTGAAATGGAGAGATATTTGGCAAGACTTTATTTAAATTGGCAGTATGCCATCGGTGTCTGCGTAGGGTTCCTCCGGGTGCTCCGATTTCCTCCCACAAGCCCCTAAAGATGTGCTGTTAGTAATTTGGACGTTCTGAATTCTCCCTCAGTGTATCCGAACAGGCGCCGGAGTGGCGACTAGGGGATTTTCACAGTAACGTCATTCCAGTGTTAGTGTAAGCCTATGTGTGACATTAAAGATTATTATATATATAAAGTAACTCAACATCCAAAAGCATCAATTTGTATTTATATAGCACCTTTAATGTTTTATTTCCCTCTTGTGCAGGTCATTGGGCTGTTGTTCGAGAAGGCCTCACCAACCCCTGGATCCCTGATAGTTGGTCATGGGGTGGAGTTGCATCCGACCACTGCCCATTGTGGGCAGAGTTCTACATAGATAAAGACTTTGACGGGAAAGTGCCATTTGGAAATGGCAGCGCAGTGACTGTTGAGCAAGGAGATGGGAGCACAAAGGACGAGCGGTGACACATAGCAACTGTACGCCACATTGTTACGGGACCGTTATTACAGAACCGGTATTCGTCCACGGACCTCGTGAGTGACTGAATGCAAAAGGATCTAATCTGCCTTTTAACTATTAACTTTCGGTTGTGATGTGATTTGTTTCTGCTGCAAATAAGTATAATCAGTTGTTTATTTTTGAGGGAGAGCTGGAAAGAGGAGACCTTTAGGTGGAAGAAAGGATTCTTTATGCCAAATGAAGTGGCGATTTAACAGTATGTTATTAATATACTTTATTTTGAAAAAGAGGATGGTATTTAGTTTCTTCCTTCCCTCCCTCCAGCTCAACAACCTTCAAAGTACTGCACTATTCATTCAATAACACTGACATAGCTTGAATTCAGAAGCTAAACATGAAAGATACAGCTTCTGCAGGCATTTTGCGATTTAGGTGACACAAGTGAAAAGGTTGTATTTGTACGTAAGCCTTCCCAAAATAGTAAAAAAAAAGATTTTATTTTGTGATTACTTTTTTCCCTTTTGCACAAAACTTTAGGATATATTTGTTCCTATTCTGGTATTAGCAATATAAAAATAAATTAAATAATAGATTTCTATTTGTACTGAGCTTGCAATGGTACAGTACTTTTTCAGAAAGGGAAAATGTTTGGTACTCTAAGATTGCACCTGTTGCACATTAGTAACATACTGCTGGGATGGTAAACCTGCATTTTGCCTGAACCCAGAGAGTTAAAAGGGAAGAATCTGTGTTCTGCAGTAAGATGGTGCTGACACAGTGCAGTTACTTCCACAGTCTGACACTCGAGTGTCGACCGTCTGCTGTCAGCCTGTGACTAGAATACCAAAATGGTACCATTTATGACTGTTACTATAATTACAACTTGTAATATGAGACTGTATGTTACTCTGAAATTGCACCTTTGATTAAAGAGCTAATAAATTTAACAAATGTGAGAAAATTGTTTACACACCTGTGTCATTGTCTTAAATATAAAGATGATTGAAATATTTGCCGTTTGTTGATTACAAAACATTAGTGTTCAAATACTGCAGTGAGGCCTTCCTTCCTCTGGAGGAAAGGAAGTCCACTCCAGGTCTTGTGTGATCTGGCATCAACAACTCCAGTGTAATTTAATAATGTGCTGGAACCTGTTCAGGTTAGTGACACAGCCAGAAGAAAAGGTGAGTCATGATTATTTTATACCAGAAATATAACAAATATAACAAATATGAAAGGGAGACAGCAAGACAATTGCCAAAAGCAATGGCTGATATCAAAAAGAGACCTTTTTTGGTTAATATTGGATAAAAGGCAGGAATATTGTACCACTTGTATATTGTGAAAATGACCAAGGAGGAAGAAAACGAGATGTGGAAAAAAGGCAGAACAAAATGGGAAAAAGGAAAAAATAGAGCATTCTCTCTCTCTCCAACCCGTGTTCTCTCTCTCTCTAACCCATGTTCTCTCTCTCTCTCTCTATCCCAACCCATGTTCTCTCTCTCCAACCTGTCATGATATTCAAACACACACATCATGATAGACACACCAACAGACAAATCAGAACACACAACACCACAACCAATTACAGACAAAGACAGGGACAGTACAAAAGGACAAACACGACACCTGGTGGGCAGTAGATCTGGGGACAAGGACAACGACAAGACCTGTAATAACACCACAGACGGGAGTCCCCACGTGCAGAGTATCAAGACAAAACTGTAGATAGTAAGTTTGAATAAAACAGCGTTGTACCAAACACAACTGTGTTGGCTCATCTGTGTGTCAGAACGCCCAACACCACACAACCCATGTGTTCTCTCGTTCTCGCTCTCTCTCTCTCCAACCTGTGTGCCCTCTCACTGTCCAACCTATGTTCTCTCTCACTGTCCAACCTATGTTCTCTGTCCCTTTCCGATCTATGTTTTCTCTCTCTCGCTCCAACGCATGGTCTCTCTCTCTCCAACGTGTCTTCTCTCTCTCCAACTTGTCTTCTCTCTCCAACCCGTGTTCTCTCTCTCCAACCCGAGTTCTCTCTCTCCAACCCGTGTTCTCTCTCCAACACGTGTTCTGTTTCTCTCCCCCCCCCCTCTTCTCCTTTGTCCCTAACATCTATGCTCTTATTCCCCCTGCCCATGTCTTTCATCCAGTCTCCCAGCGTGTTCTCTCCACATTGTCCTTTCTTTTCCACAGCGCAAGTGTCCATTTTCTCTGTCTCTCCTGCAATAATATTTTTACAAATGTGGTTTCCCCGTATACAACTCCTGAGCTGTTGGCAATATTTCTACGACCCAAACATTTTCAGTCCTGTTAACTCTGATCAAAAAAAATAAATGTTTCAAACCCTGCCAAGATCAAGTCAGCATTGGTGAAAGCTTTTTATGCTTTTTATTTTACAATTTGAAGGTGATATAGCTAGAGGTGTTTGTATGAAAGCTACAGCTTTCTATGTAATTGAAGAAGATAAAATGTTCTGAATCAGATGGCTAGACTTCTGATTTGGGAGGGTCAGAAGTAAAACTTTACAAGAAGGAACATTGTTCCCTTTTGACCTGCATTAGTCCTTCTTCTGAAGCATCATTCCCAGTTGTGATGGAGGGAGGTCAAGCAGCCTCATCTGTTTCTAGACATAGAAACTGTAGCCTCTTTGCCAATTTCATCTCTCCTTACCTTCACTATCTGCTATAGCTATGGTATGAAGCAATTATAAGACCATAAGACATAGGAGCAGAATTAGGCCACTCGGCCCATCGAGTCTGTTCCGCCATTCAATCATGGCTTTTACTTTTCTCATCCCCATTCTCCTACCTTCTCCCCATAACCCCTGATCCCCCTATTAATCAAGAACCTATCTATCTCTGCCACTGATTTGGCCTCCACAGCCTTCTGTGGCAATGAGTTCCACAGATTCACCACCCTCTGGCTGAAGAAATTCCTCCCCATATCTGTTTTAAAGGATCGTCCCTTTAGTCCTTCCAAAGTGCATAACCTCACACTTTCCCACATTGTATTCCATCTGCCACTTCTTTGCCGACTGTCCCAGCCTGTCCAAGTCCTTCTGCAGCCTGCCTGCTTCCTCAATACTACCTGTCCCTCCACCGATCTTTGTATAATCTACAAATTTAGCAACAGTGCCTTCAGTTCCTTCTTCCAGATCATTAATGTATATTATGAAAAGTTGTGGTCCCAGCACCGACCCTGAGGCACACCACTGGTCACCCGTTGCCATCCTGAAAAAGACCCCTTTATCCCCACTCTCTGCCTTCTGCCAGTCAGCCAATCTTCTATCCGTGCCAGGATCTTACCCTTAACACCATGGGCTCTTAACTTATTTTACAGTCTCCTATGCAGCACCTATGGGAGTCAAGCGAAGACCATGTCTATTCTCTCAGTTTTGGGTCTCTGTACATGCAACAATCTTGTACATGCCAATCTGGAGGACTGCCAGCTTGAGTTGAGTCACTTTTTACAGGTAGAATTTCCAAAAGTAATGTTCTTTCTTTCCTCCCACATCTTGAGGATTACAGCATTGTACAGCCTTGTCCTTATGTACCAGTGTATCCCGTCAGTGCTTTGATGACCTTTGAGGAACTAAACTAACATCTAATTTAGGGTTCGCTATCCAACCTCATACTGAGAATGAGGAAGTAACTGCGGCATTATTTCAGAGACTAAGTGTTGATGGCGGGGGCAGGATTCGTGAAGTTCTACGACAGCAAAACTAGTGCCGCACCTGGACCGATTCAGCACCATTGAGGGCTAGCCCCAACGCCATGTGGAACCCCTTTGGGTTACTACACATAGGTGGTGATGTGAAACATCTTAAAGAAGCCATGCACTTAAAGTAAAAGAAATAGAGCGTACATTGGTCCCAACCTTTGTGGAGAGGGAAACAGAGTTAAGGGACATAGGCTCGGCTGTGTGTGGGGTTAAAGCCCCCCGAAATGACTACATGTTCCCCAGTCTCTTCCACATTTAACAGAGTACGAAGTCTTACAACACCAGGTTAAAGTCCAACAGGTTTGTTTCGATGTCACTAGCTTTCGGAGCGCTGCTCCTTCCTCAGGTGAATGAAGAGGTCTGCTCCAGAAACACATATATAGACAAATTCAAAGATGCCAAACAATGCTAGGAATGCGACCATTAGCAGGTGATTAAATCCTTACAGATCCAGTGATTAGTAACCCCAGGTTAAAGAGGTGTGAATTGTATCAAGCCAGGACAGTTGGTAGGATTTCACAGGCCAGATGGTGGGGGATGAATGTAATGCGACATGAATCCCAGGTCCCGGTTGAGGCCGCACTCATGTGTGCGGAACTTGGCTATAAGTTCTCACAAAGTTCCGCACACATGAGTGCGGCCTCAACCGGGACCTGGGATTCATGCTGCATTACATTCATCCCCCACCATCTGGCCTGTGAAATCCTACCAACTGTCCTGGCTTGATACAATTCACACCTCTTTAACCTGGGGTTACCCCATCTCTGGATCTGTAAGGATTTAATCACCTGCTAATGGTCGCATTCCTAGCATTGTTTGGCATCTTTGAATTTGTCTATATATGTGTTTCTGGAGCAGACCTCTTCATTCACCTGAGGAAGGAGCAGCGCTCCGAAAGCTAGTGACATCGAAACAAACCTGTTGGACTTTAACCTGGTGTTGTAAGACTTCGTTCTGTGCTCACCCCAGTCCAACGCCGGCATCTCCACATCACATTTAACAGAGACACTTTCAGGTGTGTGCGGGAAACTCCCTCAAAGGTGCCAGGCCAGATATTTAACGATGTGGTGTTGCAATTGTCTCAAAATGTAACCTTCCATTCTGGTTTTAACACCTAGCGCACAGATTTCACGAACAGTCTGGATCTCACCAGGGTGGAGAAGCTGAGAGTACAGAGGGGTAGTCCTTGGCGCTGGGAAATATTTATGTAGGGGAACACAAAGCTGCAGCCATGCTGATAGAAATGCTTGTATTCTCATCACTCACCTTGAGACCATGATTTGCCTGATTTACAGACAGAAACAACTTTTTGGAAGCCATTTGACTTAACCTTGGACCATACTTAACTTGCCATAAACATCTCTGCCCTCAGCCTTCGCTACAGAAAGACGGCAGCTTATGCAGCCATTATATCGACCGCTAAAGAGTAACAGGAGGACTAGAAACACCAACACCAGCAGTGACACGAACAGCAGCTCCCTTCTCTGCAGCCACGGGCCACCCCATAAGGCAGAGGGGAAGGACACAGATCTGCAGCTCGAAGGAAGTGATAGCCCCCACACAGTGTGCAGACAGAAGATCAGTATCCTTGCCTAGGAATGAGTACCATTACTTCAGAGGCCCAGGCTTTTCACAGGGGGTCATTGCTAACATTTATAGCCTCTTGGAACAAGATCTCCTTCTAGGAGGGCCAGGTAGACCGGAGTGCATCAAGGTCACCACAGCTCTGAATGTCTTTGCCTCCAGCCCCTTCCAAGCACCTGCTATGGTCCTTGCACAATCCTCAGCCCACATCTCCATATCCCAATTTGCAGATGCCATCTTTGCTAAGGCCACCTTATATTCTTTTAAATAGAACATAAATATAAATAAATTAAACAAAAATGACAGTGGTGACAACCCCTGTTGTAACTAAAACAAAACATCAAAGGAAACTTAACTCACTAAACCATTCTCGGGAGTGATAATTCACCACAGCCCCCGCGATGTCCACGGACATTGCATGCTCCCTCACCAAAGTCACCCGGCCATGAGTAGCTGCAGTATGGCTGCCTTATATGTACTCTTTAACACTGATAGGGCAATCATTCATGGAGTGCTCCTGCCTATGCTGAAATGGCTGAATTTCTGCAGGTTCAGAGTCATAAACTGCGCATGAAGCAACCAAAACACCATCAGATGTTCTAGAATGTTCATCAGTCGGGCGGGATTCCGTCCTTTCAATTTACAGATCTTTCGTGATCACCAAAAGATTATTATCCATCTCTTTGTCAGCATTCCAGCCAGCTGCCATGAGTAGATCATATGACCCCTCTAGCCTACACCACTATTAAATATAATCATAGCTGATCATTGGCCTCAACTCCACCTTCCTGTCCCCTTGATTCCTGAGGCAACAAAAATCTATTACAGCTTTAAATATATTCAACGAAGGAGCACCACAACTCTTTGAGGGAGAGAAGTCGACAACCCGTTGAGTGAAGAAATTACACATGATCTCGGTCTTAAATGATCGGCCCCATTCTGAAATGGTCTCCACCCAGGACCATAATCCACCCTGTCAAACCCCTTCACAATCTTGGAAGTTATAATGAAATCACCTCTCGTTCTTTGAAACTCCAGAGACTATAACCAAATGTACTCAGTCTCTATCATAGGACAATCATCTCACCCCAGGAGCTAATCCAGTGAACCGCCACCTACAATGCTGGTATATACTTAGAATCGTAGATCAGGGGTGGGATTCTCGGACCCCCCGCCGGGTCGGAGAATCAGCGGGGCTGGCATGAATCCCGCCCCCGCCGGTTGCCAAATTCTCCGGCACCGGATATTCGGCGGGGGCGGGAATCACGCTGCGCCGATTGGCGAGCCGCCCCCCCCCCCTCCCCCCGGCGATTCTCCAGCCCGCGATAGGCTGAAGTCCCACTGCTGGAATGCCAGTCCCGCCGGCGAGAATCAAACCACCTCTCTTACCGGCTGAACCAGGTGGTGCGGGCGGGCTCCGGGGTCCTGGGGGGGGCGCGGGGTGATCTGGCCCCAGGGGGTGTCCCCACGGTGGCCTGACCCGCGATCGGGGCCCACCGATCCGCGGGCGGGCCTGTGCGGTGGGGGCACTCTTTTCCCTTCGCCTCGGCCACAGCCTTCACCATGGCCGACTGCCGCTGACGCTACCGCGCATGCACGGACTTCCGCCGGCCGGTGAAGTCCTTTCGGCCCCGGCTGGCATGGCGCCAAAGGCCTTTCCCGCCGGCCGGCGGCGCGCCAACCACTCCGGCGCGGGCCTAGCCCCCTCAAGGTGAGGGCTTGGCCCCTAAAGGTGCGGAGAAATCCGCACTTTTGGGGCGGCCTGACGCCGGAGTGGTTCCCGCCACTCCATCCCGCCGGGAGCCCCCGCCCCACCGGGTAGGGGAGAATCCCGGCCCAGACCTGCACACAATACTCCAGGTGTGGTCTCAACCAAGCTTTGTATAATTGTAGTAAGATTTCCTTATTTTTGTACTCCCACCTCCTAGCAATTATTGCCAACTTGACATTTGGCTTCCTAATTGCTTGCTGCACCTGCCTGCTATCCTTTTGTTCCTTGTATTTTGTTAAAATAAATTTAGAGTGCCCAATTCATTATTTCCAATTAAGGGGCAATTTAGCGTGGCCAATCCATCTAGCCTGCACACCTTTGGGTTGTGGGGACGAAACCCACGCAAACACGGGGAGAATGTGCAAACTCCACACGGACAGTGACCCAGAGCCGGGATCAAACCTGGGACCACGGCGCCACGAGGCAACAGAGCTAACCCACTGCACCACCGTGCTGTCCTATTTTGTTCCTTGTATGACTATGTCCAAGTCTCTGAACATCAACTTCAGAAGTTTCATACCCTTAAAAAATATTCTGCTTTTCTATTCTAACTATCAAAGTGAATAACCTTACAGTTCCCCACATTAATACTGTATCTGTCCCTTTGCTGTCCTCTCATTCAACTAGTCAAGTCTCCCACTGGTGTTTACATCTTCAGGCAGATTGAGAAGGTGGCTTCTTGAGATTTGAAGACCTGCTGATGATGTGTTAGGTGATTTGTCAGGACTCCTGTCAGTGATGCCAAGGAGAGTTACATCACTGCAAGAACAATCATTGGCTTGCTGAAAATGAGGTTTGGATGCCTTGGCAGATCTGGAGGTGCTTTGAGTTTACACCAGCAAGAGTGCCCAGAATGGTGGTGGTCTGCTGTGCTTTGGATACCATGGTGCTCCTGAGGGGACTGAAACAGCAGGCCCTGCCAAAGAGTGTTCCAGATGCACCTGTGCAGGGTCAGATTTGGTCATTATGGCAGGAGGACGAATGTGGTGCTTTATCTGATGCAGGAAGTGGAAAGCCTAAGAAGTGGGTGCACCTTGAGAAGTGTCTCCACTTCCATGTGCCCTTTCACTATCCTCAATCTCATGGCCCACCTGAACCTCTCTGCTAACAGAGAGCTGGAGAGCACTTTGCAAGTTGATTGACTGGCTGAGTGAGTGGGCAACAAGGTGACAGATGGAGTATAATGTGGGGTTAACTAAGGTTAATCACTTTGGTAGTTAGAATAGAAAAGCAAAATATCTTTTAAAGGTGCATAACTTCTAAAGTTAATGTGAGGCATTGGGCAATGTCAGTGAGGCTGCTTCATGTGTCAGCTTGAGTGTACAGACCATTCATCAGGGCCAGCATGCACTCAGTGGGCTGCAGTCTCTGATGCTCCATGTAGGTGGTGGCGCTATCTTTGGTGGTGCATTACAGTGTTGAATGCCTGAGACATCAAGGCATTCTTGGTAGAAATAGACTCCTCCAACTTCCATCTTTGTGGATGACCCCCGAAGCTCAACATCTGTGTCCAGCTTGAGCTCGGAGTGCCCTGCACCCATCGATAGGGACTCCTCACTTCTTTGCCTGTTTCCAAACCCTGCTTGTATTCACATGTGATGTTCACCTCACTATGTAACAATATAGCTATCTCTATTCACTACCCACCAATGTGTCTGTGTGTATCTGTGCTGGTGGAAGGTGCACCTGAGTCCTGTATTGGTGAATGCACAGGGAGCTCGTCTGCCTTGGCCTGGTCCCTCAGAAACTCCTTCATTATCAGTGAAAGACCTGTGGGAGATCAAAGACCTGAGTTTGTTCTGGCACTGTGAAAGGGTACAAACTCAGCATAGTGTAGATTATGACAGCTCAGTTGCCCCCATCACTCCATCATTGACATCCAACATTTGTGCTACTCTGCAACCCTGAGGGCATCTCTACTATCATGGTTAAATCGGTGTCTGGCTGAGGGCCCAACCTTGATTCTCTGCCTCTCCCTGCAACAATGTGCTTTCTATTGCAATGAGAGAAGGGAGTTCTAAGTGTAGGACATGAAATAAGCACTGAGGCTGCAGTGAAAACATTTGAGGAAGGTGAATGAATAATTGGGTATGAGAGGGTGATAGGATGTCTATCAACAAAGAGATGTCGGGCCAGATTCTACGTTTCTGAGGCTAATAAGTGCGGAGAATCTGTAACGTTGTACATGGAAAAAGTCAGTGCCATCCTCTCACTGATCCTGCGACCGGTGGTGTTCTAGCAGCCACGCCGCGTAAAACACCCGGTCTCCATGAAATAAACGGCCGGAGAATGGCCGAGTCCGTGGCCCGCATGTGCACAGCGACTACCCGCAGCGGACCTGACCTGCCAGATAGTGCCCCCCTGGCCACCCCTTGGGCAACCCCCTACCAGTCCTCCCAGCCCTCATGGAAGCCCCACCGGCCGGCAGCACGGCTCCCGCCCGACTTTGGCGGTGCTGGTTACTGTCCGCAGCCGCCACTCCGGGTTCCGCATGGTTGAGACCATAAGTGAACCTTGCCATTGGGAACTCAGCCCATCGGGGCGGAGCATCGGGGGAGGACTTTCAGGTGACACGCTGAGGCCGTCCCTGCGGCGCGTGCCACGATGATGCCGTTTCAGAGGGGGCGGAGAATACAAAACCTGCGTCGGACAGGCGCCGCCCCCAATTTTGGCGACAAAAGGGATTCTCCGCCAAATCACAGATTATGAAATTGGCGTCGGGGAACGGAGAATCTAACCCAGTATATGACTGTGAGGTGTGTCAGAGGAGTGCCACGCAGGAGAAGGTGAGGGAGGTGAGAGAATGATGGCTGCAGTGCTTTACCAGTCCGAATGATTGAACATTTGATGGCAGGTTATTGGCACCATGCTTTGACTGCTGACAGCCTCTGCAATCTCCCGCTGCACCAAATTGGTCCGGCCAACTAGCCGCCTCCTGTTTTGAAGGAAGAGAATTTCTCTCCTGGCCCTGACAGCTCCCACCAATATTTCCAGTGATGAAATCGTGAACTGGGGCAGCCTTTTAATTTCTGGACACAATCCAGACAGAGTTGCCTCCACTGCAGTGCTGGGTTCATTACTGCCTTTAAGTACAAATCCTTCAATGACAGATTCAGCAGCTTGAGGCATTGTGATATTGCCACTGGACTAGTAAACCAGAGAATCAGGCTAATGCTCTGGGGTCCAAATCCCACCATGGCAGCTTAGATTACATTTAAATTCAATTAATAAATCTGGAATTAAAAGGTATTCTAATGGTGACCACAGAACCACTGTCGATTGTCATAAAAACCCATCTGGTTCACTAATGTCAGTTAGGGAAGGAAATCTGCTGTCCTTACCTGGTCTGGTAAAGATGCAGAATATACTCTGGGCGGGGGACTTCAATGTTCACCACTAAGAGTGGCTCGGTAGCACCACCACAGACCGAGCGGGCTGAGTCCTAAAGGGCATGTTATGGGCCAGGGTTTGGAAAACTCCAAAGTATATCATGGAGTTCACCTGACCTACAACTGTTTATCGATTTTGGTTACAATGAGCACGAGGGCCTGCCTTTCAGGTGTCGTTGAACAGAGCAAAAACAAGCTTTATTCTACAAATTGAGTTAACATTTTTATAAATACACACAGTACGCATTTTTATCAACTACAAACATAAATACCCCACACAGCTACAGTAATCAAAGTATCACCCTTAATTAATTCCCCCCTTTAACTGTTCCAATTTAATAACAAGATCCCATAAACCAGAAACCCCTGTTCAAAGGTGTAGCTCAGCACACAGCACTCAAGACCTGATATGGATACTCTTGTTTCCTTACCAAAATAGCAGGGTTGAATTCCTTCCAGAAAACAGTGATCACTTTTAAGTTATCAAGTAATCTGGAAACAGCTTTTAAAATGAAGATGGAGAGATAGGCCAAGATACTTCTCTTTCTGAGTACAGCAGCCAAATGTGAAAACGAAAGCAAAAAACTCAGAGCCACAAACAAGCCCCAAACCAAAGCGAAAGTGAAACCAACTCCCAGGGCCACAGCCCAGCTCCACCCACACAATGGCATAATTGAAGCCATGTAATAAGACAAAAACATTTCTTAAAGGCCCACTCCCATGACACCTCCCCCCAAGAAAGAAAATAAACCATCAACTTCAAAGATGGTTTCATTTTTCACCTTTTCACTTTTCCATTGAGAACAATTGACAATAAATGTACGTTTTTTAAACAAAAACAAAAGAGGCAAACATTGTTAATAATACAGTCCATTTTAGTTCTTTGCCTTCCACCATCGAACCTGCTTCTCTTCATCACATTCATGACAAAGCATCAGCTATCACATTTTCTCCTCTTCTCTTAAACTGTGACTTTGCGACCTTGTTACTACACAATCCGGAAAAATCCCAGGATATTTGTCCTTTAACAATTCAGTTGTCTGATTTTCCACTGGTATCAACCACAGTAGGCATCACTCCCACCTGCGATCCAGCTACATCATTACCCAAATAAATTGTATTCCTGGGCAAGATAGTGTCTCTATTAATCCTATTACCACTTCACCACTCTTCACTGGACTTTCCAACCGTACCTTATATAATGGAACACTATTCTTCTCACCCTAAATTCCACATATTACCATCTTTTCTGGCAATATTCCTCCCAAACTACATAACTCCTCATCTCTTGCCATCAAAGATTGACTAGCTCCCGTACCTCTTAAAATTCTGATTTATTTTCCTATTCCTCCTGGTACACATGAGTAAACTTTACCCACACAAGTAAATTCTTTAAAGAGACCTGGCACCCTCTTATCAATCACATCTTGATAAGGCTGTAAGTTCTTTTGCACCTTCTTTGCTTCAATTGGGCTTTCCCTTACCACTTTAACAAATCCCACTGGCTTATCCGGTTTTACCACATCAGCCTTCCCAATTTTTTTCTTCAACCCCCAACACTGTGACTTTACATGGCCTAGTTTATTACAGTAAAAACATCTGAAACTTTTCATTTCTCTTCCACACTCCTGGATTTCTTTTAAAATCTGAGGTACATTTCCTTATTATCTCCCATCAGATCCCCTTTACCTTTACCACTTGAGTATTTCTCTTTTCCCCAGTTTTTATCCCTCACAGGCTGAAGCTGATGTAGGAAACCAAACTTTGATTTATGAACTAATTCATAGTCATCTGCATTTCTGCTGCTAATCTCACATGAGCTCTCAACACATCAGGAATTGAATTTTTAAACTCCTGCAAAATTATAATTTCTCGAAGAGCTTCATACTTGGTCTATTTTCAAAGCCCTTATCCACCTATCAAAATTACTCTGTTTGATCCTTTTAAACTCCATGTACATTTGACCAGGTTCTTTCCTCAAATTTCTAAACCTTTGTCTGTAGGCTTCATATGCACCTAAGATGGATTTTTTCACCTCCTCATACGTCCCAGACTCCTCCTCTGATAGTGATGCAAACACTTCGCTAGCTCTATCTACCAACTTTGTTTGAATCAATAATACCCACATGTCCTGTGGCCATTTCATTTGTTTAGCCACCTTCTCAAATGAAATGAAAATGCTTCTACATCCTTCTCATCAAACCTTGACAATGCTTGGACATATTTAAATAGATCCCCACCAAGCCTTCGACTATGACGCTCTTTCTCACTATCCTCATCACTATCCTCAAACTGTACATTTCTCTTTACCACTGCCAATTTTAACTGACTATCACGTTTTATGGCCATTTTCAGAAGTTCAAAGTCTTTCTCTTTTTCTTATTCCCTGATCTGTACCTCCTTTCCTCTCGCTTTTTGTTCAGCTGGGGCTATTCTTTCTTTTTCCCTTTCTTTCTCTCCTTTCTTTTCCCCTTTCATCTCTCTCCTTTTCTTTTTCCCTTTCGTCTCTCTCCTTTTCTTTTTCCCTCATTCCATATTCAAGCTGCTTTCATCCTTTTTCATGGCCAAGCTGCTTGACCTGTAATAGAATTCTTGCCATTTCCAATGCTTCTGATTGTGTCTCAGGCAATTTTAAATGCTCTGCTATCGTCGGAATTACCTCTTATTTTCTTATTTTATCAGGCAATGTTAACTGCAATGTTTTTGCCAAATCTAAAAGCCTCTTTTTAATCTCTGTTTGTAAGGTACTGCGTGTGACCTTCTTCACCCCAAAAACCTCTGAGCCTCTGAAAGAGCCATTGTCCACAACACACTCCCGACTTAAACTGGAATGCAACACCTGAAAAGCAAAATATGCTCACCCCTCACTGTCTTTATGTTCACTAAGCCAACTCAATGATGAAAGATAGACTTTTATCCCAAGAGCCTCCAATTTGTTATGGGCCATGCTTTAGAAAACTCCAAAGTGTATCATGGTGTTCACCTGACCTACAACTGTTTATCGATTTTGGTTACGATGAGCACAAGGGCCTGCCTTTCAGGTGTTGTTGAACAGAGGCCTTTAGCACTTTCAATCAAAAACAAACTTTATTCTACAAATTTAGTTAACATTTTTATAAACACACATAGTATGCATTTTTATCAACCACAAACATAACTACCCCACACAGCTGCAGTAATCTACGTATCACCCTTAATAAATTCCCCCCTTTAACTGTTCCAATTTAGTAACAAGATCCCATAAACCAGAAACCCCTTTTCAAAGGTGTGGCCCAGCATACAGCACTCAAGACCTGATATGGATACTCTTGTTTCCTTTCCAAAATAGCAGGGTTGAATTCCTTCCAGAAAACTATTATCACTTTTAAGTTATCAAGTAATCTGGAAACAGCTCTTAAAATGAAGATAGAGAGACGGGGCCTTTCTGAGTATGGCAGCCAAATGTGAAAAGAAAAGCAAAAACCTCAGAGCCACAAACCAGCCCCAAACCAGAGCGAAAGTAAAACCAACTCCCAGAGCCACAGCCCAGCTCCACCCACACACTGACATCACTGAAGCCATGTGATAAGACAAAGACATTTCTTAAAGGGATACTCCCATGACAGACATAACTGCTAGACTGGGTCTGCAGCAGGTAGTGAGGGAACCAACAAGAGGGAAAAACATACTTGACCTCATCCTCACCAATCTGCCTGTTGAAGAGTCAACTGTCCACAACAATATTTGTAGGAGTGACCACCGCACAGTCCCTGTGGAGACAAAGTTCCATCTCCATATTGAGGATATCCTCCATCATGTTGTGTGACACTCCATGTGCTCAATGGGATTTATTTTGAACAGATCTAGCAACTCAAATCCAGGCATCCATGAGGCGCTGTGGCCATCATCAGCATCAGAATATTTACTTTTTTAAAAAAATCGTTTATCAGAGTTACAAAGCCAGAGCTCAGAGTGTGGACAGGGGCAAACCCCTAATCCAGCTCCTTGCCTGCTCCAAAAACCAATTCAAATTGAATTCAATTCATTGTCCCCACAAGAGAGACATACCAGATCCAGGCATTACACCTGACCTCACGCTCATCTTAGCGAAAAGGCCGAGAAGCATGACATCAAAATATTTACAATCACAATCTGTAAACCCGGTCTGGCATATCCTTAACTCTACCTTTACCATCAAGTCGGGGGATTAACCCTGGTTCAATGAAGAGTTCAGGAGGGCATGACAGGAGCAAAACCAGACATACCTAAAAATGAGGTTAGCATAAAGAAAGGTGATTGTGGCGGTTGGAGGTCAATCATCTCAGTCCCTGGACATTTATGCAGAGGTTTCTCAGGACAGTGTCTTAGGCCCAACCACCTTCAGCTGCTTCAACAATTTCCTTCCCTCCATCGTAATGTAAGAAGTGAGGATGTTTGCACAATGTGAAGCACATTTACAGCTCCTCAGTCCATGTCCATATGCAGCAAGACCTGGACAATATTCAGGTGTCAGCACTGGACATGCCAAACAGCTGAAGGAGAAAACAATAGACAGAGCTAAGTAACCCCACAACCAACGGATCACATCTAAGCTCTGCAGTCCTGCCACATCCAGTCCTGAATGGTGATGGACAATTAAACAACTAACTGGAGGAGGAGGCTCCACAAATATTCCCATCCTCAGTGGTGGGAGAGCCGAGCATATCAGTGCAAAAGACAAGGCGGAAGCATTTGCAACAACCTTCAGCCAGAATGACCAAGTAGATGATCCATCTCGTCCTCCTCGTGCAGTCCCCAGCATCACAGATGATCACAGTCTTCAGCCAATTTGATACCCTCTGGAAATGACTGATGACAATTTTACTGCAAATGCTATGGATCCTGCCAACATTCCAGCAATAGTACTGAAAACATGTGCTCCGTTGCTTGCCACACCCTCGCCAAACTGTCCCAGTACAGCTATAACACTGACATCTACTTGGCAATGTGGATAATTTGCCAGGTATGTCCTGCCCACAAAAAGCCAACAAATCCAACATGGTCAATTACCGCTCCATTAGTCTTCTGTCAATCATCAACGAAGTAATGGTAGTGGTCATCAACAGTGCTATCAAACGGCACTTAGCAATAACCTGCTCACTGCTGCTCCGTTTGGGTTCTGCCAGGATCACTCAGATCCTGACCTTATTGCAGCCTTTGAACAAACATGGACAAAAGAGCTGAACTCAAGAGGTGAGTTGGGAGAGGCTACCCTTGACATCAAGGCAGCATTTGACCGAGCGTGACACCAAGCCACCCTAGCATAACTGAGATCAATGGGAAATCTAGGGAAAGCTCGCCACTGGTTGGTGCCATACCTGGCACAAAGGAAGATGGTTATGCTTGTTATAGCTTATTCATTCCAGTCCCAGGACATCACTGTCGGAGTTCCTCAAGATATTGGGCGGAATTTCCCCATATTTTTTCAGATGGTCAGGCTCTGACTAAAATCCGGCATGTATCTCTCGAGCTGCACAGCTGTGTTTTTAGTCCAGACTTTGAGCCTCTCTGGAAAAAAATTCAGTGGGCGGGGTTTATGTGTCACTACGGTGGGGCGGGATACGATGGAGCCGGCTGCCCTTTAAAAACGGCGCCCCGATCAGCACAGAAAATAACTGCCCCTCGACTCCGCCACAGACGCTGGGGACATACCCCACAAGTATTGGGAGCTCCCCCAGCCCCCTACCCACCTTCAGCATTGGGACTCTTAACCCCCTCTCTCCCCCCTCCCCCCCTCTCCTCCCACTTCCACCACCATCAGCATCGTGGTTCTCAACACCGCACTCCACCATCACAAACATCAGCATCGTGAGCTTCACCCCCAACAAAAAACATATTGTGAACCTGGTCCCAATGGGGCTCGCCAGAGGGTCCACCCCTGAAGACAGACACTAACAAGTTGGCACTGCCACCATGTGTCAGGGGGCTATGCCAATACGGCCCCAAGGAAACAAGGCGTCTGTTCAATTTGTAGGATCGCCGGCATGGTGCCAAAGAAGGAGCCCCAGAACCCCACAAGTTTATAACCAGGTGCGGATCTACTATGAAACTAATGAAGCTTAAGCTTCAGGGGCCCTAATCCCGGAGGGGCCCAGGAAGCGACTTTAGTCCACATTGCTTAAAAATTTTGGGTCTACTGTATGAGAAGGTTTTTAAAAAAATAATAATATTAATAATATAGTGTAATTCAATACAAAATAATAGTTAAAATAAAAATTAAAAGGTTATTAAAGTATCATGTAGGCTAGCCATAAATGAAAAAAACTTTCAAATTAAGGATGTTTCATTCTAAATATATTTAATATAAAATAATTATAAATAATTTAAAACACTATTAACATTGATGACAGAAATACAAACGGTAGATGACATGTTGTAACAAAAAAGGGGAGCCGTTGAAAAGGCAATCACAATGCCAACGTGAATTTTCAACGAGATAGCACTCGTTATAGAGATCTAGACAAGAATTTTTTTCAATAAAGTGTTCATAAGGATACACTATTTTAATTCCCCCTACTCAAAAATAAATGTTATATTTAGAAAAGCAAGGTAAGTAATAAAGGTGAAGTAGTGTTAGATTAGCCTAAGCCTATTGTTTTTATGAAGAGGTGAACGGAAGGTAGGCTACGACCGCATAGCCTAGGCTAATACTATATTACAAGTATTTATGAAAAAGTAATAAAAGAGTGAATTTGTGTTAAATTACAGGTGTTTATTATGAAAGGTGTTCAAATAATGGTAAAATTGTGTTACATTACCTTAGTCTATGAGTTTTGGCGGCCTCGTCTTGCCTAACTTAGTCTAGCCTAGCGTACGCTAGCTTGAACATAGCCTAGTTTAGCCTATTTAGTTTATTATAAATCTTTAAAAATGGTGCTTTACTTTCTGAGAAGGGATTCAAAAAAAAAACCTTTCTCAGAAAGTAGACCTAAAAGTCAAATAAAAATACTGTGGATCAGCAACTTGAAGAACAGATTAGAAAAACCATACAGTACTATTTTGAAGTACTGAAAAGAGTTGTAGCTGTTATAAAGTTTTTAAGTGAAAGAGGTTTGGCATTTAGAGGTCATGAGGAGAAGTGGAGCTCACCAAATAATGGAAACTTCATGGGGGCCATTGAACTTATTGCAGAGTTCGACCCATTTTTACATGAACATCTCAAGAAATGTAAAAATGAAAAAGTAAATGCTACTTACCTATCCAAACCCGTGTATGAAGAATTGATAGAAATCATGGGACAACATGTGCAAGGTGAAATTGTGAATCAAATCAACAACCTAGACGCCAAATACTATATTATTGTTGACTCTACACCTGACCTGACACATGTTGACCAGCTGGTAATTGTGGTTCGATACTGCTATAATGGAAAACCCTGTGAGAGATTTTTAACATTTTTACCAAAAGAAAAACATTCATCCACGACCTTGTTCAACAAAATACACCAAGTCCTGGGTGAACATAAGCTTTCACTTGAAAATATCTGTGGTCAGTCCTACGATAATGCATCTAACATGAAGGGCTCGGAGAAAGGGCTGCAAGCACTCTTTAAAAACATTAACAGGTACATAGACTATGTACCATGTGCAGCCCATTCACTTAACCTTGTTGGAGAAAAGGCAGTGTCTACTGTACCTGAACTTGTTGACTATTTTGGCATTTTGCAGGAGCTGTATGTTTTCTTTTCTGGATCTCCACGTAGATGGGGGATTTTAAACACACAGGGCAATCTACATTTTTCTTTAAAGAGTTTAAGTGTAACTAGATGGTCTGCACACTATGAAGCAGTCCGGGCAATTAAAAATGGATATATGGGTATGTTACAAACTCTCAAACATATTTTTGAAGACTCAGAAGAGAAGCTTGAATGTAAACGAGATGCAAAGAATTTATACCACAAATTAGTAAAGCTGGAATATGCTATTTTAACAATCGTTTGGGAAGAAGTGCTGGAACGTTTCAACAAAACAAGTAAGAAACTCCAAACCCTTGGTTTTGATGTATTTGAAGGTTATCTTCTGCTTTCATCTTTACTTTCGTTTGTTAAAGAACTCAGAGAAAATTCAGCCGATAGGATTGCACACTATGAATCAGAAGCAAAAGGTTTGTGTGAAGATATCACCTCAAGTTATTCTGATGCTTCCAAACTCATTGTTACAAGGACATTTTCAGATGGAACAAGTGGTATTGCTTCTTTGAGGGGAGCTGTCAAATTTAGGATAGAAGTTCTATATCAACTCTATGACTGCTTGATAATCCAGTTACGCAAGAGGATTGACCGTTATGAGCAGATTGCGAAAAGGTTCAAGTTGCTCTCAGAATTGGTGATCAATTCTGAAATTGATGAGGACAGTATTAAACTTATAATATCGTATTACAAAGATGATATTGACCACAAATTAGTAAATGAGTGTTATCAGTTCAAAGAATATTTGCACCTTAGGAAATCCCAGTACACAGAAGAAAACACGTAATCTAAAATGCAATGCGCAGAAGTTCTTCAGCTTATTTGTGAGCAACACCTAATTGAAGTGTTCCCCAATATTACTACTGCGCTTAAGCTGTACTTGACGATGCCTATCATGAGTTGTGAAGCAGAAAGGAATTTTTCAAAGCTATCCTTTATAAAGAACAAATTTTGGTCTACCATAACTGAAGAGCGCTTAAATTCTTTATGCATATTTTCTCTAGAAAATGACATTGCAAGGTAGCTCTCATATGACAAAACTACGTGAATATGTTGCAAGAAAAAACAGAAAAAAGAGTATTTTGTAAAATGTGCTTCATGCAGTATGTATTCTCATAGGTGTCTAAGATAAAAGATTACATTGACTGTGGTCTTTTCTATGTTTTATTTCCTCATTCTATGATGCATCATGCATGTATATAACATTTCCCTAATTTTCAGCCCCCCATAACTCAAAATCTATAAGGCATAGGAATTTTTTATTCACACCAGTGACTTTGACACGTGAGATAATCCAGTACAGCAATTTTAATCAAAATCTGAGATGTAGTGGTTAAATTTTTTAAAAATTTGTGGTGATCTGTCGTGGAACAACCCCATTGAAGAAGGTAACAGTGGTTACCCAGACCTCGTTGCTGGTTGCGAAGGGGCCCCCATAACAGTTCAAACTTCAGGGCCCCAAAAATGTAGGTCCGCCACTGCTTATGACATGACCAGAACACGTGTACATGGTTAGCTGGGCCCTTTCCACACTTCTCAGACTCATCCTCCACACCCGCAAAGAGCTTGCTCATCCTGGATTTGGTCAAATGTGCTCTGTGCACTACCTTCAATTGTATCAGACCTAATCTTGCACATGATGACATTGCGTTCACCCTATGTAGAATCTCACACCACATAGAATCATAGAATTTACAGTGCAGAAGGAGGCCATTCGGCCCGTCGAGTCTGCACCGGCTCTTGGAAAGAGCACCCTACCCAAGGTCAACACCTCCACCATATCCCCATAACCCAGTAACCCCACCCAACACTAAGGGCAATTTTGGACACTAAGGGCAATTTATCATGGCCAATCCACCTAACCTGCACATCTTTGGACTGTGGGAGGAAACCGGAGCACCCGGAGGAAACCCACGCACACACGGAGAGGATATGCAGACTCCGCACAGACAGTGACCCAGCCGGGAATCGAACCTGGAACACTGGAGCTGTAAAGCAATTGTGCTATCCACAATGCTACCGTGCTGCCCATACCCTCCTCCAGCTCGGACACCAACTCCTCCTCCCACTTGGCCTTAACCTCCTCCAAGGATACTCCCACCTCTGCTATAAGTATCTCATAAATCCTGAGGTACTCCCCTCCTCCGTACCTGCCAATGACAAAACCCTCTGCAGCAAGGAGGATGGCAGCACCACAGGGAATGCTAGAAAGATCTTCTTTGCAAAGTCCCGCACCTGCAAATATCGAAACGTATCTGCCCGTTGTTATTGAAAATATGGAAAGATGTGTCATTTGAAACATGGAAGTCTGGCAATATCTGGTCTGAGAGAAACATGAAATAATACAGGGAAAGATCCCACAAAGGGTTAACAGCAGCTGCCAGGGAAGGATTGTAAAATGCAGATATCCTTGGTCAAGCAGGCTTAGCAAACAAGACAAACAGGATTTTAAATGAAGCCAAAAACCTTCATTGAAAGTAACTATCTTAGTAAGGATCTGGAAAAGAATGGATGAGGTTCAGTTGAATTTGGTGATAATTCTAGGTGTGAAAATTTGCTAGTAAATTAAAGAAACCTGGAGACTATCAGTCTACGAGAAACATAATTCAAAGCCAAAATCAAAGTCAAAATTATGAGCCGAGGACACAATTGGAAAATAAAACTATAGAAATCACAGGAATTAAAAGTAACACCTCTTGAAGTCAAAGCATTTTGAACATCACAAAGGAAACAATGTAATCAGATCTATAAGATGAAGTCATGTCAAAATGTATACTTAGTTGGATTAGAAGGTTTAGATCAAAGATACGTTTTACAATCAAAGAAAATAAGAGTTACTTTACTATAAAGTCATAAAAACTTAATAACTGTTAGAAAGAGAATATAAACCTAGAGACCAGGGCAGGAACTACCAGAACCTGAAGCAGAACCAGAGGGAGAGAGAGAGAGAGGGGAGAAGCAGTTCAGAGTCAGATTACAGTCAGCTCAGCCATGGGAAAGGTACAGGGCAAAGCAGCTGAGCTAAAATAGCCAATACATATAAGGAAGACTAGAATTTAAAGAGTAGGCAGATTCAGCTCAGAATCAGCTCAGAGATAGCCAACAGAGTCAGGTCTCATAGCTCGGTACATGGGAAAGACAGGACACAGCAATCAAGCTCATCAGCGAATACATCTAAAGAAGACCAGACTTTAAAGAAGATTGATTGTCAAGTTGGGCCTGAAGGTCCCTTCAACCAACCAGAAGGATCCAGAAGCAAGATCTTTTTACCTTTCTGTAAAGAAAGTAATTGCAGCTTTTAAAAGAAAAAATATAATAATAAAATAACTTAATTTAACCTGAAATAGTGGTTATTCCAAAGTCTACTTTAGTTACTTAGCAATGCGGGACCCAGGATCGATGCTACTAAGTGGTAAGTAGATGAAATCTTCGGTGAAGGTATGGGTTGTTCCGGGGGATAACTTGAAAACATAGTTTGACCTGAATAGCACCCACTGAAGCTTGCATTGGAGTCGAGGAGTGAGAATCCCTGATCACCATTTAGAATGTCGGCCCTTTTTGGTATAGGGGGACTTCTAAGAATAGTGGTGAGTTTTCAAAAACACCGTGAAAGCCCAAATTTCTCCACGAACTCCTCAAAGTTTGCAAATTGGCCCTCCAAAAACAAATCCTTCTTCACAGCAACCCCATTCTCCTCCTATCCCCTAAACCAAGCATCCAGCCTCGCTGACTCGAACATGTGGTTCACACAAACCAGCACCAACTTCGATAACACCCCAATTTGAAGTGCTGCCAAAATTGTCTCCAAATCCTCAGTGTGGAGGCCACCACTGCTTCCCTGGAGAAAAAAGTAGTGAAGCCATCACCAATGCCTTTAACCCCGACTCCATCAGCACCTTTAAAGCCGTTAGATTCCCACACCATCCCAGCATGTTCTCAGCGTTCGCCGCCCAATAATATATCAGACTTGGCAACACCAAGCCCCCTCCCCCGCCAACTATAGATCCCTCTGAAGCCCTCTCTTCTGAATCCTAGCTACTTTTCCCGTCCAAATAAACGTCAAATTCGATCTCTCCATTCCCTCAAAAAAGGATTTCGGCAAAAAGACTGGCAAGCACTGAACTAAAAACAGCAAACGTGGCAGGACATTCATTTTCACTGACTGAATTCTGCTAGCCAAGGACAGAGGGAGGCTGTCCCACCTCGGAAAGTCAGCTTTCATCCTGTTCACCAGGCTCGTAAAATTCAATTTCCAAAACCGGGCCCAATCCCAGACCACCTGCATCCCTAAGTAACTAAAATGGCAACCTGTAAGGCGAAACGGCAACATCACCAATTTGACCCCTCTCCCCAGCTGAGTTACCGGGAAACAGTTTTCTCCCAATTTAATTTATATACTGAAATAGCCCCAATACGCTCCAGCAGTACCATGATATCACCCATTGTGGGGACTGGATCCGTTATATAAAAAAGATCATCAGCGCAGAAGGACAAAAGGGGTTTGACCCCCCCCCCCCCCCTGCTTACCATCCTTCTCCATCTATCCAAAGCCCTCACGGCAATGGCCAACGGCTCAATTGCCAACTCAAACAAGAGAGGGGACATAGGCCATGCCTGTCTTGTTCCCCTATGCAACTGAAAATATCCTGAGCTCACATTGTTTGTATGAACACTAGCTTTGGGTGCCATAAATAACCAAACCCAGGCCACAAACCTCGGTCTTATTCCAAACTGTTCCAACATTGCAAGCAAATATCCCCCTCCTACACCCTATCAAAGGCCTTCTCAGCATCCAATACCCCAATGACCTCCCTGCCTTCCACCAGGGACAATACCACATTCAAAAGTCGCCTCACGTTAGGCAGCAAGCGCCAACCCTTCACAAATCCCATCTGATCTTCGCTAATAACTTGCTGGAGAAACTCCTCCAACCTCAGCGCTAAAACCTTAGCTAAAATCTTGACATCTACATTTGATAATGAAATCAGACAATACGACCTACACTCCACCGAGTCCTTATCCTCCTTTAGCAGAAGAGAGAATGGCGCTTGCAACATTGTTTCTATAAGAAACCCCCGAGCAACCGAGTCCGCAAACATCTCCGGCAGCACCAGCACCAATTGGTCAGCAACTTCTTTTTAAAACTCCACCGGGAACCCATCCGGCCCTGGTGATCATGGCGATCTTAATAAACTTTTGAAAACTAATGTGGAGAGAAGGTGGACACTTATTGCAGATAACAATCAATTGAAATAAAGCTGATCAACAGAGAAAATCATCTTGCACATATGAAAGAGGAATTTGCGAATGAAAAAAGGGAACTGATGAGAACAATGGAGAATCAGTCAGGGAAAGTGAAACATTTAAAAAAAAATTTTGGAGAACCCAATTATTTTTTCCAAATAATTCCAGATATTTATATACACCCCCATTTATAAACACCCATTTCGTAAAGGTACTCTCACATGACAGAACAAACTATAAAACTTCAGAGGGGGAAGTAATTGACCTATCTCATACAGAATTGAAAATAACTTGTTTGAAATGGAACTGGGAGAAACAACAAGATCACAAAAAGTTCAAAGAACAAACAAAGGAAGAGTACGATATTTTCAGTGAATAAAAGAAGCAGCTTAACAACCTTCTTGAAATAGCTAAAAGAGATTTTGGCAAGAGAAGAAAATAGATGTTAATGCATAAATATTACATTTTGAATTTGAAAAGTGGGCTTGAGAATGGAACTATGCCTACAAGTGACGAAAAGGATAATTGCACTGTAGACTTAAATGAAATATTGGGTAGGATTCTCCATCAGCGATTCCAGAAACAGGAACACATTTGGGCAGAGAATCACGCGTAAACCGAAAATCGTGGCCGGCACCGGGCTCCTGACGGAATGCCATGCTCCGGAGTGCCTCGACAGTACGTCAATGCATTCTATTCCACAGGTACAGTAACCATCATTGGCCTATCATTAATTAGCCCCACCTGGTATTCTCCGGGGCCTCCACGATGCTCTGCCTCCGCCAGGAGGAATTACCGATGGCGAGTTTCACTTGTGGTTTTAAAAGCCAGGAAACAGGCGTCGTGGCTGCTGAGGGAGAGAGGAGTTGGACATCGTGACCTGTGGTCACACAGAGTCACTCCGGTCGTATGGGTGACCCCACCCCACCCCACCCCCGCACTCCATGCCCCTCCGCCCCACCAACAGCTGGGAGCCACCCTGCCGACAAGGCATCACACAGCCAAACCAAGGGGGCGTCCACAGTAGCCCCTACAGGAGGGCAGGATGGGGGCTGCAGAGCATACTGCTGCCATGGGTAGGGCCAGCCGCCGGTACCCCTGCTGGCAGGGTTGGGTGCCTGCCTGCAGGTTTCGGGTGTCGGGGCCAGAGTGCAAAGTGGCAGGGGGAACGTCCGGTGGTGGGCGTGGGGATGAGAGAGGGGGACATGTGGGGACAGGGGCTGCAGTGCAGGCCAGTAACACCGTGTAGCCCGGTGGACCTGGTTGGGCACATGGGTTTGCATCATGCCAACATGTCTGACTTTCACCCCCTACAGACAATGGACTTTGGAATTCAGCCAGGAATGGTGGTCCCCTGTCTGCCCACCGCAGCCCTGGGGGATGCAATGAGGCTGTACAAGCAGGAGCTGCTCGGAGAGGACCCGGCAGAACAGGAGCTTGTCCCAGAGAAACAGGAGCCAGCCGGTGAGGATGGAGAGCCGGCCACCCAACAGGCCGAGGAGGAGGTGGGAAGGAGGTGCTGCATCAGGCCTCATGTGTACTAGCAGCACCTGGATGGCACGGTAGCACAGTTGCTTCACAGCTCCAGGGTCCCAGGATCGATTCCTGGCTTGGGTCACTGTCTGTACGGAGTCAGCGCATTCTCCCCGTGTGTGCATGGGTTTCCTCCGGGTGCTCCGGTTTCCTCCCACAGTCCAAAGATGTGCAGGTTAGGTGGATTGGCCATGCTAAATTGCTTAGTGTCCAAAATGGTTAGGTCGGGTTACTGGGTTGCGGATATAGGGTGGAAGTGTGGGCTTAGGTAGGGTGCTCTTTCCAAGGGCCAGTGCAGACTCGATGGGCCGAACGGCCTCCTTCTGCACTGTAAATTCTATGATTCTATGATTCTGAGACCTGCTGGACAGGGTGTGCCTTCGAAGACTCTAGCTGAGCAGGGGGACCATATGGCATATCTGCAGAATCATGATGCACCTAGAACTGCGGGGATATGGGGGAGCACACGTGCCCCGGTGGCAGTCACGGTGACAGCCGCCATAATCCTTTATGCTACGGGGTCCTTCCAGGTGCCGAGTGGGGACTTGTCTGGGATCTCACAGGCCTTGGTGCACAGGTGCATCTGCACTGTCACGGAGGCTCTATATGCCTGGTTGACACAATACATCCACTTCAATGTGGATTGAGCCCACCAGGATGCCTGGGCAGCGGGGTTCGCTACCATTTCTGGAATGCCCCAGGTCCAGGAGGTGATCAATGGGAATCATGCCCCCCTATGGGCATCGGTGCATGACGGGCCAGCCTCAGAAACCGAAAGAGGTACCACTTGATGAACGTGACCACGAGCTGCACATAATGCATGTCTGCGCCCGATATCCAGGTAACGTGCATGGCGCCTTCATCTTGGCACACTCGATGATTCCTGACACCTTCAAGGTGCTCCCTCAGGTGAGGCGTCGCCTCCTGGGCAATGGGTTATCTACTGCAGTCTTGGCTGATGATGCTTATCCAGAGGCCACAGCCCCACCTGTAGACCCACTACAGTGATGCCCATGCAGCGACCTGGGCCATGATTGAGCGGTGCATCAGCGCCCAGAAGATTCGGTTCAGGTCCCTGAACCGCTCTGGAGGACCCCTCCGGTACAGCTCTGGGAGAGTCTCCCACATCGTGGTGGCCCGCTGCATCCTCCACAGCATCGCGCAGCAGAGGGGTGATGGGCCAGAGGAAGAGGATGAACGGCCGGCCTCGTCTAATGAGGAAGATCAGGGGAGGGCCAGGATGGGCAGGACATGGAGCACGGGCAGACACTGGAGGCCGCACTATGTGTGCACCAGGGCCGACATGCACGGGCCACTCGGGCGAGGGCCATGTGGTATTGGTCTCCACAAATGCAGACCAGATGGAATGGCACTCATGGGGTCTCCCAGGGAATGAGAGGTCCCCAACTGCATGACCTTTGGGCAGGGTGGTGCCCTGGCCATGCTGGTGCCACCTGGACACTCTAGTGGTGCCAGCCTGGCATCTTGGCAGTGCCAACTGGGTGGCACTGGTTTCTGGGTGGCACTGCGAGCTGGTATGGGCACTGCCAGAGTGCCAGATTGGCACTGACAAAATGCCAAGCTGACATTTTTTGCACACTTGCAATCAGGCCGGGGACCCCACGAGGGTGTTGGGGGGGGGGCCTCGGAGATCTCTTGCAACACTGGGGAGTTCCGGCAGGCAGAGCTCCTCAGTGTACAAAACAGGGCTATGTGCAGCCTCGGCCGCGCGTTCCTCATTGAGGCCCCTTATACCAATCTAGCCGAGCTGTATAGCCATGTGTTTCTCGGTGCTGTGAGCCCCGACAAACACATGGTTAAACATGCTCGCTATGTGATCTTGTTCCCAATTAGTTGAATCGCACCCATTGGGTGTGTTTAACAACCACGCTGCACTGTAAAAGCAGCTTACCATGGCGCAGTGTGGCTATTGAAAGTCAGGTGACCCTGCTCTTCGGATCTACCCGGCCCGCAACGCCTCGCCGGATTCAACGCAAGCTCGCCAGACGTTGTGACGTGAACACGCCCACAATGTCTGTACGGGATGATTTATTTGCAAATCTGCATCTTAGAGCTAGGCAGTAAGCCTCACTCTAATGTGCAGAGTCTTGAGGTACCCGAGTCTTTGGAATTCAACCCTTTTGCTTCAGAGACCTTAGGCGAGCGTCGTTTAGCACTGGTCCCCACAAAGGGGGACCAGACAGAATAGCACTTGTGGAGGTTTAGAAGGGTTTTAGAGATCGCCAGCTGTATGCCCTTTGGGTAGGGTGGTGCCCTGGCATTGTTTGTTTCAGCCTGGCACCCTGGCAGTGCCAGCTGTATGCAGGTGTGGCAATGCCAAGGTGCCCATTGCCAGCTGGCATGGACACTGCCAGGTTGGCACTGCCAAGGTGCTAAGCTGGTATTTTTTGCACATGTACGATCATTCCGGGCTTGCCGGAGGGGGTGTTGCGGGGACCGTCCACACTGTGTTCGGGCTGAGGGGTGGTCAGGGATCGCTATGGGTGCATCGGAGATTGGGATGCTATTTAAATATGACCACCCCTTCTCCCACTACAATGGGGAGTTCCAGCGAGTGGAGCTCTCCACTGTACAAAACGGGACCATGTGTGGCCTCAGTCATGCTTTACCTGTTCAGGCCTCTTATTCGAGGAGAGTCAAGTTGAATAGCCATGGGTGGGATTCTTCCGCAATCGGCGGGGCGGGCAACTCTGGCGGGACGGAGTGGTGTGAACCACTCCGGCATCGGGCTACCCTAAAGGTGCGGACTCCTCCGCACCGTCAGGGGCTAGGCCCGCCCCGGAGTGGTTTGCGCCCCGCCAGCCGGCGGGGAAGGTGCTTGGCGCTACGCCAATCAGCGGCGAAGGGCCTCAGCCGGCCGGCGCGAGTTGCCGCATGCGCGGGAGCACCAGCGTGTGCTGGCGTCATCCCCGTGCCTGTGCAGAGGGCTTTGTTTCCGCACGGGGAATGGCAGACAGGTACAGCCTCCAGTGCGGAAAAATAGAGTGCCCCCACGGCACAGGCCCGCCCGTGGATCGGTGGGCCCAATCGCGGGCCAGGCCACCATGGGGGCACCTCCCAGGGCCAGATCCCCCCGCGCCCCCCCAAGAACCCCGGAGGCCACCCACGCCGCCAGGTCCTGCCGGTAAGGACCTACTCCAATTTACGGTGGCGGGACCGGCAAAAGATGGGCAGGACTTTGAGCCATCGTGGGCCGGAGAATTTGGGCAGCCCCGAGGCCCATTGAGTTGCGCAGGACCCCGCCATTCTCCGAGGCGGGTGGCGCGACTCACGCCGGGCTGATTTTTTGGGGGCCGGAGAATTTGGAGAACGGCGGGGGCGGGATTCACGCCTACCCCAGGTGATTCTCTGACCCGGCGGGGGGGGTCGGAGAATCCCGCCCCATGTGTTTCTCGGCACTGCCAGTGCTGGGAAACACGGGCTAAACACGCTCGGGGACGTTGTTCGCTTTGGAGGAATCTTGCCCATTGTCTTTGTTTTGGTCAAATCACTGTAATTATATATCAAGATGTGTAATCGTGAACAATGGAAACTGTACTTGGAATGTGATTCGACATTTATCATGTTAAGTTTGTGTAAAGTAGACATAATATCAATGTAAAGAAGTCTTCATTGTTCTTTACCATGTTTATGAAGATTTCTTTCTTTCAAAGAGGGGAGAAGTTAGGACAACAAATGTAGGTTTAAGGGAATTAGATATGTATTGGTAAGCATTTGAAATAAGGTATAATCTTAAGTGTGTTTAATTTAATGTTTCTGTGCCTGGAAAGGTAAAGCCTATAGTTAGATTCATGCTGGACAACAGTTTTTGAATGTGTGGGAGTTGGTTAAGTTCCAATAGTGATTCTTTTGTGAAGAATAAATAAAAGGCATAAGCATGTGGGTGTTACATAGCAACTGGAGCTTTGTAAGATAGATAAGCTTTAAGGCTTTAGTTTAGCTAATTTGATTGCAGTTGAAGATAGGTAGTGAGAGAGAAGGCAGCTTTCACAACTCTGCTAAAAGCAGTTGGTTTAGAAGGCGAGAGAGGGAACATCTCTCTCAGCTTTTCTAGAAGAAAAGTCATACCATAGAGTAATAGTTAAGAAAACAAATGCAGAGATGTGAAGAACAGTTTGTTAAGGAAACTAGATAAATGAAGATAAGTTTCCAAGATGTCTGAGGTTAAAAGCACTACAACAGAGCACTGTTCAGTAAAGACAGACAGAGCTGAGAAGTGTGAGATGCCACAAAGATATCGGAAGTGACTTGCAGGTTTTTGAGATTTTACTACAACCAGTAGAATGTGAGTTGGAATAACTATGGAAATCAGTGGTTGGATCTTTGAATTTGTGTAAAAGTAGTTAAGACAAAGGAGACCTGAAAGAGGTGGAAAACCTGGTACTGGGTTCTTTGTTAAAAGTGGAGCAGGAGTCTTGTTTGACACTACAGTTGGAAAACCTGGAATGGTTCATAACGCAACTGCTGACGAAAGCTTTGTTTTGAAAGAAGATTTTAAAGCGTGTTTTCTTTGAGAGTAAATACAAAGAATACAAAGCACAGTACAGCCCAGGAACAGGCCTTTTGGCCCTCCAAGCCTGTGCCAATGATGAATCCTGTCTAAACTAAAATCTTTTGTACTTCCAGGGTCTTTATCCCTCTATTCCCATCCTATTTATGTATTTGTCAAGATGCCTCTTAAACTTTGCTATCGTCCCTGCCTCCACCACCTCCTCTGGCAGCAGCAGCAAGTTCCAAGCACTCACCACCCTCTGGGTAAAAATCTTGCCTCACACATCTCCTCTAAATTTTTGCCCCTCGCACCTTAAACCAATGTCCCCATGTAATTTACTTTTCTATCCTGGGGAAAAGTGTCTGACTATCCACTCCGTTCATGCCACTCATAAGTTTGTAAACCTTGATCAGGTTGCCCCTCAACCTCCGTCATTCCAGTCAAAACAATCCGAGTTTATCTGCCCTCTTCCCATAGCTAACTGGAGTGGAGTTTGGAAGCTCTCTTGTGACAATCACCTAGGGAGATTCTTAGAAGAAATCCACAGACACTAACTTTGGTTCAGAGTGGAAGGTGTCATCAGTCATCTTGTGTGCTTAAAAGGGACTTTGAGTTAATGAGACCATTGCAGCTTAAGATGTTTGTAATCCATGCCAATCCTAAAACCTGTGTGTAATTGTTAAACTAAAAAGGGAGCAAAGGTATTATAATCCAATTTTTTCATGTATAATAAATGTTTTTTTCTTGTTAAAATTAATTAGCAGTCTTGTTACTCTGCTCCTCCACGTTTAATTTTAAAATTGAAAGTTGTGGTCTTTTGAGTCAGGGTTCCAATCTTGGATCTTCCCACCCAGTTATAACATCAGCTGGGATCATAAGAGTGTCCAGATGTGTTTGTGGCAGGAAATCGCAGGAGGACGCCAATTCAGAAGCTTCCTCCAGGAATGCTGTCCATATTAGGGACTGTGGGCCATCTGAGGGCACAGTGGGCTAATCAGAGCTAGTGCAGTGAAGGCTGGTTGGCAGACCCACTGTGAATGTTGCATGCTGTTGAGGTGAATTGTGAAAGAGATGAGGCACAAGATGGAGGTCCCATTCGGCAGTCAATTCCTCACTCCCAGCACTATCCAGCGGACCAGACTACACTTGACAAGCAAGCGTTTTCCTGTGGATGAAGAGTTACCATTTGGTCATTTAAAGTAAACACTGCGCATGAATCTCATGGCATTCTGACCTCCCCCTCTGTTCTTCACCTCCTGTGAGCAGACGAGCTGTAGACACAGTGGCGTCCGGAACACCACCAGAAAAACTATCTAGCCTTCCAAAAATGCCACTAATTGCTTCCATAATTATCTTAATTAGCTTCCTGTTGCTGATGGGCATGTTGCTGTCAATGTCTACTGTAAAAGTATGAGGAGGTGGGAACACATCAGTGAGCCTACCCGACCTGTTTTCTTGTGACTTCCTGGCCTTCCCACATCCAAATCTACCTCCAAAGTGCTGAGCGACATTCCCTGTTAAATCTGTTCCTCTCTCCACGGACGCTACCTGGTGTGCATTTCAGCATTTTGTACTTTTATTTCCGATTACCAGCATGTGCAATACTTTACTTTTGTCCTAACTACTGATTGTGTTACAAGTGATTTCACTTTTGACCCTTTTTATAAAAGGATCTATTGAACTTGATGTGAATGCCTCCTTCTTCAAAGTAAAGAAAATTATTCTAAGTATAGATTTTGCAGTGTAGCTACCACAGTTTAAGGTCCAGCAGCTTCTAATCGAGGATAGTATGTGGTTTCAGGCGAATACTTCAAGAAAATGCAGGCTATTATTAAAACCTGCTATAGAATGCCCAGTAGTTAATTATAACTATTAACTAAATAAGTTTTATTTCAAGACTAATTTATATGTTATATTAAATTCCTTCAGCTCATTGGGTCTGGAGGGGTTAGTGTAAAGTATTTCCGTCAGTAAACCCATACATAACTGCTGCAGTGTTACTAACAGCATTGGTCCCTCTTTAACAGTTTTATGACTGGGCACAGTGTGACGCGTGAGGTCCTCTGCATTGCAAACAAAGGACATCCCCATAAACAGCTGGATAACATGGAATGTGCTTCATTTTCATTGACACCAAATCATTTTTGTGAAAATCGACCACTGAACCTCATTTCAGCCTCTCCGTATTCTCAAAGATTCTGTGGTTCCTTTCTGTGAGTGAGTTACTATTTCTAGACTGGGATTCTCCGCTGATGATGCAGCTGGCAGACATAATGGGCTGGATTCTCTGGTCCCCCAGCCGCGTGCTTCTCGGCGGTGTGCCGTCCGCTGGCAGAGGGATTGTCTACTCCCGCTACTTGTCAACAGGATTTCCCACTGAAGATACCCCACATTGCTGGGAAACCCACCAGCAGAGGTGCGGTGCCAGTGGAAAGAGTGAATGGCAAGGGCCGGAACATTGTTCAAATCAAGTCCACATGACTTTCAGGATAATATTTTGCTCAACAGTCATTTTAATATCTTTTGGTTATGTTCTTAAGACAGAATACAGACCACTATAATTTGTAAACAGTAATGCTCAAATTGAATAGGAACTAGCAAGGCAACAATACAATCTGTCTTTACAACAAGCTGATGTTTTAAAGTCCAAGTTTTGACAAAGAGTCATCCAGACTTAAAAGGTTATATCTCTTCTCGCTCCGCAAATGCTGTCAGAACTGCTGAGATTGTCCAGTATTTTCTGTTTTTGTTCCAGGTTCCAGCATCCGCAGTAATTTGCTTTTATTTTTGAGTCGCTGTTGTTAAGAAGTAAATGGTCGCTTCTGCAACATGTTCGCCTGTAAAGATGGCCAGATTAAAGTTTTCTCCAATCTTAGTACTCTAAATATTTATTAGCTGTAAAATTGCAAGAGATTTGATTTGGCCTTCATGGAAATGTGTCACTGGGTGAGAAGTCTTGATCCAATCTTTTGGATCCCGTGGTGTTTTACGGAGGGTACTTATCAAGGATCCACCGTCAAGAAGAAGCCTTAAAAGTTCAGGCGTTGCACACGAGATGTACTTGCAAGTGAAGAAAATTAATGGGAAACAGCATATATATTTTTTACCCCAAAACTTTTGATGTTTCTTTTACATTTAAGAGTGGTCTTACTTCCTCAATTGAGGCAAACTAGCTCATGCAGTCGACATCTGAAGTGATTGAGCCAGTTTGAATGGAGGAAATGAGCAACATGAGAATTCCTGCAATGGAGTTGTTCAACTCAGTATCAATATTGAGGGAACTCTGGATGAGTGATGTGAGGTAACAGCTATTTAAAATAAAAGTAACATCTGTTTTGAAAGGAATGAAAGAAGAAACAACCCACTAACAACTTACATTTACATTGCACCTTTAATGTCATGAAACATCCCAAGATGCTTCATAGGAACATTGTAAAGTAAAGTATGACACCACATAAGGAGATATTAGGTGAGAATAGCAAAAGCTTGGTCAAAGTGGTAGGTCCTAAGAAGGAAAATGTGGTAGAGGGAAAATAACCCAGAACTTGCGCCCTCTGCAACTGAAGGAGCGGCCATCAATGGTGGAGCAATTCAAGTTTTGCATTCATAAGAGGCCAGAAATAGAGGAGTGCAGATACTTTAGAGGGTTGTGGGGTTGGCTGCAGGAGATTACAGAGAAAGTGAGAAGTGAGGCCACAGAGGGATTTAAAAACAAGGATGTGAATTTTAAAATCAGGATGTTGCATGACCGGGTGTCAGCGAACACAGGGATGAAAAGGAGGAATGGCACTTGATATGAGCTAAATCACAAGCAGCACAATTTTGGATGACCTCAAGTTTACAAAGAGTAGGAGGTGGGAGACTAGCCAGCAGTGCATTGGAATAGTCGAGCCTAGAGGTAATTAAGGCATGAATGAGGGTTTCAGCAGCAGATGAGAAATTCATGAAGAAAGTTGACTATTAGAGCAGGTTACACACATTGTCCTTGGGCTGGAAGAGTTCTATGTGTCTTTAGGATCTCCAATCCTAAACCGGCATGAGCCTACAGTATCTAGTTGCCTTATTTGGCACCTACACATCCTCACAAAAGTAACTTTTTGAGAAATAGTTTATTTGCATTTCAAGCTTTTGTCATAATGTTGATGTCCAACAAAAACGTGTTTCAAAACGTTTAAAAATAAAAAGCAGTAATTCAGCACAATAATGTCAACATTCAGTTGTATTGTCCATACAGGAGAGTTCAGTTCAGTGTGAATCCAGAAGTAGCACTTCTGCTTATAATGGTGTGAGCCTATATTGAAGCTACAACTCTCTAAGCAATGGGAGGCATTTTAAATTGACAAAGTTTTATTGCCCCTTTACCTGTGGGGAAAAATACACTTTCTTTTGGCTATTCTCCAAAAGTGCAACAACACTTCAAAGATTAGGCGTCCTACTAATATCACTGCTGCCGTCTATTGTTTTCAACTGAAGCATTTTGCAAATCATTCTATTTCTTATGTATGTTGTTGTGGTTTGAAACTCTTCCCTTTTTGTTCCTTTTTAAATGCTATTCAGCTGACAAGAGTCCACACCTGAAACATTACTTTTTCTCTCTCCCCAGCTGCTGCCCGGCTACAACACACTTTAAGGGCCTAATCCAGGTGTCTGCAACCTTCATGACAAGAGGAACCATTTAAAAAGGTTCAGTCAAAAACACAAAAACACTGCAATGCTGTTACTCTAGCCCCTAAAGTAACAAAAAAAAGTTCTATGCAACATAATTTTATTGACATTCATAAATGTATTAACATCAATGAAAGAGAACATTGAACTAGCAACATTTTAAAGGTTTTGATTAGAAGTTGAATGATGCTTTCTCACAAGTACAATGTTAATTAAAGTTCAAAACATCAAAACAACCGTGTCTGCATGGGTCTCAACACCACAATCCGAAGATGTGCTGGGTAGGTAGATTGGCCAATGTTAATTACCCCTCAATTGGAATAAAAAGAATTGGGTACTCAAAATTTTTTTTAAAAAACATCAAAACAAGCCGTTTAATTGAAATAAGCTCCGTTCTTAAGTGAACATTTTTAATGCAATTTCTGCTGTTGGATTTCTTCATCTGGACATTATTCTGCAGTTTTCATTTGGAAGCTGGACTGTAGGAAATTATCAGTATTGATATTTCTCCGAATAACCGGTGTGTCATTTTAAAGCATACAGGACCAGTTAAGACCAGTTTTCTTATTTCCCCCTTTTACTCTTCTTTCTTTCGGAGTTTCATCATTCCATTGGTCTCTCAGTTTTCTTTTGATGAAATTCATACTTCAAACCATTTTCTCATACTGGAACTGAATTGAATTTATATTTCTATTTATGGGAGATGGTGGCATGGTGATAATATCATTGAACTAGTAATCCAAAGGCCCAGGCTTATGCCCAGGGGACATGGGTTCAAATCCCACTATGTCATCTGCTGGAATTTAAATTCAGATAATAAATCTGGAATCTAAAGCTAGTCTTAGTAATAGTGACCATGAAACTATCATTGATTGTTGTAAAAACCCATCAAGTTCACTACTGTCCTTCAGAGAAGGAAATCTGTTGCCCTTACCCTGTCTGGCCTATGTGCGACACAAGACCTACAGCAAGGTCATTGACTCTTAATTGCCCAGCATGTCCTTCAGTTCAAGGGCAATTAGGGATGGGAAACAAATGCTGGCCCTGCCAGTGACATCCACGTCCCATGAAAGAATAAGTATAAATTACAATCTTAGTCTGCTGGCTAGTAATCCTTGCGCACGTGAAGTAGAGACAGCCTGAGTGAGTGAGACAGCAAAAGTGAAGTTTGAAACCTGGTAATTTGGAGCCGTGTGGTAATTCAGTGAAGAGAGGGAGGAGGTGCTTTTTCCCTTTCATTTTTTTTTCTTTCTTCTGGCTTTGTAACTGGTAATCTGCAGGGAGAGATCCAGAGAGCATCCTGGGAAGATAAGTGATACAAATACCTTTTCAAATTGTGGGAGGAAAGCAGCTGAAGTGACATCACATTAAAGCTGTGACCTGATTGGCTGGCAGGAAATCTGTTTAATTTGAAAAAAAAAACATTGAAAAATCTAATTAAAACTCATTGATTAACTAGGTAGAAGAGTAATTAAACCTGAGGGTAGACATTAGTATTTATCATTCAATTTTACAGTAAAAATCTAGTGCCAGGGCCACATAGTTAATTGTAACTGAATCTAATCATAATTTAAGTATTTATTTTGAATTCATTAACTAGTGCATAAATGTAACTCAGTGATTTGCAGTGCTCTAACTGTGTGATGTGGCAGGTCCGCGACGCTCCAGCGTTCCAGTCGACTATATCTGCAGGAAGTGTAACCAATGGCAGCTCCTCAGAGACCACGTGGTTCAGTTGGACCAGCAGTTGGATGCACTTAGGAGCATGCAGGTGGCAGAAAGCGTCATAGATAGGAGTTATAGAGACATGGTCACACACAAGGTGCAGGCAGACAGATGGGTGACCGCTAGAATGGGCAGGCAGTCAGTACAAGAAGCCCCTGTGGCTGTCCCCTCTCTAACAGGTATACCATTCTGGATACTGTTAGGGGGATAGCCTATCAGTGGAAAGCAACAGCTGCCAGAACAATGGCACCACAACTGGCTCTTTTGCTCAGCAGGTGAGGGCAAAGTGCAGGAAAGCGATAGTTATAGGGGACTCTATAGTAAGGGGCACAGATAGGCGCTCCTGTGGATGTGAAAGGGACTCCAGGATGGTGTGTTGCCTCTCTGATGCCAGGGTCAAGGATGTCTCTGAATGAACACCGGATATCCTGAATGGGGAGGATGAACAGCCAGAGGTCGTAGTACACATAGGTACAAATGACATAGGCAGGAAGAGTGATGAGGTCCTGCAGAAGGATTTCAGGGAGTTAGGCAGTAAGCTAATAAGCAGGACCTCTAGGGCTGTAATCTCAGGATTACTCCCTGTGCCACATGCCAGTGAGGCTAGAAATAGGAGGATAGTGCAGCTATACATGTGGCTAAACCGGTTGTGTGGGAGGGAGGGTTTCAGATTTCTGGACCACTGTGATCTCTTTCTGGGCAGGTGGGACCTGTACAAGAAGGACAGGTTGAATCAAAACTGAATCTTAAAGGAGCCTAGCAGGGAAGACAGTGGAACAGCAATGGCAGGGGATTTTCGGGAGGCACAACAGAAATTCATCCCAAGGAGGAGGAAACATACTAAGGGGAGGACAAGGCATCCATGGTTGACAAAGGAAGTCAAGGACAGCATAAAAACAAAAGAAAAAGCATACAAAGTGGCGACGATTTGTGGGAAGCTAGAGGATTGGGAATCATTTAAAAGCGAGCAGAGGACAACTAAAAAAGCAATAAGGGCAGAGAAGATGAAATATGAGTGCAAACTAGCTACTAAAATAAAATAAGATAGGAAGAGATTTTTTCAACATATAAAAGATAAGAGAGAAGCAAAAATAGACATTGGACCACTGGAAAATGTGGCTGGAGAAGTAATAATAGGAAACAAAGAAATGACAGAAGAACTGAATAGTTACTTTGCACCAGTCTCCATGGCGGAAGACACCAGTGGGATGCCAGAGCTCCAGGAGAATCAGGGGGCTCAGGTGAGTGTTGTGGTCATCACTCAGGAGAAGGTTCTGGGGAAACTGAAAGATCTGAAGGTGGATAAATCACCTGGACTGGATGGACTACACCCCAGAGTGTAGTCTCGATGGGCCGAGTGGCCTAATTCTGCTCCTAGGTCTTATGGTCTTATGGCCTTATGGCTGGTGCTATCTGTGGCCATTTTTACCAATCTGTCCCTGTTTTGAAGATGAAGGCATGTCTTTATTTTTTTTGAACAATTAATTTTTTTTGTTTTAAACTCACTGTACAGCTGCTCTGCTGCATTGACAATGCACTCTCTTACATATTCACCATGTGTAAACAGCTTTCCTCATTTTACAATTTCAAGCTGTCACAAAAATAGCAGCAGTTTAGCTACCTGATGATTTCAAACACTTAGCGAACATGCCACTAGATTTATCTGCCTTGTTCTGCAGCTCCGAAACTGTTTCATTTCAGGCTTCTCCAGCTGGATAACGTTTGGCCAAGGCACTGTGTTTTTTTAGTGAAATGCCTCTCAGGATGTGACTTTTTCTTATTGACGAATTTCTCATTGCAAATTAAACACATGGGAGGCCTGCTGAATGTGGCATGAATGCAAAGGAATCAGCCATTCATCTTGATACTTTTAATTTTCCTCTTCTGTGCATCCACAGCTCTCTGAGGTACATAGAATAGAATCATAGAATCCCTACTTTGAAGAAGGAGGCCATTCGGCCCATTGAGTCTGCACCGAGCCTTTGAAAGAGCCCTACCTAGGCCCACGCCCCCAAAATTTTACATCTCCGGCTAAAAGAAAACACTCAAAGTCACAGACTTCATTTTTACTCGGATACTGTAAGGTACAAGTATCATTTAGTTCTCGTGCACACATACAACCAGCTATCATCATGACATCCCCCCCTTATGAGACCAAAAATGTCCTTGATTTTTCTGCTTCGTTTATGTAGCTTAGACGCCATCCCTTACTAAACATACTGCAATATATTTTGCAAACAAGCTTAACAAATCATTATTTGCCTAGTTTATGAGTAAATTAATTTCTTCAACTATGAATGTTAGGTAAATTCTGTGCATTACAATCCAATATAGTTTCAGTCTTTTGTTCAGCATTTGACTTTCTGGAACTATTATTTCTCTGTTACTATTTAACTGTGACTTCTCTTGTGATAAACATCAGTACATCATTCAATGCTCCTCAATGATCCAACCCAATTGCTTTCTCGTGTACTTGCACACATCACAAACAGGAACTTCAAAATCACAAGAACAGCATTCGGCACTCACCCTTTTTGTTTTGAACATAATCACAACACATAAATCTTCATATCTAGGCACGTGCTTTGTGTCAAGTTCTGCCATTTATAAACTTAAAATCACATTGTTTTAAATCACAAATCCTTGATCCAAATTAACTTCCAATTTCATGTTCTGTTGCTGCATCACAGAAAATCATCAAGTCGCTTTGTGCCATGGTCTGCCTGCTGTCTCAGGAACTTTTTAAAATTTGTTTATGGGACGTGTGCATCGTTGGCTGGGCCAGCATTTATTGCCCATCCCTAATTGAGGGGGCAGTTAAGAATCAACCACATTGTTGTGGGTCTGCAGTCACGTGTAGGCCAGACCAGATAAGGATGGCAGATTTCCTTCCCTAAAGGACATTAGTGAACCAGATGGGGTTTTACAACAACCTTGGTCATCGTCAGACTTTTAATTCATGGGGCATCATTCTCCGACCCCCCAGAGGGTCGGAGAATGGCCGTTGGCCGCCGTGAATCCCGCCCCCGCCGGTTGCCGAAGTCTCCGAAGGGAGAAAAGTCGGCGGGGCGTTAATGGCGCCGCTGCCGCGGAGAATGTCACGGGTCTGCGCAAGGCAGCCGATTTTCGGCCTGCCGATATTCTCCCTTCCGGATGGGCCGAAGTCCCGTCGACGTGATGACCGTTCACGTCGACGTGAATCAAACCTCCTTTTCATCGGCGTGACCCGGTGCTCCAGGCTCACGCCGACCAGCGTGGAGGTGAGTGACGGCCTGGGGAGTTGGCTCTGGGCAGGCAATGGCGTGGCCGCAGTCTGATTGCTTGAGGAGAGGTGTGTCTCGGCTTGTGTGTGTGTGTGTGTGTGCGGCAGGGGGGGTGGGGGGGTGGTTAGAGTAGGCTGGGCTCCGGGGGAGTGCCGGGAGGGGGTCCGTGCCGGGGTAGAGGTTGGGGGGGGTCCGTGCCGGGGTGGAGGTTGGGGGGGGGTCCGTGCCGTGCCGGGGTGGAGGTTGGGGGGGGGTCCGTGCTGGGGTGGAGGTTGGGGAAGGTCCGTGCCGGGGTGGAGGTTGGGGGGGTCCGTGCCGTGCCAGGGTGGAGGTTGGGGGTTTGGGGGGGGTCCGTGCTGGGGTGGAGGTTGGGGGGGGTCCGTGCCGTGCCGGGGTGGAGGTTGGGGGTTGGGGGGGGGGTCCGTGCTAGGGTGGAGGTTGGGGGGGGGGTCCGTGCCGTGCTGGGGTGGAGGTTGAATGTTGGGGGTGGGTTCGTGCTGGGGTGGAGGTTGGGGGGGTCCGTGCCGTGCCGGGGTGGAGGTTGGGGGGGGTCCGTGCTGGGGTGGAGGTTGGGGGGCGACGGGCCGGTCCGGGGTGCAGGTTGGGGGGGGGGGGGTCCGTGCTGGGGTGGAGGTTGGGGGGGGTCCGTGCCGGGGTGGAGGTTGGGGGGTGTCCGTGCCGTGCCGGGGTGGAGGTTGGGGGTTGGGGGGGGTCCGTGCTGGGGTGGAGGTTGGGGGGGGGGGGGTCCGTGCCGGGGTGGAGGCTGGGGGGGGTCCGTGCCGGGGTGGAGGTTGGGGGTTGGGGGGGGGTCCGTGCTGGAGTGGCGGTTGGGGGTGTCCGTGCCGGGGTGGAGGTTGGGGGTGACCGTGCTGGGGTGGAGGTTGGGGGTGGTCCGTGCCGGGGTGGAGGTTGGGGGGGTCCGTGCCGTGCCGGGGTGGAGGTTGGGGGGGGTCCGTGCCGGGGTGGAGGTTGGGGGGGGTCCGTGCCATGCCGGGGTGGAGGTTGGGGGTTTGGGGGGGGGGGGTCCGAGCTGGGGTGGAGGTTGCGGGGGGTCCGTGCCGGGGTGGAGGTTGGGGGGGGGTCCGTGCCGGGGTGAAGATTGGGGGTTGGGGGGGGTCCGTGCTGGGGTGGAGGTTGGGGGGGGTCCGTGCCGAGGAGGGGGATGGGAGGGCAAGTGAGTTGGTCCACCTGGCCAGGTGCCAGCCTCCAACAGTTGGACCAATGCGGTCCATGCCACCTGGCTGGGGGGAGGAGGGGACATGGGCAATGGTGACATGTTGTCGTTCCCCTCCCCCCCCACCAGGCCGTCATGTTTTCAGATCATCCAGCGATGTTGGCCGCCGTGGTGGCAGCCGCTCATGTCTATGTTGCCCTGGATGAGGAGGAGGAGGAGGAGGAGGAGGCGGAGGAGGAGCATGCCAGAGAGGCGGCGCAGGCTGCCGCAGAGGGGCAGGCGGCAGCCGCCCAGGCTGGAGGGACACCTGACAGACAGAACGAGGAGGGGGAGGAGGACGTCGCGGCCCCACGGCAACGGAGGCACCCGAGGGCGCCCCGTGTGTACCGGCCCCGGCAGTCATACCAGGACCTCACGGACCGGGAATGCAGGAGGAGACTCCGGATGAGCCGGGAAACCGTGGCACACATCTGCCACCTGCTGGCACACCTGTCACCGCGCGGCACTGGCGGGGGACACCCTCTCCCCGTGTCCGTCAAGGTTACGGTGGCCCTGAACTTTTATGCAACGGGGTCATTCCAGGCACCGAGTGGGGACCTGTCCGGCATATCGCAGACATCGGTGCACCGGTGCATCCGGGCAGTGACAGATGCCCTATATGCCATGGCGCACCGCTACATCCGCTTCCCCGTGGACCGGGCCAGCCAAGATGCCCGGGCCGGGGGCTTCTCTGCCGTTGCCGGGTTCCCCATGGTCCAGGGCGCGATCGATGGGATGCATGTCGCCGTGCGGCCACCTGCAGATAACAGGGCCGTGTTCACTAATAGGAAGGGGACCTATTCGATGAACGTACAGGTGGTCTGCGACCACCGCATGATGCGCCCGTCACCCAAGCAGTGTACACGACTCATTCGTGTTGTCGCGGTCATCCATCCCCGGCATGTATGAGGGACGCCATCCCCGGCTGAGGGGCTGGTTGCTGGGCGACAGGGGCTACCCATTGCGATCGTGGCTGATGACGCCTATACGGAGGCCACGCAATGAGGCGGAGAACCGCTACAATGATGCCCATGTAGCGACAAGGGGAGTGATCGAGAGGTGCTTTGGTGTGCTGAAGATGCGTTTCAGGTGCCTGGACCTCTCTGGGGGCGCCCTCCAGTATCGGTCAGATAGGGTCGGCCGCATCATTGTGGTGTGCTGCGTCCTGCACAACATAGCCCAGCAGAGGGGCGATGTGCCGCAGGTAGAGGAGGGTGGAGTGGAGGAGCAGCAGGAAGAGGCCCAGTCCTCCCCAGATGAGGGGGATGGGGGCAATGGTCAGGGCAGACGGGGTAGACACAGGCGGGTGGCTGTCCACCGTTACCGGCTGGCCCAGCGGGCACGGGACAGACTGATAGATGCCCGCTTCACTGACTAGATGGGCGTGGGAATCGGGTAGTATGGCCACAGACCGCACACCATGGCAACAGCCGACCACCCACACCCCCCACCCATCCACCCACCCAGCACCCTCACCCCCCTCCCCAACCCCACCCACCCACCCCACCCGCATGCACACCACCCCCCCCCATTGCCGATCCACCTGCGGCACAACGGGCCGGGCTAACACAGTTGCGGGTGGACGCGTGTCTATCGCAGGCCATGGAGGATGATGACAACCCGCCCTGCGATGAGCTCCTGGCTCTTCATCGTTGGACTATGTCTGACCCATGGCCACAGTACCACCATCCACCCGGACCATCCCTGCATGCGGCTGTGACACTGCAGCGCACGGTCCCGTCCTCTGCCCGGGGGATGTTGATGGCGGCCCAGGGGGAAGGGGGCAGACTCACCTGGGGCTGAGGTAAGACCACCCCTCACACACACTTGTGCTCAACGTACATGACACCCCCGCACACTTTGGACAGAGCACAAAGGCAGCTTCGGTAGGTGTAACATTGACTTTAATAACCAAAGGAGTTCATGCACGTGCCCTCGTCCCTAAAACTCATCTGTGCCTTGCACCCGTGCCAACTTACTCAGTGTCTAATTATTTGGCCTTACGGGCCCTTTGACTACGTCTACGTGGTTCCCCAGACGGTACAGCAGAACTGGAGGTGGACTCCTGTGATTCCTGCCCTCTGACACTGGATCCCTTTGGCGGCCGTTTCCTGGGGCGTCCTGGCCTAGATGGGCCAGGCTGCGGCCCGGGCGACTGGGATGGCGAGCTGCCAGCCTGTCCTGCCCGTTGCCCACCCGATGCACCTGGGACGGAAGGGGGGGAGTCCGAGGTGTCGCGGTGTACCGGGACCTCCCCTACAGAGGGAGCCGGGACGGACCACACCACCTCCTCCTCCCTCGGGGTGCCCGATGGCCCCCAGGCCTCTACATGGGTGGGGGATGCGAACGGACTGGCCATCCGACGCCCCTCCGACATCTGGCGCTGCCAGTCCTGGAGGCCCGTGCTGGTATCGACAGGGGTCTGCAGGTTTGCAGCCATGGAGCCCAGGGGGTTGGCAAACCCTGTCTGTGACTGGCGCCGATGCCCTCAGCGATGGCCTGCAGAGACTGGGCCTTGGCCTGCTGAGACTGGGCCATGGCCTGCAGAGACTGGGCTATGGCGTTGAGCGCCTCTGCCATCTGGCGCTGGCACTGGCTCATGGCCTCCTGTGAGAGGGCAGCCATTTCCTGGGCCACAGACGCCGCCTGCACGGAAGGCCCCAGGCCTCGCAAACCGTTCCCCATGTCTGACACCGTCGCACCCATTGCCTCCACCGCGGACGCCACCCGTGCGGTGTCAGCCTGGGTGGCACGCATGACCGGGACCACGCCCAGCTCCTGGACGCGGGTGGACTCCTCCACCTGCGACCGCAGCCGCCGCAAGCCATCCGTCACCCTCTTCGCTCGTCTCCGGGTCGGTGGTTGCATCGGATCTATGTGTGGGTGTGGTAACTCCAGGAACCCAGGATCCATCTGGGCGGCAGATGTTCGCTTGGGCTGGGCTGCCCTCTGACCGCCCGGTCCCTCTGCTGCTCCTACCTCCACCTGCTGTACCGGGACGGCTGTGTTGTGCGCACCAGTGAGTGTACCAGACGCCTCATCACTAAAGTGCCCAACCGTGGTGAGTGTTTCTGCGATGGTGGAGGGTGTTGGTGACAGCAGTGGCGTTGTGTCGTGCTCTTCGTCCCACTCTGAGCCCATGGCACTTTGGGGTGGGAGTTCGTCTCCACCCATCCACTCTGAGTCACTGTCCGGTGTTTCGTCTTCCTGGGTAGTGCTGTCCCGGGTAGGGGTGTCCTGGGTAGTGCTGTCCCGGTTAGGGGTGTCCTGGGTAGTGGTGTCCTGGGTAGTGGTGTCCTGGGTAGTGGTGTCCTGGCTCGGATGTGACGGTGGCCTGTGGCTGCCCCCCTCGTCGCTGGGTGGTCGCACCCGCACGTGACGGGGGTGTCGTCTCCCTGTTGCTCCAGGTCTCTCCGTCTCCCGTGGTGTGCGAGGGGCATCCTGCGGGCGTCGCATGCTGGAGGGTCCGGGTCTCTCCGTCTCCCGTGGCCTCCGAGGGGCATCCTGCGGGCGTCGCATGCTGGAAGGTGCGGGTCTCTCCGTCTCCTGTGGTCTCCGAGGGGCATCCTGCGGGGGTCGCATGCTGGAGGGTGCGGGTCTCTCCGTCTCCTGTGGTCTCCGAGGGGCATCCTGGGGGCGTCGCATGCTGGAGGGTGCGGGTCTCTCCGTCTCCTGTGGTCTCCGAGGGGCATCCTGCGGGCGTCGCATGCTGGAGGGTGTGGGTCTCTCCGTCTCCTGTGGTCTCCAAGGGGAATCCTGCAGGCGGTCTGCATCTGCGGGGATGGGTGCCTGGATGTTTGGTCCTGCGATACACAATGAAGCATGCATGGTTAGACATCAGGCAGTGATCAGGTGATACGGGGGAGGGGGATATAGGGGAGGGGGGCTATGGGGACGGGCTGTCGGTGGCTCACTCGCTAGTACGCCCCCGACCTCTGCATCAGCAACCTCCCGGTCCTCAGGTCCACCAGCCAGTTCCAGGGCCCTTTCCTCGTGTACGGTCAGTGGCCTCTCATCAGCGGGCCCTCCTCCAGTCCTCACATGCTCCCTATTGTTGTGTGCGCGCTTCTCCTGTGGGGGGGGGGGCAGGGGTAAAAGGCAACAGTGTTAGGCAGGTATATGAATGCACGCCATCGGTTGCGCGTGCATTGCAGAGGTTAAGGTTAGAGCTGGATTCACTTGGGGATATGGGGGATATGGGGGAGGGGGGGATATGGGGGAGGGGGGATATGGGGGAGGGGGGATATGGGGGAGGGGGGATATGGGGAAGAGGGGATATCGGGGATATGGGGGAGGGGGGGATATGGGGGAGGGGGGATATGGGGGAGGGGGGGATATGGGGGAGGGGGGGATATGGGGGAGGCTCACTCTGCCTGCTCTGACGAGGTCGTTCACCTTCTTGTGGCACTGGGTGCCTGTCCGTGGTGTCAGGGCCACAGCGGTGACGGCCTCTGCCACTTCCCTCCACAGACGCCGGCTGTGGCGTGGGGCAACTCTGCGGCCGTGCCCGGGATACAGGGCATCCCTCCTCTGCTCCACCGCGTCCAGGAGCGCCTCCACATCGCGTGACTCGAACCTCGGGGCTGAGCGACGGCCAGCCATCCAGTCGGGTGTTACGGTCGGGTGTTCCGGTCGGTTGGGGGGGAGCTGCGCGGCCTTATGCGCCGTCACGCCGTGCGGCGCGTATGACGCTGCACAGCATGAACCACTGCGCAAGCGCGGATCCCGTTACGTCGCTGCTAGCCCATTTCGGGCCGGAGACTATCGACCCATTTTTCCGACGTGACGCAAGTCGGATTTGCGCCGTTTTTTGCGGCGATCGGCGGACTTTCCGCCGATAACGGAGAATTTCGCCCCAGATTTTTATTGAATTCAAATATCACCCTCTGCAGTGGCGGGAGTCGAAGCCAGGGCCCCAGAGCATTATCCTGGATTTCTGCGCCCCCGGGTTGTGACATCAGGGGCGGGATTCTCCGACCCCCCTGCTGGGTTGGAAAATCCCCGGGGGGCGGCGCAAATCCCGCCCCGCCACTCCAACGTTGGCTGCCGTATTCCCCGGCCTGCGAAAAAGCCCGCTGACTGGAATCGCAGGCCGGAAGTGGGGAGTGGATCGGGGGTGCCGGTGATCGGGGTTGGTGCTGGCGGTGGGGTTGGGGTGGGGAGGGGATCGGGGGTGCCGGTGATCGGGGTTGGTGCTGGCGGTGGGGTTGGGGTGGGGAGGGGATCGGGGGTGCCGGTGATCGGGGTTGGTGCTGGCGGTGGGGTTGGGGTGGGGAGGGGATCGGGGGTGCCGGTGATCGGGGTTGGTGCTGGCGGTGGGGTTGGGGTGGGGAGGGGATCGGGGGTGCCGGTGATCGGGGTTGGTGCTGGTGGTGGGATTGGGGTGGGGAGGGGATCGAGGGTGCTGGGGATCGGGAGTGCCAGGGAGGGGAGTGCCGGGGATGAAAGTGCCGGGGATGAGTGTGCCTGGGATGCGAGTGCCGGGGATGCGTGTGCCGGGGATGGGAGTGCCGGGGAGGGGAGTGCCGGGGATGCGTGTGCCGGGGATGAGAGCGCCGGGTATGGGGAGTACCGGGGATGGGGAGTGCCGGGGATGAGAGTGCCTGGGAGGGGAGTGCCAGGTAGGGGAGTGCCGGGGATGGGGAGAGCCGGGGAGGGGAGTGCCGGGGATGGGAAGTGCCTGGGATGGGGAGTGCTGGGAATGGGAGTACCAGAGAGGGGAGTGTCAGGGATGGGAGTGCCGGGGAGGGGAGTGCCTGGGATGGGGAGTGCCGGGGATGGGAAGTGCCTGGGATGGGGAGTGCTGGGAATGGGAGTACCAGGGAGGGGAGTGTCAGGGAGGGGAGTGCCGGGGATGGGGAGTGCCGGGGAGGGGAGTGCCGGGGATGGGAGTGCCGGGGATGGGAGTGCCGGGGAGGGGAGTGCCGGGGAGGGGAGTGCTGGGGAGGGGAGTGCCGGGGATGGGAGTGCCGGGGAGGGGAGTGCCGGGGATGGGGAGTGCCTGGGATGGGGAGTGCTGGGAATGGGAGTACCAGGGAGGGGAGTGTCAGGGAGGGGAGTGCCGGGGATTGGGAGTGCCGGGGAGGGGAGTGCCGGGGATGGGAGTGCCGTGGATGGGGAGTGCCGGGGAGGGGAGTGCCGGGGATAGGAGTGCCGGGGAGGGGTGTGCCGGGGATGGGAGTGCCGGGGAGGGGAGTGCCGAGGAGGGGAGTGCTGGGGAGGGGAGTGCCGGGGATGGGAGTGCCGGGGAGGGGAGTGCCTGGGATGGGGAGTGCCGGGGATGGGGAGTGCCGGGGAGGGGAGTGCCGGGGAGGGGAGTGCCGGGGAGGGGATTGCCGGGGATGGGAGTGCTGGGGAGGGGAGTGCCGGGGAGGGGAGTGCCGGGGAGGGGAGTGCCGGGGATGCGTGCGCCGGGGATGGGACTGCCGGGGAGGGGAGTGCCGGGGATGCGTGTGCCAGGGATGGGAGTGCCTGGGAGGGGAGTGCCGGGGAGGGGAGTGCCGGGGATGGGAGTGCCGGGGAGGGGATTGCCAGGGAGGGGAGTGCCGGGGAGGGGAGTGCCGGGGATGAGAGTGCCGGGGAAGGGAGTGCTGGGGAGGGTAGTGCCAGGGAGGGGCGTGCCAGTGATGGGAGTGCCGGGGATGGGAGTGCCGGGGATGGGAGTGCCGGGGAGGGGAGTGCCGGGGATGGGAGTGCCGGGGAGGGGAGTGCCGGGGATGGGGAATGCCGGGGATGGGGAATGCCGGGGAGGGGAGTGCGGGGAGGGGAGTGCCGGGGAGGGGAGTGCCGGGGATGGGAGTGCCAGGGCTGGTAGTGCCGGGGATGGGAGTGCCGGGGATGAGAGTGCCGGGGATGAGAGTGCCTGGGATGGGAGAGCCGGGGATGCGTGTGCCGGGGATGAGAGTGCCGGGGAGGGGAGTGCCGGGGATGCGTGTGCCGGGGATGGGAGCGCCGGGGATGGGGAGTACCGGGGATGGGGATTGCCGGGGATGGGAGTGCCTGGGAGGGGAGTGCCAGGGAGGGGAGTGCCGGGGATGGGGAGTGCCGGGGAGGGAATGCCGGGGATGGGAGTGCCTGGGATGGGGAGTGCCGGGGATGGGAGTGCCGGGGAGGGTAGTGCCGGGGATGGGAGTGCCGGGGAGGGGAGTGCCGGGGATGGGAGTGCCGGGGAGGGGAGTGCCGGGGAGGGGATTGCCGGGGAGGGGAGTGCCGGCGGAGGGGAGTGCCGGGGAGGGGCGTGCCGGGGATGGGAGTGCCGGGGAGGGGAGTGCCGGGGATGGGGAGCGCCAAGGTGGGGAGTGCGGGGAGGGGAGTGCCGGGGAGGGGAGTGCCGGGGTTGGGAGTGCCAGGGCTGGGAGTGCCGGGGATGGGAGTGCTGGGGAGGGGAGTGCCGGGGAGGGGAGTGCCGGTGATGGGCGTGCCGGGGATGGGAGTGCCGGGGATGGGAGTGCCGGGGAGGGGAGTGCCGGGGATGGGAGTGCCGGGGAGGGGAGTGCCGGGGATGGGGAGCGCCAGGGTGGGGAGTGCGGGGAGGGGAGTGCCGGGGAGGGGAGTGCCGGGGTTGGGAGTGCCAGGGCTGGGAGTGCCGGGGATGGGAGTGCCGGGGATGCGTGTGCCGGGGATGCGTGTGCCGGGGATTGGAGTGCCTGGGACGGGAGTGCCGGGGAGGGGAGTGCCGGGGATGGGAGTGCCGGGGAGGGGAGTGCCGGTGATGGGAGTGCCGGGGATGGGAGTGCCGGGGATGGGAGTGCCAGGGAGGGGAGTGCCGGTGATGAGAGTGCCGGGGATGAGAGTGCCTGGGACGGGAGTGCCGGGGAGGGGAGTGCCGGGGATGGGAGTGCCGGGGAGGGGAGTGCCGGTGATGGGAGTGCCGGGGATGGGAGTGCCGGGGATGGGAGTGCCAGGGAGGGGAGTGCCGGGGATGAGAGTGCCGTGGATGAGAGTGCCGGGGATGGGAGTGCCGGGGAGGGGAGTGCCGGGGATGCGTGCGCCGGGGATGGGACTGCCGGGGAGGGGAGTGCCGGGGATGCGTGTGCCAGGGATGGGAGTGCCTGGGAGGGGAGTGCCGGGGAGGGGAGTGCCGGGGATGGGAGTGCCGGGGAGGGGATTGCCAGGGAGGGGAGTGCCGGGGAGGGGAGTGCCGGGGATGAGAGTGCCGGGGAAGGGAGTGCTGGGGAGGGTAGTGCCGGGGAGGGGCGTGCCAGTGATGGGAGTGCCGGGGATGGGAGTGCCGGGGATGGGAGTGCCGGGGAGGGGAGTGCCGGGGATGGGAGTGCCGGGGAGGGGAGTGCCGGGGATGGGGAATGCCGGGGAGGGGAGTGCGGGGAGGGGAGTGCCGGGGAGGGGAGTGCCGGGGATGGGAGTGCCAGGGCTGGTAGTGCCGGGGATGGGAGTGCCGGGGATGAGAGTGCCGGGGATGAGAGTGCCTGGGATGGGAGAGCCGGGGATGCGTGTGCCGGGGATGAGAGTGCCGGGGAGGGGAGTGCCGGGGATGCGTGTGCCGGGGATGGGAGTGCCGGGGATGGGAGTGCCGGGGATGGGAGTGCCGGGGATGGGAGTGCCGGGGATGGGAGTGCGAGGGAGGGGAGTGCCGGTGATGAGAGTGCCGGGGATGAGAGTGCCTGGGACGGGAGTGCCGGGGAGGGGAGTGCCGGGGATGGGAGTGCCGGGGAGGGGAGTGCCAGGGTTGGGAGTGCCGGGGATGGGAGTGCCGGGGATTGGGAGCGGGGGGGGGGGGGTAATCGCCTGGCCATGTGCCAACTGGCAACAGTGGTGACCATCCTGCCCATGGCCCCTGGCTGCGGAGGGTGTATGCGCAATGATGGCATGTCGTCTACCCCCAACCCCCACCCCCTGCAGACCATTATGTTTGGGCATCACCCAGCAAAGTTGGCCGCCGTGGCGGGAGCCGTTCTTCTACATGTAGCCCTATGGAGCTGGAGCAGGAGTATGCCAGGGAGGCGGCAGAGGCTACCGCAGAGGAGCATGTCGTTGGGAGGCAGGTGGCAGCCGCCCAGGCTGGAGGGCCACCCACCCGACAGGACGAGGAGGAGGACCTGGTGGTGGTGCCACGGCGATGGAGGTGCCCGATGAGGCCCTGTGTGTACTGGCGCCGCTCGTCATACCAGGACCTCACGGACCGGGCGTGCAGGAGGTGACTCAGGATGAGCCGGGGATGGGAGTGCCGGGGATGGGAGTGCCGGGGATGGGAGTGCCGGGGATGCGTGTGCCGGGGATGGGAGTGCCTGGGAGGGGAGTGCCGGGGAGGGGAATGCCGGGGATGGGAGTGCCGGGAGGGGAGTGCCGGTGATGGGAGTGCCGGGGATGGGAGTGCCGGGGATGGGAGTGCCGGGGATGGGAGCGGGGGGGGGGGGGGGGATCGCCTGGCCATGTGCCAACTGGCAACAGTGGTGACCATCCTGCCCATGGCCCCTGGCTGCGGAGGGTGTATGCGCAATGATGGCATGTCGTCTACCCCCAACCCCCACCCCCTGCAGACCATTATGTTTGCGCATCACCCAGCAAAGTTGGCCGCCGTGGCGGGAGCCGTTCTTCTACATGTAGCCCTATGGAGCTGGAGCAGAGGCGTGCCAGGGAGGCGGCGGAGGCTGCCGCAGAGGAGCGTGTCATTGGGAGGCAGGTGGCAGCCGCCCAGGCTGGAGGGCCGCCCACCCGACAGGATGAGGAGGAGGACCTGGTGATGGTGCCACGGCGACGGAGGTGCCAAATGAGGCCCTGTGTGTACTGGCGCCGCTCGTCATACCAGGACCTCACGGACCGGGCGTGCAGGAGGTGACTCAGGGTGAGCCAGGAAATCATCGCCCATATCTGCCACCTGCTGGCACACCTGGCACCGCGTGGGACTGGGGTAAGACACCCTCGACCTGTGGACGTCAAGGTGATGGTGGCCCTGAACTTCTATGCAACGGGGTCGTTCCAGTCGCCAAGTGGTGACCTGTCCGGCATCTCCCAGGCATCTGTACACAGGTGCAAATGTGCAGTGACCGACACCCTGTACGACATCGCGGACCGCTATATTCAGTTCCCTGTAGACCGGGCCCACCAGGAAGCCTGGGCAGCTGGATTTGCTGCCGTGGCCAGGATACACATGGTCTCAGGGGGCGATCGATGGGATGCACGTTGCCATGCGGCCACCAGCGGAGTACAGGGACATGTTCATGAACAGGAAGGGGACCTACTCCATGAACATTCAGGTGGTCTGTGACCACCGCATGAAGATCCTGCACATCTGCGCCCATTACCCGGGCAGTGTGCATGACTCGTTCATATTGGCACAATTTTTCAACCTCGCCATGTTCGAGGGACCCCCCCCCTCCCGCGGCTGCGGGCTCGTTGCTGGGCGGCAAGGGTTACCACCACCACCCTCACCCCGCCCACCACCACCACCCTCACCCCGCCCACCACCCTCACCCCGCACACCACCCACCACCAACCACCCTCACCCCGCCCACCACCCCACCACCCTCACCCCGCCCACCACCCCACCACCCTCAGCCTGCCCACCACCCACCACCCTCACCCCACCCACCACCCAATACACTCACCCCCCCACCACCACCACCCTTACCCTGCCCACCACCCACCACTACCACCCTCACCCCGCCCATCACCGACCACACTCACTCCGCCCACCACCACCACCCTTACCCTGCCCACCACCCACCACTACCACCCTCACCCCACCCACCACCCAATACACTCACTCCGCCCACCACCACCACCCTCACCCTGCCCACCACCACCACCCTCACCCCGCCCACCACCACCACCCTCACCCCGCCCACCACCACCACCCTCACCCCGCCCACCACCCTCACCCCGCACACCACCCACCACCACCACCCTCACCCCGCCCACCACCACCACCCTCACCCCGCACACCACCCACCACCAACCACCCTCACCCCGCCCACTACCCCACCACCCTCACCCCGCCCACCACCCCACCACCCCCAGCCTGCCCACCACCAACCACCCTCACCCCGCCCACTACCCCACCACCCTCACCCCGCCCACCACCCCACCACCCCCAGCCTGCCCACCACCCACCACCCTCACCCCACCCACCACCCACCACACTCGCCCCGCCCACCACCACCACCCTTACCCTGCCCACCACTACCACCCTCACCCCGCCCATCACCGACCACACTCACTCCGCCCACCACCACCACCCTCACCCTGCCCACCACCACCACCCTCACACCGCCCACCACCACCACCCTCACCCCACCCACCACCACCACCCTCACCCCGCACACCACCCACCACCAACCACCCTCACCCCGCCCACCACCCCACCACCCTCACCCCGCCCACCACCCCACCACCCTCAGCCTAACCCACCACCTACCACCCTCACCCCACCCACCACCCTCACCCCACCCACCACCCACCACCCTCACCCCACCCACCACACTCACCCCGCCCACCACCACCACCCTTACCCTGCCCACCACCCACCACTACCACCCTCACCCCGCCCATCACCGACCACACTCACTCCGCCCACCACCACCACCCTCACCCTGCCCACCACCACATCACCCGCATGCACACCACCCCCCAATTGCACATCCACCTGCGGCACAACGGGCAGGGCTCTCATGCTCGCCAGTGGAAGCCGGTCTATTGCATGGCATGGAAGATGATGGCAACCCGCTCTGCGATGAGCTCTGGGCTCTACATCGTTAGACAATGTCTGACTCATGGCCACAGTAACACCCTCCACCCGGACCATCCCTGCATGCGTCCTGGACACTGCAACGCACGGACCCGCCGTCTGCCCGGGGGCGGGATGGCGAGGGTGACCAGGGTGGGGTGTGCGCACGCAACACTCACCTGAGCTCGACGTCCTATCGCCCCTCACACTCATCTCACACCCCACCCCCGCACGCATCGGACAGAGCACAGAGGCAGCTTCTGTAGGTGTGAAAGCGATTTTAATTACAAACAGTTCATACACATGTCCTCGCCCCTATAACTAATCTGTGCCCTGCACCCGTGCCAACTTACTCAGTGTCTAATTGTTTGGCCTTACGGGCCCTATGACTACGCCTAGGTGGTTCCCCAGACGGTGCAGCAGAACTGGAGGTGGACTCCTGTGATTCCTGCCCTGTGACTAGGGACCCCTTTGGCGGCCATTTCCTGGGGCTGCCCGGCCTGGATGGGCCAGGCTGCGCCTCAGGCGAGCGGGATGGCGAGCTGCCAGCCTGTCCTGCCCGTTGCCCACCAGATGCACCTGGGACGGAAGGGGGGGAACTCCTCCCATGCAGGAGGCACCGGCACGGGCCCCAGCACCTCCTCCTCCCTCGGGGTGCCCGATGGCCCATTGGCCTCTCCATGGCTCGGCGATGTGAACGGGTCCAGCACCCGACGCACCCCCAGCACTTGCGCTGCCAGTCCTGGAGGCCCGCCCTGGTATCAACAAGGGTCTGCATCTTTGCAGCCCTGGAGCTCAGGGAGTTGGCCATCCCTGTCTGTCTGGGCAACGCCGGCCAGCACCTGGGCAATGGCACTGATGCTCTCAGCGATGGCCTGCTGAGACTGGGCCATGGCGTTGAGCGCCTCTGCAATCTGCAGCTGGCTCTGGCTCATGGCTCCCTGTCCCTGTCCCTGCTCTATGTCCTGGTCCACGGACACCGCCTGCACGGAAAGCCCCAGGCCTGGCATACTGCGACCCATGTCTGACACCGTCGCACCCATTACCTCCACCACGGACGCCACCTGTGCGGTTTCGGCCTGGGTGGCACGCATGACCGGCACCACTCCCAGCTCCTGCACGCGGGTGGACTCCTCCACCTGCGTCTGCAGCTGCTGCAAGCCGGCCGTCACCCCCTTCGACCGTCCCTGGGTCCGTGACTGCATCGGGTCTATGGGTGGGAGCCACAACTTCAGGAACCCGGGTCCCGTCTGGGCGGCAGCTGGTTGCTGGGGCCGAGCTGCCCTCCGACCATCCGGTCCTTCGGCTGCTCCTACCTCCACCTGCTGTGCTGGGATGGCTGTGTTGTGCGCACCAATGAGTGTCCCAGAAGCCTCATCGCTAAAGTGCCCAACCGAGGTGAGTGTCTCTGCGATGGTGGGGGTTGTAGGAGATAGCAGTGGCGTTATGTCAAGGTCCTCATCAGACCCAAAGTCCAGGTTCCCCTGGGGTGGTGTGTCCTGTCCGTCCGTCCCCTGTGTTTGGGTGTCCTGAGTGGGTGTGTCTTGTGTCTCAGTGTCCTGGGTGGGTGTGTCCTGTGTGTCAGTGTCCTGGGTGGGTGTGTCTTGTGTCTCAGTGTCCTGGGTGGGTGTGTCTTGTGTCTCAGTGTCCTGGGTGGGTGTGTCCTATGTGTCAGTGTCCTGGGTCAACTGGGAGGGGGTCTGTTGGTGTGGCTGCCCTCCCTGTCCCTGTCCCTGCTCTACGGTGTCGCCGCACTGGCACTAGATGGTGGCGGCGTATGCCTGACGGTCCAGGTCTATCCCTGGCTTGTGGGGACCCCGGCACTGGGTGGGGGCATCTTATGCCTGACGGCCCAGGTCGGTCCCTGGCTTGGGGGCGCCCTGGCATGTCTTGGCGGTGGTCGGCATCCGCAGGGACGGGTGGGTCGACGTTTGATCCTGCAATACACAATACAGCATGCATGGTTAGACACGCAGAGGGGGGGGGGGGAGTGGGAATGGGGAGAAGAGGGAATGGGGGGAAGGGGGATGTGGGAAGGGGGGAAGGGGGCTGGGGGGGAAGAGGGGCAGGCTAGTTTGTTCAATTTTCTTTAACACTGTACAGAAAATAAGTAACACGAATAAAGAAGGGATGTGGTGATATACATCACTGTAAGTACACAAAGGGTTAATGTACATACACTACACCTAGCTAGGCACTAAAGGGAACATCAGAGACATGACACACAGACAGTCAACGAATAGGTCAGTAAGATAGGTCACGACCAATGGGCATTCACGATAGACATAGAGGTGACACTACCACAGGGGGGCATTACACCAACCCATATATAAGGACACTGCACACATGATCTTCCTCTTTCCAATGGAGACTCTCAGTGAGCACAGACACAGGGTTGATTGAAACACATCACTCCCACCACGTGGATTGTAGCAGACTGGTTAGTCAGTCTGAGTAGCTATAGCAGGATTAACAGTAGCGTTGAATCCAAGTAGGAGAATTGTTAATAGTTTAATAAACGTATTAAAGCTTTCTCCAAGTCTGAACCTTTCTTTGTCAGAGTGCACATCAAGGAAGCCGCTTATGCTACGACAAGAGCATAACAAAACAGGGGTAATTGGGGGGGGGGGGGGGGGGGGGAATGGGGGGGGAGGTACTCACCCTGGCTGCCCTGACTAGGTCATTGACCTTCTTGTGGCACTGGCTGCATGTCCTGGCTGTTACGGCCACAGTGCTCACGGCCTCTGCCACCTCCCTCCACAGGCGCCGCCTGAGGTTAGGTGCGACCCTGCGGCCGTGTCCTGGAACATCAGTGCCGTCTCTCTGGCGGTGGCGTCTTTTGTGGAGCGACGCCGCGCGCATCTGTGACCCCTGTTCCCGGGTCACGCCGTCGCAATTGGTGTCATGCTGGTGCTAGCCCTTCCGGGGCGGAGGATTCCGCAACTTCCGTGTGGCCCGACACCGGAGTGGTTCGCGCCGTCTTTGACGCCGACTACGGGCCATCGCGCAGATTTAGGAGAATCCCGCCCCAGGGCTGGGAAGTGTCGTCTGGGAGGATGTCTTCCGCTCTGGATGGCAGATTCTCTGCCGGCCATTAACACGCTGGCTTAGAATTCTGGATTGCTGGATTTCAGTTTCACCTCAGCCCCAACACCTGGTTCATCTCTTGCTGTGTCTTTGGCACCTTGATACTTTTTGACACATGAAGAATACTCCTTCAGGCAACTGCACAGTCACACATGTACGACTTGGGGTAAAATGGTGTATCCACCTTACTTGGACTCTCTTGTCTCAGTCGCACTTCATTACCTGTCATCACGGTGCCATCCATCCGTGTCCCAGACCTCGATCACGTTCCGGTCCTTCGCCGGATGCAGCTGTCTCGTGCACGGCACAAGGCGACTCATGATACCCATGTAGCTGATCTCCCTGCTCTGGCTCCAGATGATAACATCCGCGTCCATCTTCCAGATGGTGGCTGGTCTGCAACCGCTGTTGTCCTTCGGCAGGTGGCCCCCCGCTTGTTCCTAGTTCGTCTACCGGATGGCTCTATCCTGCGCCGCAATCAACGCGCCCTTCGTCTCGTTCCACGCTCGCCATGTGATCCTCCACTGTCGCCTCGCCCTCCTGCTGACCCTGCCACGGACTATGCAGAGCTCCCTGTCACTCTGCATCCCCCTGACTTTGGCGCAGTCCAGCCCGCTCCTGAACTGGCAGCTCTCGACCCACCCTTGAGGCGGTTAACCAGAATTTGTCGCCCACCTCAGAGACTAAATTTATGAACTTTGCGAACTTATGGACTCTCTGAATTGTTTTGTTGCTTTGTTTGATCGTTTCCCTGGTTTGTATATAGTGTTGATCTCGTTACTCTTGTTGCATACTGCTTCTCTGCACCAGGCACCTTCCCATGTAAATAGCTTAGTTCTCATGTACGTAGTCCTGTAAATATGTCTTCGCACCCCCCATGTAGATAGGAACATTCTCACCATACATTATTTATTGCCACACATATACATTTTTTTATAAAAGGGGGGATGTCATAATATACACCAGTATATCATGGTGCAGATACACACACACAGCAAGACCAATCAACACACACAATACCCCGCAGCCAATCACCAGTTAGAGCACACTCACTATAAAGACAGGGGGCATCAGAGTTCCCACTCATTCGGGATGCAGCCTCTTAGAAGGACAGAGCTTACAGCTTACAACACAGATCTTCACCATGTGCTGAGTGCATAGACTGGTTAGGACAGGCATAGGTCTTTAGTTTAATCGAACATCGTGTTAACCCACAGTGAAAGTATGTTCAACAGTTTCTAACTTAATAAAATAGTGTTGTACTCTTTTAAGTGTTGGTGGCCTGTATGTGTTCCACCGATCCAGAGCACCCAACACATCAGTCAGGTGACCCCATATGGCGTACAGAGTGTACCTTACAGTATGTTAGCTGAGTACCGTATAGTATCTAATACTCAAGACCACACACACACATACAATTAACTGTCATCATGACAGAGAATTCCAAAGATTCACAACACTCTAAGTGAAGAATTTTTTCCTCATCGCAGTCTTCTTTGTAGCCATTTACAAAGCAGCCTCAAACAAGGATAAGTTTGTCCCTTCAATTATTTTTCTGCCGGCATGCATGCAGACACAGCCTCAACACCAGCAGCAGAGTGGGTGCACTCTAAATGTGCCTGCCTGTGCGTGCTCACCAGCACAGCATCAACTCTGCACCGTGGCTAGCACTGCTGCCTCACAACTTGAGGGACCCTGGTGGCACAGAGGTTAGCACTGCTGCCTTACAATGCCAGGGACACTGGTTCGATTCCCACCTTGGGTGACTGTGTGGAATTTGCATTTTCTCCCCGTGTCTGTGTGGGTTTTCTCCGAGTGCTCCCACACTCCAAAGAGTTTCTCCGAGTTTCCTCCCACACTCCAAAGATGTGCAGGTCTGGTGGATTGGCCATGCTAAATTGTCCCTTAGAGTGAATTAACAGGGCAAAGGATAGGGCATAGGTAGGGTGGTCTTTCAAAGGGTCAGTGCAGACTTAATGGGCCAAATGGCCTCTTTTTGTACTGTAGGGATTCTATGATTCTATTCTATGAAGAACACTTCCATTCCAGTTGACTAATCAGCACCCTACCAGCTGTACATCCACCCAATTGTGGATTGCCAACCCATTAATATTGATCAATCCAGTTCCAGGCACAACAGCCAATCAGAATGCACCACTTTGGGCAAGCTTTTCTAACAGGCCAACAAGGGCCAGAGTCAATAAGATGATTTACTGATTATTGCCGATCCACCTGATTGGATGGCAGATAATAATTCAGCACATCATTTTTCCTAGTTAAGCATTCTACAGACAAGAATTTTTAGGTAACTTATTTTTTATATATGTTTCTGAATTCAGAACATGCTGGGGACCAATTCTCTGAAAACTCAGTTAATCAACGTTTGAAAAGTATGTTTGTTCGGGAGTCATGCTCCAGATCCTAAGGAGGCGCATGAATATGCAGAGCTGCCAACCACTAGCACAAAAGAAGATGGTGGTGGTGGTTGGAGGTCAATCATCTCAATCCCAGGACATCACTGCAGGAGTTCCTCAGAGTAGTGTCCTCAGCCCAACCATCTTCAGTTATTTCATCAATGACTTTCCTTCTATCATAAGGTCAGAGATGGGGATGTTTGTTGAAGACTGCACAATGTTCAGCACCATTCGCAACTCCTCAGACACTGAAGCAATCCATGTCCACGTGCAGCAATACCAGGACAACATTCAGAATTGGGCTGACAAGTGACAAGATATATTTGTGCCCCACAAGTGTCAGGCAATAATACCCAACAAAAGAGAATCCAACCATATTTCCATGCAGCTCAATGGTATTACCATCGCTGAATCCCCCATTTCAATATCCTCGGAGTTACATTGACCATATTGCATACTGGATCAGCCAGAAATATTTTGGCTGCAAGAGCAGGTCAGACACTGGGGGCATATGGCAACTCACCTCCTGTGTCCCCAAAGCCTGTCTACCATCTATAAGGCACAAGTCAGGAGTGTGATGAAATACTCTCCGCTTGCCTGGATGAGTGCCATTCCAACAACACTCAAGAACCCCAGGGCAACGCAGCCCACTTGTTTAGCACCCTATCCACCACCTTCAGCATTCACTCCCTCCACCACTGACGCAAAGCGGCAGCGATGTGTACCATCTACAAGATACACTATAAAAACTCACCAAGACTCCTTTGACAGCACCTTCAAACCCACAAGGGACAAAGACAGGAGATGTATGGGAAATATATCGCCGTTCCTTCACTGTTTCTGGATCAAAATCCTGGAACTCCCTCCCTAACAGCACTGTGGGTGTACCTACACCACATGGATTGCAGTGATTCAAGATGGCAGCTCAGCACCACCTTCTCAAAGGCAATTAAAGATGGGCAATAAATGCAAGCCATCCAGCGATGCCCACATCCTGTGAAAGAGAATATAAAAAGACCCTGACCTAGTCATATTATTTCCCAATTCCAGCACCACTCCACCTCAAATAATTCCTGAAGTAATGTGGGATATAGAAGGTTTATTCATGTTACATGGAAATGCTCTATTAAGATGGTGAATGAACCATATCCTTGGGGCAAAGAGAGTTTTCATTTGAATCTTGCCCACATAATACTCATTTGCTGCCCGAAGGGAGATGCTGTTTTTTCAGATGAAATGCTAAACCGAGGCTGCACCTAATCTTTCAGAAGGGGATAAAAGATCCTGGCCCGATTAATATTATTTTTATTCCTCAAAAACACACTACCAAAAGCTGAGGGAGAGATCATCCGGTCCTGCTGACGCTGCATCCCCACATCTCCCAGCGGCGTGGGGTGGATTCAGTGGGAAATCCCATTCACAATGGCGGGTCCAGACGATCCCACCACCGGCCATCGAAAGGCTGATTCCCACTCCCGAAAAACACTCCGTGGGGAAGGCCGGAGAATCTTGCCCATAGTAGCTGGTCATCATCCTGTTGCTGCTTGTGGGACCTTGATGTGTGCAAAATGGCTGGCACGTTTACTATTTTACATCAATGTCTATACTACAAAAGCTATAAAGGGCAATTGAGATACCCTCAATTACAACTCGAGAGAGATGATTGGTAATACAAAGGCTTTAATTAGCAGAGAACCAGACAGCTGCCGAGAAGTGTGCTCACTGCACGCTGCCCACTGAACATTACCTTATATACGGCTCCCTGGGGGGGCGGAGCTGGAGGCGGAGTCCCCCAAGGTTCCAAGCCCGGTCTTAAAGGGATCATTACATTAAGGGTGCAGTTATCATTCATCACAGCAACAAAAGATCCTAAAGTTAGGAAAGGCTCTATATAAGTGCAAGTCCTTGCCTTTCTGTTTGAGAGTACCTGAAAGATATTGATGCTGAACCATTCTTACCGTTCCACATCAATTCCACAAGGTGCTCAATTGTACTTCCACTATTATTACTCCAACTAAAATTTGCTAACTCAGTACAGGTCCCGGATGAAGCCTGGGGCCTTAAAGGTGTGTCTCGTTCAGCTAGTCAGACACACGATACATTCATTTTACCAGCAGGAGAACCAGATAACTTTTAATTTGTTCCTTCTGCTTGGTGTTTTCTGAAGGCTTTGGATTTCAAGTTCTATCAATGAATAAAAGTGTTTATGTCCAAATTCTTTTAAGGAAAAACAATATGAGTAACCCTCACTCCTATAAATGACTTATGCTGTTAGATAATCATAGAATTTACAGTGCAGAAGGAGGCCATTCGGCCCATTGAGTCTGCACCGGCTCTTGGAAAGAGCACCCTATCCAAGGTCAACACCTCCACCCTATCCCCATAACCCAGTAACCCCACCCAACACTAAGGGCAATTTTGGACACTAAGGGCAATTTATCATGGCCAATCCACCTAACCTGCACATCTTTGGACTGTGGGAGGAAACCGGAGCACCTGGAGGAAACCCACGCACACAAGGGGAGGATGTGCAGACTCCGCACAGACAGTGACCCAAGCCGGAATTGAACCTGAACCCTGGAGCTGTGAAGCAATATTGCTATCCACAATGCTACCGTGCTGCCCATGTCTTGCATTGATGGAACAAAGAACATCGTAAGACTATGAAGCCGTGTTCTGCTAGAAGTTGTGTGGCTATAAACGTAATAATTTACAAATGGAAGTTTAAGACATTTTTAAACAACATAGTCCTTGTTGTTTTTATAATGAGGGGGCATTTTATTGTGAACGTGATGGAAATTGAATGTAGAAACTTATTGAAATCGAAGTCAAAGAGACTCAGTGACACTGGGGATGTGTTCAATGTAGTTTTCTCTCTTTTTACTTTGTATTGTGAAAATGCTTCATACATTTCGACTAACATTCCACTCCTTGAATTAACGCCAAATAATTGCTCACAGACCAACAGTGTTGTCTTTAGTCTTAACTGGCCAACTGAGTGCTTTCAGGGTTGGTTTAGCACATCTGGGCTAAACAGCTGGCTTGTAATGCAGAACAAGGCCAGCAGCACAGGTTCAATTCCCATACCGGCCTCCCCGAACAGGCGCCGGAATGTGGCGACTAGGGGCTTTTTACAGTAACTTAATTGAAGCTTACTTGTGACAATAAGCGATTATTATTATTATAAACAACCTCTAAATTAACCCGTTAAAGTTTTAATTTAATAGCTCATACCAGATGAGCTAATGGTTGGATTGTATGAGACCTACTAAGCATAATTACTTAATTTTGCCTTGTATTTGTTGTTCTGAAAACAGACCAGAATTAACATTTGTGAAAATCCAGACATAAAATGTCGCCAGATTAACCTGGGTTCAGGGGTAGGTGTTCAGAAAACTGTGAAAATCACCCTATATTTGTTCCAAATTCTGCCGTCTTCTGAACCCACATCGCAGGCCCAGCCATCATTTAATCATGATTAGTCAGTATTAGCTGGGGCAGCTGATGTTAGGCAGACACCAGGATCTGGAAAGAGAGAAGAACGGGCAATGTTTTAAATCTCCAACCACCTGTCAACACCCATCAACTCGTCTTTATCTTTAAATGGTGGCTGACTTCCTCTCTACCGCCCCGGAATTTTCTCCAACATTCGCCAGTTTTGTTTTGCACCTGACAGTCTACTTTCTTTCACATTGCAATTGTGACTGGCCTGTGGTTGGTTTGATGTAACAGCCCCATGAGACATATTGATGTACATACAGAAGATAACATTGGATAATTAAATTTAACATTATAATTTTTGACTAAATTTTCCTGTGTTCTAGCCTTGTAAATGCTTATGAGGAATAACTTGTAATGGACGAGATCTTTCTATTTGCTTCATCAGAGTTGAAGAACCCAGGGTTTAAATTTTGGGTCAGAAATGTTAAATCTGTGAATTAGTCAATGCTGCTGAAGCAATGAGGATTTGGTGCACCATGACTTACTGACAGAGGATCAGTATTTTCTCAGAAATTATAATTAGACTTCTCAACAATCTCTGCAGTGTGCCTGATCATGATATTTAAGTGTATCAAAATTGGGATTCCGACTTTCGAAATCTCCTCCAACAGTGGAGGGGTTAAGTCCTGATCATGATATTTAAGTGTATCAAATTTGGGATTCCGACTTTCAAATCTCCAACGTCATTGGCGGGGGATGGGGACAATTGGCTGGGGAAATCCCGCCTGTGTAAAAAAGCCATTTTGGGATGCCTGCAGGAGTCTCCACCCCTTCCAACGTTCCCGCCCACTGAAAGCAGGAGCAGAAAATCCCCCCCCCCCTTCATTGTTTATGCCCCCCTCATTAGAAAAAGAACCAACATCTCAGCCAGTTCCTTTTGTGACGTAAACTGTCTCATCCAGCATTGCCATGACCTACAGTGTACTTTCTGTTGCCAGTCATTAACCTCTCATTGCAGATGGAGAGATTCCCACATTGTGTGATATCTAGGAATTGAATCAAGAGCTAATGGCTATAGTCAGTAGCAAAATAGCTGTTGATGATTTTGTGGCTGTATACATTAACTATCTGAATCTATTTGTGGTCTCTATTTGTGGATGTTGGTGAATTACGCGGTCCCCTTTTTATGTGGTTTATTGTTTCAAAGAGCATCTCGCATTCCACATACAACAGCTGCTTGCCACAAACTCTAATGGATCATTGCGTTTGACTTAGAGGGCATGTTGGTACCTGCCTTCCTGCTTGGCAGAGCCAAGAATAAGTTGCTCATTCACTGTGCACTGCCTCGTATGTTTTATTGATTGATTTGACCTTGAATCTGAGGAGCTTAGTGCGCCTTAAACTTATTACTTTAGGTTGTAGACAGATGGGTGTGGTTCAATGTATCGGAATTGGAAAAATTGTACATCGAGCTTTCAATCATACAGACATGAATGAGGCTAATAGTTTCCTTTATAAAAAACTTTTGTCTTTTACTGCCTGCCATCATCTTAGTTTGGGGATAGACATTTAACATTGATTCTATAGGAATAGGAGCAAGGATACACCATTCAGCCAATCTACCAATCTGCTATTCAACAGGACCATGGCTGATTTTCCACCTCAACGTCACTTTCTTGCCTGCTGTTTGGAGGAGAATGAAGCAGAACCATGATACGGTTCATTGGAAGTGGGAAGCAATGAAGGGATCCTGTGTGGCAGTATCAAGAGGGTGAAAGTTAACATTGGAAAATTGAATAGGATATGTGAATATAGATATTTACAATGGGAAAAGTTGACATAGAACTGTAACCTAAAGCGATTGATCTGAACAAGGCCCGCAGACAGGGAATGTGAGGCCAGAACTGGATTAGATGTTGGGAGACTTCTTTTCCCAGAAAACAGTTAAGCTGTGAAATAGGAAAAGCAGCAAGTGCTAATTTACTAAAGTGGGAGCTGGGCGGAGATGACCTCGTATAGGAAGATAGGTATTCTGCAACACTGGCCAGGGCCAGATTGGTCTGCCAAAGGAATTGAAGGGCAGCTTTCCAGAATATTCTCTCCCTAACTGGCCTGAGTTTTTAATCAAGCTTGTTGCTCCTCCGAGGTTCAAATAAATATGCTAGATATTCATACTTTGGGCAGAATTTTATGGTTCTGCCAGCGGTGGGAGTCGTGGCCTGTGGGAGCAGAAAATCCGGAGTGATGCCAAAACAACTCAGAAATTTCCCCTCAGCACTTTTCGGGCGTCCTCATGACGGGTTCAACTTTCAGACTGATCTATTTCGGGAACTCCATTTGAATGCATTAAGATGAATGCTCATTAAAAACATAACTCAACAAACTCACATTCTCCCTCCTAATCATGTGTCACGCCAACGGGAAATTAGACTGGTATGATTCACGACTGGATATTTGCGGCATGCACCTGCCAACCTTCACCTTACTCATGACCGAGGGAGTGGGTGGGGGTATCATGAACAAGGGAGGGGGGCACTAGTGGGCAGGCAACCGGATGACTGAGGGTGGGGGAGCTGAAGCCCAATTGGAAGGGGTGCACAAAGAGTTGGGAGGAGGGCTGGGTGAGATTAGTATAGCACAAAAGGGAAGTGGTGCATGCAGACTCAGGAAGCGGGATAGTCACGGTTGCACACGAGAAAGGAATACACAGAGACTCAGGGCTGGGTGTGTGTGGGGAGAAGGTGTTGAGTCTGAAGGAAGTGGGGAATGAGTGTCAGACAGTCACAGTCTTGGGACTGAGGCCAAATGGTGGATTGGGAGTTTAAAGGTAGTCCTGGGGCTCTGTGGGCCATGCTACAGGGAAATGCATGGCACACAAATCATGGTCCCAATCCAAGGAGGAGCAAGGCCTGTGCTCAATACAAGGCAGTCTCACACACGGTGGTCCTGGCACCCGTATTGGGCTGCAGATAGAATAATCATGGTCAGAAGAGGCCTATAAATAAGGAAAACGTAATAGGGGTTACTTGTAGTTCTTATGAGGGGCTGCACCTCTGTATGTGACTGCGCACACAACTTCCAGATGAGGAGCGATGAGGTCCACTTGGGACATCCACAGTGATGGGTTTTGAGGGGAGGGCAGAAATGTCCACAACAAACCACAATGGGCTCCAGGGTTACTGGGGGAGGTTGGAGAGTGATGCGAGGGATATCAACCTGCACATCATGGGGCTGCAGGAAGATCACAGGGACGTGAATGATGACAAGGGAAGGGTCATAGCTGGTCTGGAAGTAAAAGTTGAGATTCTGAATCAATAATGCAGTTTAAAATGAAACTAGGTAAAATAAATCCCCAAGAGAGGGGTCTGAGGCAGTGTGGGAGGGGTCTGAGGCAGCGTGGGAGGAGTCCACGGCTGGGCTCCAGGCCCCTTTTGGGGACAACCTCCAACTTATTAGAATTTCAACATGGAGATGAAGATTCAGCTGAGAGAACCCATGAAGACTTTATTGAAAAATTCAAATCAGTAGGCGCGATTTAAAAGGGAAAAAACAGAGCCCCGTTTTTGGCATGTTTTGCAGGGTGTTTCCCGGTGCCGAGAATTATCCTACTGTCGAACGGGGTAATTTTCCTTGGGCCTCAGCGACAAATTTCCCACTGGGCCACACTTACCTCCATTCATGCACTGAGAGATCGGTCACCAATTTTAAACTCCGCCCTGATCTCTCCGATCTCTCGTCCCCCACCACGGCCTCAGGACCCCCCTCCTCCCCATTGCCCCAACATACCTGTTAGTGGTTCCTCGTGCCCCACCTCATAAGAACAGGGCACCCCAGGGCCCGATCCGGAGCATAGGCAACCTGACACCCAGGGACCTATGCACTGCCTGCCTGTCAATTCGTCTCCCAGCAAGGCAGTGCCAAGGTACCACGTTGGCAGTACCAAGATGCTCAGGTGTCAGCTGGAGTGCCTGGGTACCACCCTGCCCAGAGCCCAAAACCCGGGGGCCTCCGATGGCCGGGGAGACCCAAAAGGAGCCATTGCACCTGGCCCACATTTGTGTGGACCAGTGTTAAACGACATGGCGAGGTCTCCCAGGCACGGGTTTTCGATGCCGGGCCTTGGAAGAATGTGGCGCAGTCATATTTAAGTGAGCCTAACTGTTCACTTAAATATGTTAATCTGGGTCACGCCCAGTGAGGACAAGATCCAGATGGCGACATCTTGCAAGAACTTGTTAGATCTTGCAAGGTACCTGGAGTTTCACAAAGCTCGCAAGAGGCTTCTCACAAGATTTAATGGCCTCGACGCATCCAGAGTAGGCAGCGACGAGGTCGTTCAATCGGGCCCAGGAACTCATGGTGTGCTTTTACGTGTCACTACACTAGGCATTAGGGTCAATGAGAGGTGGTCTCATTGAGCATTTAACCATCAGAGGAATGTGAGAAAAGCAGAGGCAACCAGCCATGAAGGATATCTGTAAGACGGTCTAACACACCCTGCAAACTACAGTCCATTTGTCATGGGTCACAGGGTAGAAGTCATTCAAGCATTCAAAAAGTGCGGTAATCTCAAATCCAAATTGAGCAGCTTATGAGTGTCTTCAATGAGCCTCAAAATTACAGATTATGCTCAACCCTCTTACATCCTATATGGGATTGAGATGCTAAGTTGTTGAGGTGGCTTCTTAGTGACTTATGATATGTGAGAGAGCGCATCATCTATAAGGGTGTAACAGAGAAAGGCAGGTAGTGCAAATGAAGCTCAGAGGCATGATGGTGGCTTTCTGGCTTGGAATGGGGTCTGTAATTGTTGGGCGGGAAAGATCCACTTGGATCGATCTGTCCACAGGAAGAAGGAGGATTGGAGAATGGAGGCTGCAGTCAATGGTGCCCTCTCGATTGCAGTGCTCCGATTGTCTCACCCCAGCCTGAGGTGCATGGTCCAAGGATGACCCAGGAAGGACCAGAGGCGAAGGGGGCCGGGCCAATCCCACAGAAGCGGCTTTCACGGCAAAGGGTCTACTGAAGATTCCTCTCGTATTTGGAGATGAGTGCACTGCATGTGTCGATGCTTGTTGAGAGCTGTGGGCAGGGATTCTCTGCGCCTCCATGCCTCAATTACGCCCGTGCAGGGGCGGAGAACGGGGCATCGGACCCGCGACGCTTTATCGCGATTCTCCGGCGACCAGAGAATCACCGCCAGTCGTGCGATCAACGCTGCGCCGGTCGGGGGCCATTGAAAGAGGCCCCCATGACGATTCTCCACGGACGACCAGCCGAGTTCAAAGTCGCGGCTGTGGTGGCTGTCCTGGTGGGGGAGGGGGGGGGGGGGGGAATCCGTCACTGGGGGGGCCTCCACAACGGCCAGGCCCGAGATCGGGGGTCACCAATTGGCAGGCGTGCGCAATCTGGGAAGGGGCCTACTTCCTAGGTGCCGGCCCGCTGTGTGGGTCCACCATGTCACCCGGGGCCAGCGCCGCAGGCGGCCACCATGCGCATGAGCGGACCCACGGCCGGACGTGCAGGGCCCTGTATTGGCAGCCGGAGCTGCGTGGAGCACACCGGTGCCTTGCTGGCCCCCTTAAAAACGGAGAATCACCCCGGACTTTCGAGAAAAAAGTACAGAGTGATTTGTGCCCGTTTTTCCGAGGGCATGAGGACATTGCCCCATTATTGGATAATCCCACCTATGGTGGCTCATACCTGCCACATTCTGTGGGGGAATCTGGTGCTGCATATGGACTGGGAGGATACCCCCTGACAGGGTCCCTGAAAGTCACTGCCACACTCAATTTCTTTACAAGGAGCTCATTCCAGGGATCCACAGGGGCATCTCTCAGGCCTCAACATATAAAAGGACATGATGGATGCCCTCCACAGTAAGGTTCACCATTATATAAAGTTCACACTGAATGGGCGAAATTCTCCGTTATCGGCGGAAACTCCGCCGATCGGCGCAAAAAACGGCGCAAATCCGACTTGCGTCACGTCGGAAAAATGAGGCAAAAGTCTCCGGCCTGAAATGGGCTAGCAGCGACGTAACGGGATCCGCGCTTGTGCAGTGGTTCACGCCGTGCAGCGTCAAACGCGCCGCACGGCGTGACGGCTCATAAGGCCGCGCTGCTCCCCCTACCCGACCGGAACACCCGACCGCAACACCCGACTGGATGGCTGGCCGCCGCTCAGCCCCGAGGTTCGAGTCACGGGATGTGGAGGCGCTCCTGGACGCGGTGGAGCAGAGGAGGGACGCCCTGTATCCCGGGCACGGCCGCAGACAGCCGGCGTCTGTGGAGGGAAGTGGCAGAGGCCGTCACCGCTGCGGCCCTGACACCACGGACAGGCACCCAGTGCCACAAGAAGGTGAACGACCTTGTCAGAGCAGGCAGGGTGAGCCTCCCCATATCCCCCCCTCCCCCATATCCCCCCTCCCCCATATCCCCCCTCCCCCATTTCCCCCCTCCCCCATATCCCCCCTCCCCCATATCCCCCCTCCCCCATATCCCCGATAATCCCCCCTCCCCCATATCCCCATATCCCCCCTCCCCCATATCCCCCCTCCCCATATCGCCCCCTCTCCCATATCCCCCCTCCCCATATCCCCCCTCCCCCATATCCCTCTCCCCCATATCCCCCATATCCCCCATATCCCCCCTCCCCATATCCCTCCTCCCCCATATCCCCCCTCCCCCAAATCCCCCCTCCCCCATATCCCCCCCTCCCCCATATCCCCCCTTCCCCATATCCCCCCCTCCCCCATATCCCCCCTCCCCCATATCCCCAAGTGAATCCAGCCCTAACCTTAACCTCTGCAATGCACGCGTAACCGATGGCGTGCATTCATATACCTGCCTAACAGTGTTGCCTTTTACCCCTGCACCCCCCCCGCACCCCCCCCCCCCCCCGCGCACACAACAATGGGGAGCATGTGAGGACTGGAGGAGGCCCCGCTGATGAGGGGCCACTGACCAAACACGAGGAAAGGACCCTGGAACTGGCTGGCGGACCTGACGACCGGGAGGTTGCTGATGCAGAGGTCGGGGGCGTAGTAGCAAGTGAGCCACCGACAGCCCGTCCCCATATGCCCCCTCCCCTATATCCCCCTCCCCCATATCACCTGATCACTGCCTGATGTCTAACCATGCATGCTTCATTGTGTAACGCAGGACCAAACTTCCAGGCACCCATCCCCGCAGATGCAGACCGCCCGCAGGATGCCCCTCGGAGGCCACGGGAGACGGAGAGACCCGGACCCTCCAGCATGCGACGCCTGCAGGATGCCCCTCGGAGGCCACGGGAGACGGAGAGACCCGGACCCTCCAGCATGCGACGCCCGCAGGATGCCCCTCGGAGGCCACGGGAGACGGAGAGACCCGGACCCTCCAGCATGCGACGCCCGCAGGATTCCCCTCGCACGCCACGGGAGACGGAGAGACCCGCACCCTCCAGCATGCGACGCCCGCAGGATGCCCCTCGGAGGCCACGGGAGACGGAGAGACCTGGAGCAACAGGGAGACGACACCCCCGTCACGTGCGGGAGCGACCACCCAGCGACGAGGGGGGCAGCCACAGGCCCCCGTCACATCCGAGCCAGGACACCACTACCCAGGACACCACTACCCAGGACACCACTACCCAGGACACCACTACCCGGGACACCACTACCCGGGACACGACTACCCAGGACACCACTACCCAGGACACCACTACCCGGGACACCACTACCAGGGACAGCACTGCCCAGGACACCCCTACCCGGGACAGCACTACCCAGGAAGACGAAATACCGGACAGTGACTCAGAGTGGATGGGTGGAGACGAACCCCCACCCCAAAGTGCCATGGACTCAGAGTGGGACAAAGAGCACGACACAACGCCACTGCTGTCACCAACACCCTCCACCATCGCAGAAACACTCACCTCGGTTGGGCACTTTAGTGATGAGGCGTCTGGTACACTCACTGGTGCGCACAACACAGCCGTCCCGGTACAGCAGGTGGAGGTAGGAGCAGCAGAGGGGCCGGGCGGTCGGAGGGCAGCCCAGCCCAAGCGAACATCTGCCGCCCAGATGGATCCCGGGTTCCTGGAGTTACCACACCCACACATAGATCCGATGCAACCACCGACCCGGAGACGAGCGAAGAGGGTGACGGGCGGCTTGCGGCGGCTGCAGTCGCAGGTGGAGGAGTCCACCCGCGTCCAGGAGCTGGGAGTGGTGCCGGTCATGCGTGCCACCCAAGCTGACACCGCACGGGTGGCGTCCGCGGTGGAGGCAATGGGTGAGACGGTATCAGTCATGGGGAACGGTTTGCGAGGCCTGGGGCTTTCCGTGCAGGCGGCGTTTGTGGCCCAGGACATGGCTGCCCTCTCACAGGAGGCCATGAGCCAGTGCCAGCGCCAGATGGCAGAGGCGCTCAACGTCATAGCCCAGTCTCAGCATGCCATGGCCCAGCCTCTGCAGGCCATAGCCCAGTCTCAGCAGGCCATGGCCCAGTCTCAGCAGGCCATGTCCAGTCTCAGCAGGCCATCGCTGAGGGCATCGGCGCCAGTGGCCATGTGCGAGCCGGCGTCGCACTGTCACAGACAGGGTTTGCCAACCCCCTGGGCTCCATGGCTGCAAACCTGCAGACCCCTGTCGCTACCAGCACGGGCCTCCAGGACTGGCAGCGCCAGATGTTGGGGGGGCGTCGGATGGCCAGTCCGTTCGCATCCCCCACCCATGTAGAGGCCTGGGGGCCATCGGGCACCCCGAGGGAGGAGGAGGTGGTGTGGTCCGTCCCGGCTCCCCCTGTAGGGGAGGTCCCGGAACACAGCGACACCTCGGACTCCCCCCCCTTCCGTCCCAGGTGCATCGGGTGCGCAACGGGCAGGACAGGCTGGCAGCTCGCCATCCCAGTCGCCCGGGCCGCAGCCTGGCCCATCTAGGCCAGGACGCCCCAGGAAACGGCCGCCAAAGGGATCCAGTGTCAGAGGGCAGGAATCACAGGAGTCCACCTCCAGTTCTGCTGTACCGTCTGGGGAACCACGTAGACGTAGTCAAAGGGCCCGTAAGGCCAAACAATTAGACACTGAGTAAGTTGGCACGGGTGCAGGGCACAGATGAGTTTTAGGGGCTAGGGCACGTGCATGAACTCCTTTGGTTATTAAAGTCAATGTTACACCGACAGAAGCTGCCTTTGTGCTCTGTCCAAAGCGTGCGGGGGTGTCATGTATGTTGAGCGCAAGTGTGTGTGTGAGGGGTGGTCTTACCCCAGCCCCAGGTGAGTCTGCCCCCTTCCCCCTGGGCCGCCATCAACATCCCCCGGGCAGAGGACGGGACCGTGCGCTGCAGTGTCACAGCCGCATGCAGGGATGGTCCGGGTGGATGGTGGTACTGTGGCCATGGGTCAGACATAGTCCAACGATGTAGAGCCAGGAGCTCACCGCAGGGCGGGTTGTCATCATCCTCCATGGCCTGCAATAGACACGCGTCCACCCGCAACTGTGTGAGCCCGGCCCGTTGTGCCGCAGGTGGATCGGCAATGGGGGGGGGGGGGGGGGGGGGGGGGGGGGGGGGGGGCTGGTGTGCATGCGGGTGGGGTGGGTGGGGTTGGGGAGGGGGGTGAGGGTGCTGGGTGGGTGGATGGGTGGGGGGTGTGGGTGGTCGGCTGTTGCCATGGTGTGCGGTCTGTGGCCATACTACCCGATTCCCACGCCCATCTAGTCAGTGAAGCGGGCGGCTATCAGTCTGTCCCGTGCCCGCTGGGCCAGCCGGTAACGGTGGACAGCCACCCGCCTGTGTCTACCCCGTCTGCCCTGACCATTACCCCCATCCCCCTCATCTGGGGAGGACTGCACCTCTTCCTGCTGCTCCTCCAGTCCGCCCTCCTCTGCCTGCGGCACATCGCCCCTCTGCTGGGCTATGTTGTGCAGGACGCAGCACACCACAATGATGCGGCCGACCCTATCTGACCGATACTGGAGGGCGCCCCCAGAGAGGTCCAGGCACCTGAAACGCATCTTCAGCGCGCCAAAGCACCTCTCTATCACTCCACCACATTGTAGCGGTTCTCCGCCTCATTGCGTGGCCTCCGTATAGGCGTCATCAGCCACGATCGCAATGGGTAGCCCCTCAGCCGGGGATGGCGTCCCTTGTACATGCCGGGGATGGATGACCGCGACAACACGTATGAGTCGTGTACACTGCCTGGGTAACGGGCGCAGACGTGCAGGATCATCATGCGGTGGTCACAGACCACCTGTATGTTCATCGAATAGGTCCCCTTCCTATTGGTGAACACGGCCCTGTTATCTGCAGGTGGCCGCACGGCGACGTGCATCCCATCGATCGCGCCCTGGACCATGGGGAACCCGGCCACGGCAGAGAAGCCCACGGCCCGGGCATCTTGGCTGGCCCGGTCCACAGGGAAGCGGATGTAGCGGTGCGCCATGGCATACAGGGGCATCTGTCAGTGCCCGGATGCCACCGATGCACCGATGTCTGCGATATGCCGGACAGGTCCCCACTCGATGCCTGGAATGACCCCGTTGCATAAAAGTTCAGGGCCACCGTAACCTTGACGGACACGGGGAGAGGGTGTCCCCCGCCAGTGCCACGCGGTGACAGGTGTGCCAGCAGGTGGCAGATGTGTGCCACGGTTTCCCGCCTCATCCGGAGTCTCCTCCTGCATTCCCGGTCCGTGAGGTCCTGGTATGACTGCCGGGTCCAGTACACACGGGGCGCCCTCGGGTGCCTCCGTTGCTGTGGGGCCGTGACGTCCTCCTCCTCCTCCTCGTCCTGTCGGTCAGGTGTCCCCCCAGCCTGGGCGGCTGCCGCCTGTCCCTCTGCGGCAGCCTGCTCCGCCCCTCTGGCACGCTCCTCCTCCTCCTCCTCCTCCTCCTCCTCCTCCTCATCCAGGGCAACATAGAGATGAGCGGCTGCTGCCACGGCGGCCAACATCGCTGGATGATCGGAAAACATGACGGCCTGGTGGGGGGAGGGGAACGACGACATGTCATCATTGCCCATATCCCCTAGTCCCCCCAGCCAGGCGGAATGGACCGCAAGGGTCCAACTGTTGGAGGCTGGCACCTGGCCAGGTGGACCAACTCACTTGCCCTCGCACCCCCTCCCCGGCACGGACCCCCCCCAACCTCCACCCCGGCACGGACCCCCCCCAACCTCCACCCCCGGCACGGACCCCCCCCCAACCTCCACCCCGGCACGGACACCCCATCCCCCTCCCCGGCACGGACCCCCCCCCCCCACAACCTCCACACCGGCATGGAGCCCCCCCCCCCAACCTCCACCCTGGCACGGACCCCCCCCCCAACCTCCACCCCCGGCACGGACCCCCCCCCCAACCTCCACCCCGGGCACGGACCCCCCATCCCCCTCCCCGGCACGGACCCCCCCCAACCTCCACCCCGGCACGGACCCCCCCCCAACCTCCACCCCGGAACGGACCCCCCCCCCAACCTCCACCCCGGCACGGACCCCCCATCCCCCTCCCCGGCACGGACCCCACCCCCAACCTCCACCCCGGCACGGACGCCCCATCCCCCTCCCCGGCACGGATCCCCCCCCCAACCTCCACCCCGGCACGGGCCCCCATCCCCCTCCCCGGCACGGACCCCCCCCCAAACTCCACCCCGGCACGGACCCCCCATCCCCCTCCCTGGCACGGACCCCCTCCCACCTCCACTCCGGCACGGTCCCCCCCCAACCTCCACCCCGGCACGGACCCCCCCCCCCAACCTCCACCCCGGCACGGACCCCCCATCCCCCTCCCCGGCACGGACCCCCCCCAACCTCCACCCCGGCATGGACCCCCCCCCAACCCACCTCGGCATGGACCCCCCCCAACCTCCACCCCGGCACGGACCCCCCCATCCCCCTCCCCGGCACGGACCCACCCCCCCAACCTCCGCCCCGGCACGGACCCCCCCCCCGAACCTCCACCCTGGCACGGACCCCCCATCCCCCTTCCCGGCACGGACCCCCCCCAACTCCACCCCGGCACGGACCCCCCCCCCCAACCTCCACCCCGGCACGGACCCCCCCCCAACCTCCACCCCGGCACGGAACCCCCCCAACCTCCACCCCCGCACGGACCCCCCCCACCTCCACCACGGCACGGACCCCCCCCCCAACCTCCACCCCCGGCACAGACCCCCCCAACCTCCGCCCCGGCACGGACCCCCCATCCCCCTCCCTGGCACGGACCCCTCCCCAACCTCCACCCCGGCACGGACCCCCCCGAACCTCCACCCCGGCAAGGACCCCCATCCCCCTCCCCGGCACGGACCCCCCCCCCCAACCTGCACCCCGGCATGAACCCCCCCCACCTCCACCCCGGCACGGACCACCCCCCAACCTCCACACCGGCATGGAGCCCCCCCCCCCCAACCTCCCACCCCGGCACGGGACCCCCCCCAACCTCCACCCCGGCACGGACCCCCCATCCCCCTCCCCGGCACGGACCCCCCCCCAACCTCCACCACGGCACGGACCCCCCCCCACAACCTCCACCCCGGCACGGACCCCCCCATAACCTCCACCCCGGCACGGACCCCCCATCCCCCTCCCCGGCACGGACCCCACCCCCAACCTCCACCCCGGCACGGACCCCCCATCCCCATCCCCGGCACGGTTCCCCCCCCCAACCTCCACCCCTGCACGGGCCCCCCACCCCCCTCCCAGGCACGGACCCCCCCCCAACCTCCACCCCGGCACGGACCCCCCATCCCCCTCCCTGGCACGGACCCCCTCCCACCTCCACTCCGGCACGGAGCCCCCCCAACCACCACCCCGGCACGGACCCCCCCCAACCGCCACCCCCGGCACGGACCCCCCATCCCCCTCCCTGGCACGGACCCCTCCCCAACCTCCACCCGGCACGGACCCCTCCCCCCAACCTCCACCCCGGCACGGACCCCCCCGAACCTCCACCCCGGCAAGGACCCCCCATCCCCCTCCCCGGCACGGACCCCCCCCCAACCTGCAACCCGGCACGAACCCCCCCCCACCTCCACCCCGGCACGGGACCCCCCCCCCAACCTCCACCCCGGCACGGACCCCCCCCCAACCTCCACCCCGCACGGACACCCCATCCCCCTCCCCAGCACGGACCCCCCCCACAACCTCCACCCCGGCACGGACCCCCCCCCCAACCTCCACACCGGCATGGAGCCCCCCCCCCAACCTCCACCCCGGCACGACCCCCCCCCCTAACCTCCACCCCGGCACGGACCCCCCATCCCCCTCCCCCGGCACGGACCCCCCCCAACCTCCAACCCGGCACGGACCCCCCCCCAACCTCCACCCCGGCACGGACCCCCCCCGTAACCTCCACCCCGGCACGGACCCCCCATCCCCCTCCCCAGCACGGACTCCACCCCCAACCTCCACCCCGGCACGGACCCCCCATTCCCCTCTCCGGCACGTATCCCCCCCCACAACCTCCACCCCGGCACGGGCCCCCCATCCCCCTCCTCGGCACGGACCCCCCCCCCAACCTCCACCCCGGCACGGACCCCCCATCCCCCTCCCTGGCACGGACCCCCTCCCACCTCCACTCCGGCACGGAGCCCCCCCAACCTCCACCCCGGCACGGACCCCCCCCCAACCTCCACCCCGGCACGGACCCCCCCCCCCAACCTCCACCCCGGCACGGACCCCACCCCGGCACGGACCCCCATCCCCCTCCCCGGCACGGACCCCCCCCCCCAACCTCCACCCCGGCATGGACCCCCCCCCCCCAACCTCAACCTCGGCATGGACCCCCCCCAACCTCCACCCCGGCACGGACCCCCCATTCCCCTCCCCGGCACGGACCCACCCCCCCAACCTCCTCCCCGGCACGGACCCCCCCCAACCTCCACCCCCGCACGGACCCCCCCCCCACCTCCACCACGGCACGGACCCCCCCCCCAACCTCCACCCCGGCACGGACCCCCCCCAACCTCCACCCCGGCACGGACCCCCCATCCCCCTCCCCTGGCACGGACCCCTCCCCAACCTCCACCCCGGCACGGACCCCTCCCCCCAACCTCCACCCCGGCATGGACCCCCCCCGAACCTCCACCCCGGCAAGGATCCCCCATTCCCCTCCCCGGCACAGACCCCCCCCAACCTCCAACCCGGCACGAACCCCCCCCCCCCCACCTCCACCCCGTCACGGACCCCCCCCCCAACCTCCACCCCGGCACGGAACCCCCCCCCAACCTCCACCCTGGCACGGAACCCCCCCCAACCTCCACCCCGGCACGGACCCCCTCCCGGCACTCCCCCGGAGCCCAGCGTACTCTAACCACCCCCACCCTCCGCCGCAGACACACACACACAACCCGAGACACACCTCTCCTCACGCATTCAGACTGCGGCCACGCCATCGCCTGCCCAGAGCCAACCCCCCAGGCCGTCACTCACCTCCACGCTGGTCGGCGTGAACCTGGAGCACAGGGTCACGCCGATGAAAAGGAGGTTTAATTTACGTCGACGTGAACGGTCATCACGTCGACGGGACTTCGGCCCATCCGGAAGGGAGAATATCAGCAGGCCGAAAATCGGCTGCCTTGCGCAGACCCGTGACATTCTCCGACGGCAGCGGCGACATTAACGCCCCGCCGACTTTTCTCCCTTTGGAGACTTCGGCAACCGGCGGGGGCGGGATTCACGGCGGCCAACGGCCATTCTCCGACCCTCTGGGGGGTCGGAGAATGACGCCCGATGAAACTAACCAGACTGCTACATTTCTGGGATTTGTGGTGAATTCCAACTTCTCAAGAACGCAGGGAGCGATCAATTGCACAAATGTCGCTTTAAGAGCTTCCTGGCAACAGATCCTGGTCTTCATTAACAGGATGGAGCTCCATTCCATCAACGTTCAGCTGGTCTGTGATCAGAAGTAGATCATGCACATGTGTGCCAGGTACCTTGGGACTTCTCACGATTCCTACATCCTGAGTAACGCCACCGCACCACAGATATTTGAAGGGCTGCAGCGTTTGCAGGGTTGGCTGCCAGGTGATAAGGGGTACCCGTGGAAGAGATGGCTCATCACAGCAATGAATTTTCCTCAAAGTGCCTCAGAGGAAAGATACAACATGATGCACTCTGTGACAAGGTCCATCACTGAGCAAAACACTGGCACCCTGAAGATGCGTTTCCGCTGTTTGGATTGCTTAAATGGGACTCTGCAGTCCTCCCCAGAGGCCCAGCACTTGAAAGGGGAGATCATTTGTCAGAGGGAGACATGGAGACAGATGAGCAGCCGCGGAGATATGGGCATGATTGCAGACAGCACAATGGTTCCAGGTCATGTGTTTTCACACTCACAATGAACACAGCTCAGTGGTGATGAAACAACATTACATTTAACCCTTCAAGACACATAATGAGCACACATAATTGTATATTGTGTTACAAGGGTTAATGGATCAAATCTCAATGTGCTTGAATCTCGCTCACATGACACAAGAGAGACTATCATGATGAGTTTACGAATCATCACATGAGTCTGAGTCACACAAAAGGAGCCAATCATGGCGTGGGAGCTTGGATCACCTTTGTAATAAGTGGGCTCAAAGATGTACGTGCAAGAAGCATGCAACTGATAAACCAAAATCTTGGACTCAGTATATTTACAAAGGTGCATGATATATAGAGTGAATGAACACCTATGCCACCATTGTCATTTTAGTATTTCTTACATTTTCTTCCCCTACCATTACGGCTAGGTGCATCCCCGACATCCACAGAGGTGGAGGCAGCCTGCTGACTGCTAGGCCCTGTTGTCTGTGATGACCTTGGCGGGTGTCCTCTGGAGTCCCTATCAGCCTACTTTGGACCTTCTGCTGCGGGGCAGGTGAACCCCCTCACCTGTGGAGCTGGAGCTGATGGTGTCACAGCCGTAGGGGATTTGGATCTGTTGGACACGCTCAGTCTCCTGAGAAGATGGTCCCAGGGTGTCCACTCTTAGGGTGCCTGAGGGCCCCTGCCTGACTCCTTAAGGAGAAGGGGGCACCTGGAGGAAAGTCAAGGTGCGCTGTCCCCTTCCTGCCTAGCCACTGATAAATCCCACTATGTCTAGAGTGATGTACTGAAGGTCCGAGGGCAAATCTGGCAGAACCTGCTGGACCAAGGTCTCCAAGGCAGGCTCTACTCTCTCCGTGGTGAGTAAGATTGTACAGTGCAATGAACTAGACTTTACCATCTTAAGGTGATGCAACGGTTAAATTCACATTTTTCATTATTCTGAATTTATGACCAATCTTTACTTGATGGAATCCCCAATCTAGGGCCCCGGTCAACTGTTTATCCCCCGAAAACTGGCTCTGGAAAAAAAAAAATCAAAACTGGCAAACAGAAGAAAACAGCTGTTGATTTTGCTTCATTCTGGAGCTCCTCATATAAATAAATTGTAATCATTTGGAAAATCATAAAAATCCAAAACCTATCCAAAAAAAACAATTTATGCATTCATTCTTTAGTTCCAGTTCAACAGCTGGAAAACAAAAGAAAATAAGATCAGAAAGAAGCCCTGGGAGAATCATTTTGTTGCACATTGACACAATAACACTTGGGAATTGTGGTTCCAGGTGTAGCTGACAGCTCCATTCAGGTGATGGGAGTATTAGCTTTGGGAATATATCAGCCCAGGCTTTTGAGAGAAGGCAAGGCCTCCGGGTATCAACATTAATGAAGGTCCACAAGGACACCAGCAGTAATTTTAGCTGTGTTTTGTGAAACATATCGCGTGCAATTCTCCAGAAAGATTTCTAAGTGTTGTAGCGAGCGGGAATTGCTGCAAGAATCCTGGCGTTCGGCCCAGTGAGGCCGGCAACGCTATTCAACATTAATTGGTCCACTTAACGAGGCCTCGCGGGTTTCTCGCCGCAAATGAAGGTTCGCCAGCTGATTTTCCGGCACCGCACTCGCCAGCCCCCCGCTAACAAGGTGGAGCAGCCCTTAAGCTGCACTTGCTCAGCCAACCCCAGCCAGCTCGCAACAATGGCACCCAGGAGGCCAGCCCCAAGATTTGGGGAGGCTGCTAGACGCTGTGGAGGCCAGGAGGGATGTCCTGTTCCCCCAAGGGTCCATGAGTGTCAGCCGCAAGGCTGCCAGTGCTACCTCGGATGAGATGGCAGTAGTAGTGAGCTCAGAGAGTGTGACCAGGAGGACTAGCCTCCAGTGCAGGAAGATCAATGAACTACACCGGGCAGAATGAGGGAGTAGATACCAATGCCAACCCCTCCCCCCACCCCCAGACTTCTCCTTCCCCCCCCCCCCCCCACAGGAGCATCCATCCCCCCCTCCCCATCAACCTCCCAACCTTTCCTGCACACCTCACCCCCCCACAATTTGAACCACGCAAGTGACTAACGATGCCCTCTCTGTGTCTCCTCAGGAAAAGCTCTCCCATAATTACCTCCAGGGCCCAGACTGGAGGTGAGGAACCACCGGGCTCCACCCGGAGGACGTGTCAAACGTGAGCTGTAATTGCCTTACTGACTGACCCATTCCTCCCACTGACCACATGTCCATTCTCCAGCAGGTCCTCCAGCCAACGGCACCGGACCATCCTGGGCTGCACCCACTCCAGTCTCCCAGGAGAGCTTCGAAGATGCCACCATAATAGTCACGTCACAGCTGTCATCCCCACCCTCCACCAGCGCAGATACACACACCTCGGTGGGACATGGTAGTGGTCAGGCTTCTGTGGCACAATCTGGTGAGCACCACACTGCTGCTGATGTACATCAGCTGGGGGCAGGAACCCCCAGACGAGACAGCAGTCAGAGATCAACCCAAACCCATCCCATGGAGTGGGAATGGTGGCCACCAGGTCCCCTGAGCTCCACAACTCTGATGAGGCTACGTCTCACAGGCCAGCACAGGGGACAGGGCAGCACGGCTGTGCATGTGCTGCCAACAAGTAAGCCGGGGTCCTCTGGCCTCAGAGCCCCCAGAGGACGTCCGCCAGAGACATCGAAGGCCACAGGACATGGTAAGAAGCTGGCTGCCTCCACCTCAGATGTGCATCCTGGGATCACACCTAAACATAATGGTAGAGCTAATGTTGCCTGTTTCGATCCCAACGGCATCGCCAATACTGTTGCTAATATTAATGATAATGTTGGTGAACCACAAGCCTTCCCTTATATCGATCAAATGACCACACAACCAGTTAGTTCGAAAGATGGTTTATATACAGACACAAGAGTTATCTCAACATGCAAACACAATATCTATTCCGAGTTAAACTACACCTATTAGCTACAATAACCTATACTTAACTTCAGGGTGATCGGCACTGTGCAAATGGATATGGCCTTTATCTGGATTTCACTTGGCTGGCTCGAAGAAAGCAGCTCTGTCACTGCTGGGCTCATCCATCAGGTAGCGATCATTGGTCTTGAACTTGGCTGGCTCTTCCTGCTGCAATTGGTTTGGCACAGGCCTGATCCAAAAGAGACAGAACACATGGCTGTGCCCTCTTTTATCCCTCTGGGAAGGTGGATCACGCTATCGATCCCTGTTCATACTTGCTGGACCGGTCACCCTTGGTCAAGGCAAGGCTCTACTCTCCTCTATCTTCTGGTTTTGCGACATTTACCTAATATTCCATTAATACATTCATAAATCTAATCATCTCTAATGGTCACTGTAATTCAGGTCACTATAAAACATTTAATTTATCCACACAGTTGATCTTTAGCTAACGCTATCTAAGCTACTCTCATGCTGCTGATGGATATCAAAGAACTTATATCCAGTACAAAATTTAAAACTGCAGTATTACATTTCTATTTAATCCTAGTAAAGTTAAAGAGGTACATGGTTTATTTTTAGCAGCGATTGTTACATGAATTCAATTTTGTTGAATTCCAAAGAAGGGGGATCGGACTGTATATATCGGGGAGCGGGAGGCTTTTGCTCGCCATTTACAGAGTCGGAGTGCCTGAATGACACTGCAGATTATTGCAATTACTAGAAGAGCCTCTACTATGTATGAAAGGGGGTTCCATTTGGCAATGTTTTCGCACCAGGTGGGGGTTTCGATGTCTGTCTTTATGTGTGGTGTAGTGTCCGGGCTGGTGGTGGCCTGTTGTGTGTTAGTGTTCGGGGCTGGGGGGGCCTGTTGTGTGGTGTAGTGTCCGGGCTGGGGGTGGCTTGTTGTGTGGTAGTGTTCGGGGCTGGTGTGGCGTTTGTTAAAACAGTCCGTTGCGCGCGCAGTTGCAGAAGTCCAGCGATGATCCAAACACATGTCAGCAGTTCTTGCTTCATCCTGTGTTTTCTGTTTTCTGTGTAATCCTGGGGGTGCAAGCATAGTATCTGTTATTATCTTCGGTTAATATCTCGTTTTATTAGTCTTTCTCACCTTACTCCAATTACCCGTTATGATTGTCACCATGTGTGACTCCCTCATTTTTTTTTTGAAATACCATTTTGAGAGACAAGAAATGCAAATTTTTAAAGTACAGTGATTCTCGCAGCTTGTGGTCGATGCAGGGAGTGGGCGGACAATTTCTTCGCCTAGTCTTTTCTTTACTTGCAACCAGTGGTGGTTGAAGCTTATCTTAACCAGTCGAATGTCAGGGCGGCCAGTTTTATAGAGTTACGTCCCAGGGTTCAGAGGTAGTTTGCGCGTAGCAGTGTGTATAGCAACTAATTGTGTCATATGTGTAAATAGCAGGTGGGGAGCGACCAGGGGGTCACGGAAGGTAAAGGAAAGAAGGGGTAAGCATACAAAACGTGGCAAAATGCATTCTTTAAACCACAACCAAAGGGAGAGCAGAGTAGGTGAAACTAAGGCCTGCCAAAGGCAATGCAGAGTATAGAGAACCATTCCAGAGCGTACAAAGTGACAGGAACATGAGGTGCGTGTGGGCCGCTGCAGGATAAGAATGGGTGGAATCCCCAGGTAGGGCGGGGGTTAGTGCCATTACTCCACTACCCGAGCTTAACTGACCAGATGCATTTGGGGTCCTCAGGTAGGGCGGGGATCAGTGCCGTTACTCCCTACCTGGGTGACCTGAGTGGACAGTAAGAGTTTGTAGTCATGTGGAAACTTGTCATAAAGACTGGGAGAACAGTGATCTGTTTCTCGACAAACTTGTGCCTTTAACTGTTATTGGGTATCGTACCCTCGAATCAGAAGAGTAATTGTGTGTCGGACGACATGAATTAAAACCATGTAGTAGAAAAAAAGAAGAAGGAAAAAGGCGGGCAGGCTCCATCAGAACTTGACACCTTAATACTTAGGCGGTGTCTCTTTCTCATCATCTGGACACCTCAGGGTTCTGTACCAAACAGTGTTGTAAAAGCATTACCGAAACGAGAGTCATTACCATCTCCTGGTGGCCAGACTTGTGTTTGCAGTTTCTGTGCCTTGGCCGCGTGGGCTGTTGGATGGTCCGAATCGTTGTGCCTGACCAGTCTGCAAGAGTTGTTGCGGTGCCAAAGAAGGGCTTGTTTGTCGTGAGGCGTAGGGGCGGTGGGAGTGGACATAGAACATAGAACATAGAAAACATAGAACATAGAACATAGAAAATACAGCACAGAACAGGCCCTTCGGCCCACGATGTTGTGCCGAACCTTTGTCCTAGATTAATCATAGATTATCATTGAATTTACAGTGCAGAAGGAGGCCATTCGGCCCTTTGAGTCTGCACCAGCTCTTGGAAAGAGCACCCTACCCAAACTCAACACCTCCACCCAACACCAAGGGCAATTTGGACATTAAGGGCAATTTATCATTGGCCAATTCACCTAACCCGCACATCTTTGGACTGTGGGAGGAAACCGGAGCACCCGGAGGAAACCCACGCAGACACGGGGAGGACGTGCAGACTCCGCACAGACAATGACCCAAGCCGGAATCGAACCTGGGACCATGGATCTGTGAAGCAATTGTGCTATCCACAATGCTACCGTGCTGCCCTTAAGAACAAATAAATCTACACGATATCATTTTCCCGTAATCCATGTACCTATCCAACAGCTGCTTGAAGGTCCCTAATGTTTCCGACTCAACTACTTCCACAGGCAGTGCATTCCATGCCCCCACTACTCTCTGGGTAAAGAACCTACCTCTGATATCCCTCCTATATCTTCCACCTTTCACCTTAAATTTATGTCCCCTTGTAATGGTGTGTTCCACCTGGGGAAAAAGTCTCTGACTGTCTACTCTATCTATTCCCCTGATCATCTTATAAACCTCTATCAAGTCGCCCCTCATCCTTCTCCGCTCTAATGAGAAAAGGCCTAGCACCCTCAACCTTTCCTCGTAAGACCTACTCTCCATTCCAGGCAACATCCTGGTAAATCTTCTTTGCACCTTTTCCAGAGCTTCCACATCCTTCCTAAAATGAGGCGACCAGAACTGTACACAGTACTCCAAATGTGGCCTTACCAAAGTTTTGTACAGCTGCATCATCACCTCACGGCTCTTAAATTCAATCCCTCTGTTAATGAACGCGAGCGCACCATAGGCCTTCTTCACAGCTCTATCCACTTGAGTGGCAACTTTCAAAGATGTATGAACATAGACCCCAAGGTCTCTCTGCTCCTCCACAATGCCAAGAACTCTACCGTTAACCCTGTATTCCGCATTCATATTTGTCCTTCCAAAATGGACAACCTCACACTTTTCAGGGTTAAACTCCACCTGCCACTTCTCAGCCCAGCTCTGCATCCTATCTATGTCTCTTTGCAGCCGACAACAGCCCTCCTTACTATCCACAACTCCACCAATCTTCGTATCGTCTGCAAATTTACTGACCCACCCTTCAACTCCCTCATCCAAGTCATTAATGAAAATCACAAACAGCAGAGGACCCAGAACTGATCCCTGCGGTACACCACTGGTAACTGGGATCCAGGCTGAATATTTGCCATCCACCACCACTCTCTGACTTCTATCGGTTAGCCAGTTCGTTATCCAACTGGCCAAATTTCCCACTATCCCATGCCTCCTTACTTTGTGCAGAAGCCTACCATGGGGAACTTTATCAAATGCCTTACTAAAATCCATGTACACTACATCCACTGCTTTACCTTCATCCACATGCTTGGTCACCTCGTCAAAGAATTCAATAAGATTTGTAAGGCAAGACCTACCCCTCACAAATCCGTGCTGACTATCCCTAATCAAGCAGTGTCTTTCCAGATGCTCAGAAATCCTATCCTTCAGTACCCTTTCCATTACTTTGCCTACCACCGAAGTAAGACTAACTGGCCTGTAATTCCCAGGGTTATCCCTAGTTCCTTTTTTGAACAGGGGCACGACATTCGCCACTCTCCAATCCCCTGGTACCACCCCTGTTGACAGTGAGGACGAAAAGATAATTGCCAACGGCTCTGCAATTTCATCTCTTGCTTCCCATAGAATCCTTGGATATATCCCGTCAGGCCCGGGGGACTTGTCTATCCTCAAGTTTTTCAAAATGCCCAACACATCTTCCTTCCTAACAAGTATTTCCTCGAGCTTACCAATCTGTTTCACACTGTCCTCTCCAACAATATCGCCCCTCTCATTTGTAAATACAGAAGAAAAGTACTCATTCAAGACCTCTCCTATCTCTTCAGACTCAATACACAATCTCCCGCTACTGTCCTTGATCGGACCTACCCTCGCTCTAGTCATTCTCATATTTCTCACATATGTGTAAAAGGCCTTGGGGTTTTCCTTGATCCTACCCGCCAAAGATTGTTCATGCCCTCTCTTAGCTCTCCTAATCCCTTTCTTCAGTTCCCTCCTGGCTATCTTGTATCCCTCCAATGCCCTGTCTGAACCTTGTTTCCTCAGCCTTACATAAGTCACCTTTTTCCTCTTAACAAGACATTCAACCTCTCTTGTCAACCATGGTTCCCTCACTCGACCATCTCTTCCCTGCCTGACAGGGACATACATATCAAGGACACGTAGCACCTGTTCCTTGAACAAGTTCCACATTTCACTTGTGTCCTTCCCTGCCAGCCTATGTTCCCAACTTATGCACTTCAATTCTTGTCTGACAACATCGTATTTACCCTTCCCCCAATTGTAAACCTTGCCCTGTTGCACGTACCTATCCCACTCCATTACTAAAGTGAAAGTCACAGAATTGTGGTCACTATCTCCAAAATGCTCCCCCACTAACAAATCTATCACTTGCCCTGGTTCATTACCCAGTACTAAATCCAATATTGCCCGTCCTCTGGTTGGACAATCTACATACTGTGTTAGAAAAGCTTCCTGGACACACTGCACAAACACCACCCCATCCAAACTATTTGATCTAAAGAGTTTCCACTCAATATTTGGGAAGTTAAAGTCGCCCATGACTACTACCCTATGACTTCTGCACCTTTCCAAAATCTGTTTCCCAATCTGTTCCTCCACATCTCTGCTACTATTGGGCAAGTTACTGTGGTCGGGCGGTGCTGTGGCGGTGGCTGGGGGAGGGCATATAAGGGGTCAAAGATATCTAAGTCATGGTTCCGGGGGCTGGGGTGACTGGGGGCAGAGAGATCGCGCCAGTGTTCAGGGATAGTAATCAAATCCGGGAGGCTCTCGCTGTGATCAGAGTCAAGTTCAAGGTGAAATTCTGTACCTGTGGGCGGAGACAAGTTCGGGTCTGTGGGCGTGGACAAGGGATAAATGCCGGCATGGCTGGGGGAGGGTTGTCGATGGGCGGGGCGTAATCGTCTCCTATTGCCAGAGAGATGTGGTGGGAGTGCCTACATTGGGATCTGTAGACTTTGAGTTGGTTGATGTGGAACCAACCAGTTTTACCGTTGGCGTACGTTATCTTGTACATGGAGGGGCTCACTTTGTCGAAAATGAAGTAGGGTCCTGCAAATTTGGGGGAGAGGAAAAAACTGGGGTTGGAAAGTGAAACCATTACTTGCTAACCGACTGTGTACTCTACGGGGTGGACAGTTTTGTCAAAGCAGGCTTTACTCTGTTTCCTTCTAGTGCCGAATCGGACAGCTGCAGCGAATTGTGCCGCTTTAATATTATCTGTAATCTGTTGGACTGCTTTTCCGTGGGTGAGGGAGGTTACTGTAAGGCTTGCCAGATTGAGGCCTAATAAATATTCAATACCCTTTATAGGTCATCCGGTCATGAGAGTGTGGGGGGTGAAACCTGTTGAACTGGAGACGGTGTTCCGAATAAACATGAGAGCAAATGGAAGGACCGTGTCCCACGTGGTATTGTCCTGTTGCACCATCTTCCTAATGGTCGCTTTTAAAGTTGGATTGATTCTCTCGACAATGCCACTGGATTGGTGGTGATATGCTACATGGAATTTCTGCCTGATCCCCAAAATTGTTAAAACATTTTGCATGACTCAGCCGGTGAAGTGGGAACCTTGGTCTGACTCAATGCTGCGGGGGAGACCCCAGCGTGTAAATATCTGTTGGGTCAAAATCTTAGCGGTGGCCTTTGCTGTGTTTGTCTGTGAGGGAAATGCTTCTACCAATTTAGTAAAGGTGTTGATTATCATAGATTATCATAGAATGTACAGTGCAGAAGGAGGCCATTCGGCCCATCGAGTCTGCACAGGCTCTTGGAAAGAGCACCCAGCCCAAGGTAAGCACCTCCACCCTATCCCCATAACCCAATAACCCCACCCAACACTAAGGGCAATTTTGGACACTAAGGGCAATTTATCATGGCCAATCCACTTAACCCGCACATCTTTGGACTGTGGGAGGAAACCGGAGTACCCGGAGGAAACCCACACACACACGGGGAGGATGTGCAGACTCTGCACAGACAGTGACCCAAGCCGGAACCGATCCTGGGACCCTGGAGCTGTGAAGCAATGGTGCTATCCACAATGCTACTGTGCTGCCCCCGCAGATTACAACCAACACGTACTTGAAACCGTTTCTGCAAGGGGGAAGGGGGCCAATGTAGTTGATTTGTAAATTTGTCCAAGGGCCATTCACAGGTCGGTTATGACGTAATTGTCCTTTCTTTGAGTAACGTTCAGGATTGTTCTGTGAACAGATAAGGCAATTCTCGACATAATGGGTTACATTGCTTTTTAAATCGGGCCATTAACACAAAGGTCTTAAATGGGCAATGGTATTGTCTATCCCCTGATGTCCATGTCCGTCATGAAATTGGTAAATGAGCTGGTTTCTGTCCTGGCTGGGGACCACATAAATTCTGTTTTTCAACTATGCCGTCCTGTACAGTCAGTGCGTCCTTCCGTTTATCATAGGGGGCTGGGAAGTTGCCGTCTAAACCCCGTTTGAGGGTGCAGTCTGCTTTTTGGACTTGGGATAGATTCTCAATATTGGTCTGGGAAACCTGGACTGAGTGTATCGGTTCGCTTTTGGGTGGCTGCCATAAGTGACCATGGCGTGATCCTGCTTTGGCTAAGGCATCTGCCTTTACATTACCAGGTGGGGACGAGCGATGATGGCTTCTTACTTTAATGATACCAAATGTGCGATCTGAGGCTGTCTTGAGGTTGTGCTTTAACAACGGGGCAGAGGGTAGGGGTTTTCCATCGGCTGAAACAAAACCTCGAGATTCCCACAGGGTTAGGGAAGCTGGTCCACACATACAGGCTGTCCGAGTGTATGTCTGCGGGGGTTGGAAAAGAGTCGGGGTGCTAAATTACATAGGCTATGGCTGTGAGTTCCGCTGCTTGTGAACCTCGGTAGCCGGGCAATTTTAAAGAGATCTCTTCTAGTGGGCGTCCCTGCGCGTCTTCTACGTAAATTCCACAACCAGTGATTCTAACTCCATTTTCGATTGTGGAGGAACCGTCTACATAAATTTTTCAAGCATCTCCCGTGACTTGGGAATTCTGTGTCTTACTGCCTGCTCGTGGGTGTCGTGACTTTGGGATAAAGGGTCCTGTGTTGTGTTGGGCTGCTATGATCTGGCACTCATGTGGGGTCCCTGAATATTGGAGATTATCGGCCAGAAATGTGTGGGTTTTGGTGCGTTTTACCGTAATGTCCCTGCCTTGTAACAGTAGTGTCCAGCGAGCTGCTCTGATTTGGCTGACTGAACCGTCCTTTAATCTACCGTCTAGTAATAGTTGCGTGGGGGGGTGCTCGGTCAAGATCGTTACTGGGTTAAGGCCTGTGATGTACGCAAAGTACTGTACTGCCCAAAATATTGCAAGCAAGTGCTGTTCGCAGGCTGAGAATCATTGCTCTAGGGGGTCTAATACTCTTCAGGTGTAGGCTACGGGTCCTAAGTGATCATTCGTTCTTGCAGGAATACTGCTGATAGGGTTCGGTCAGTAGTTGCTACTTCTATGGCATAGGGCAAGACTGGGTTTGGAACTTGTAAAGCGGGGGCTGTGCCTAGGGCACGTTTTAAATCATCAATGTCTGCGGAAGTCATTCCCATGGGGCATTCTTTTTAAGGAGTTCTGAGAGTGGGGCTGCTTTAGTGGCAAAACCATCTATGTGATTTCTACAATATCCTACCAAACATAGGAATGACCGGAGTGCAGTGACATTTTGGGGCAGGGGCAATTTAACGATGGACTCGATCCGTTTTTGCTCAATTTTTCTCTTCCCGTGGGTGATGATGGTGCCTAAATAAAGAACCTTTTCCTTTAAAATCTGGGCCTTTTTGGGGTTTATCTTACATCCGATTGATTGCAGTAGGTCTAGTAATTCTGATAAGAGCTCTACATGTTCCTCTTTTGTGTCCGTTTGCAAGAGCAGATCGCCTACATATAGTATGAGGCATTCAGGTCGGGAAAATTTAGAAAGTCCGTTGGCCAATTGTCGGTGGAAAATGAAGGGGGTGTTATGGAATCCTTGTGGGAGGCATGTCCACGTGTACTGCTGCCCTTGAAACATAAACGCAAACTTATGTTGGCAGGCCTTGTCTAACGGGATGGACCAAAAGCCATTGCTGATGTCCAGCACTGTGAAATATTTTGCCTGTACTCCCTGTTTGAGCATGGTCTCGGGACCCGTGGGAACAGTGGGGGCTACTAAAGGGGTTACCTTATTAAATTCTCGGTAGTTGATCATTAGTCGCCATGAACCATTGGGCTTTTTTACAGGCCAAATTGGGGTATTATTTGTGGAAGCTACGGGTTGAATAACTCCTTGGTCTAACAAACTGTTAATAACCTTCGAAATCACACCCTCAGCTTGTTGAGGGAAACCGAATTGTTTTTGCGTCTTTGAATCGGGACTTGAAGTCTTTATAGTACCTGGGACCTTCCCACAATCGTGTTTGTGTTGTGCAAATGAAGCTTGGTGTTTTATGAGGACCTCTCTAATCGTCTGGTCTGCACTAATTGTTTGTGGATTAAACCAATAGTCCCCTACTGAGCAAATCTTGTTTTCATAATCCCCTACTGTGAGCATAGCGGGAACCCTCGCTGTTTTGGTCATTCGCCATACACATTTGTTTACTGGGTCAAACAAAAGGTTATGGGAGCTCATAAAATCAATGCCTAAAATGTGCTCTGTGGTTTGGGGTAAGTCAACTAAAACGACGGGGTATCTGGTGCTAATGTTCCCTATCTGAATGGGTACGGGAGCTGTGATATATTCTTGCTCTATGTGGCCAGTGAATCCACTCAGGGTGATGACGTCTGTGGTGAGCCATTTGTCACGTTGAAACATGGTGGAGGAGTTCAAAGTGGTGCGAGATCCTCCTGTGTCCCAAAGGAAATCGACTGTATGTCCCCGGACTGTGCCTGTAACAACTGGTCTGCCTCATTTGTCCCAGCATGTGTCACAGACCCAAGTTGGGGAGTCCGAACACTGTCAATCTGTGAAATTAAACCCTAAGTCATCTGAACGGGCACTAACATTATGCATGGACCTAACATTGTTCCTAGGTGGGGGGTTTGGTTGTTGGTATCGGTGCTGGCTCGGGGGGTTTTGTCGGCAATCGTGGGCGTAATGTCCCATGTGGCCACAATTGTAACAACCTCGCGGTGCCTGTGCTCTGGGGTGCTGTCCCTCGTGTCTATCCTCGCTTATCCATGCTGGGTCCTGGCTAATCCTAACTGGGTGCATGTTTGCTTCTATCTTGGTCTGATCTGTCTGTCAGTGTAGGGTTTGTTCCCATGCTCTGGAGAGTCGTTTCAATACCCAAACTTCATTGTGTGTGCGGTCTGTAGGGTCGTAGTTTACACAAGCCTTTTGACCTGTGTCTGCGGCATGTGAGACTAAGGTGCGGGACCGGTGTCATCCTCATTTAGGTGTGCGCCATTCAATTGTCCATAAACTGCCATGAAATGAATCCATAGGCGACCAGCAAATGCGGTCGGCTGCTCCCCCTTCTTTTGCCTGCAGTGATTTAAACCCTCGGCTGGATCTCCTTTGTTATACCCGATGGCATCTAATATGGCTGTTTTCATTTGCTGTAGGGTTCCTCCTGCTACATTGAGGGGTTCGGGCGAAGCTGGCCTTATGGACTGGCTAAGGCTCATAACTATTAGCTTTACTTCCTCTCTCTCGTCTGGGCCGTACATAACTTTTCGTTGGCGCATCTCCTCAAAGAAGCTGTGCGGGTCTGCGGTGGGCTGGAATGGACTAATTTTCGTGCAAGCTTCTCTTAATTGGATTATGGATAGTGGGGTGGTGTAAATGATATCAGGCTCATCCTGATCCAATGACTTGCATTGTGTGGTAACCGGATTCATGGGGCTCGAATTGTGAGTGGGGGTGTGTGCTGCCTGTGCAGGCGGTGGTGCGGGTGCTTTTCTTTTTGGGGCGTGGGGGCTCGATTTTGATTTCCCCTGTCCTCTACGTATCTTTGGGCGCTTTCGTTTAACTCTTGCCAATCGGGAGCATCTTCCTCATCTAAATCCTGCCCGAAAGTGTACCTGAAGCCATTCTGTACTGAGACTAGTGACTGTAACTTTTCTATCTTTTGTCGGCATTTCGCATGGTCAATAGTACTCTGCCTCTGTTCCTTAGTGGAGCTGTGGAGTGCTCTCAAAGCTGCTTTTAGATCTGCGCATTTGCTAGTTAGCTGGGCGACCTGTTGTCCTGTCTCCTCTCTTACCAGGACTGCATGCTGTGTCTTGGTAGGCTTTACCGTACTGGGTCTGGAAGCTACTAAGGTGAACTAGACAAGATTGATGTGTGCGTTTTACAGCGGCCATTTCCTTATCCTTCGCTGCTAACTGTTCCCGGAGCTGCTCAATTATCTTCTCACTTTTGTTACTGTTTCCCTCGTTCTTTTCTTCCTTCTCAATTAACTGCTATGGAGCGTCTTCACGACCTCCTCTGTGCCTCACAACTGTGCCAAACAGGACACTATTGCCATCTGCATTCTGACTTTCGCTACATATTTCTTGTGGACCTCGCTTAGGTTCTCCCACCAAGTTTGTCCTATCTTTCCTGGACCTGACTCATCATTAGCGCAAAAATTCAACCAAAGGGGCCATCCTTTCCCCTTTAAGTATTTCCTTAACTCTTCCTCCCATATGGGGCATTGCTCTGCTATATTGGTCGCTGCAACCTCGGGTTCCTGTGGATTCATCAATCTTTCCATTGCTTTAGTGGCCATTTCTTCTCTTATCTCTTGCTCTACTTTTAATATCTCTTTCTCTGCTTTTAATTTGGGACAGGGGAATAAGGTGGCGATTTGAACAGCGGGTATGGCTTAAGCTATTTTCCGGCTCACAATCCCTCGATAGTTATACACAATTCTAACGAGTTTACCTTACCCTTCCTGTTAGGTACGCATGCGGGTTAGTAGACACTTCTGAAATTCGGTTATTTGGTCGATATATATATATATATATTGCACTTATGGTTCTTTCTCTTTCTTGCAATTGGATTCAAAGTTTGTGGGTTCTCTCGGAGTGACAAAGTCACTTCTAATCAAATCCCGTCAGAGGTCGCCAATAATGTTGCCTGTTTTGATCCCAACAGTGTCGCCAATACTGTTGCTAATATTAATGATAATGTTGGTGAACCACAAGCCTTCCCTTATATTGATCAAATGACCACACAACCAGTTAGTTATTTCAAAAGATGGTTTATTTACATGCATAAGAGTTAACTCGACATGCAAACACAATATCTACTACGAGTTAAACTACACCTATCAGCTACAATAACCTATACTTACCTTCAAGGCGACCGGCACTGTGCAAATGGATAAGGCCTTTATCTGGATTTCACTTGGCTGATTCGAAGAAAGCAGCTCTGTCTCTGCTGGGCTCATCCATCAGGTAGCGATCGTTGGTCTTGAACTTGGCTGGCTGTTCCTGCTACAATTGGTTTGGCACAGGCCGGATCCAAAAGAGACAGAACACATGGCTGTGCTCTCTTTTATCCCTCTGGGATTTTGTGCTCTTTGGGGTGGTCTTAACCTTGGACCCAATAGTTCGACAGGGCTCTGGTCACTATCTTCGATTTCGGCCAATAAAGAGGCGGGTGCCTTGGTAGCTGGGCGGGTCCTTAATGGTCACTGACCTTGGCAATTGGGCTTTCTGAGTAAAGGGAGTGGCGCCATCAGTCTGTGGCTGTACCGGTTGCTTGATTGGAGTTCTATTGTGCTGGGAAAATGGGCCATTAAAATGCAAACGAGCAGGGGGTTTCGATCAGGTCTGGTTACCTGTGTTTCAAATACTCATAGGCTTTGTATCTGTCTGAGTCCTGGGTTGGCCATAATTCCCATGGTCCTTTGCAGATGGCCAGCTTAGATGGTTACACTAGGAGGGCAAAGAACATTGAGGATCACTGAGGGCACCGGGGGAGGCAGGGAGGGGGTGGGGGGTAGGTAGGAGGTGAGGGGGTGGGTGGGGGTTGGGGCAGCATCATCGGGATGGTGGGGAATTGTTAAACACAATAAATACCTTTGTACACAACCAGGATGATGCTTCTGTAACCTTCCTCTGCAATGCGAGCCGACCTCCGAACCCTTGGCCCATCTCGCCAGGCATCTCCTCTCCCGTGGCACACACTCCCCCTCCTGATGTGGACATGTGTCCATAGCTGTGTCCCATCCACTGGGTGTTTGGATATTGGCTGCTGCGTGTGTGTTCAGGCACAGTGTCCATGCATCAAGGTGTGATTGGGGTGCTAGGCAATGACTCCCACATGCTACATGGCCCGCCCACCCACAGTGATCTACTTGGAGTGTGTGAAGTGCTCACTTAACCATGATTACCAATTCCCGATTAGCCTTCAGCCGCACACCCAGAGGCATCGGCAGTCATGGGAGTTATAGGTGGTGGTGGGGCAGACAGCCAGGGACAAAGGTTGCCCCCGGAACGGGTATACACGATCCAGGGTTTGCCATGATGGTGCCACATATGGTTTCCCCCCAGTTGCCCCCAGCACCCCCCCACTCTCCCCCACCCTCAGCTAAAGGACCCGCCCACCCCCCGTCACGCTATGTGGCGGCAAGTCCAGTGCCCCAGGCTCTTTGCCTGTGAGCAAAGATAGCTACTCATTTCATCGGTTCCCCCCAGAAGCAAGTCCTCCAGCTTCACATTTTTCAAAAGGATTATTAATCAACGCCGGATTACCACTTGCTGGGGAGGCAGTGAATGACGGGTGGCCGTTGGATATGGGGTGGCTCACATTAATTGGATGGAAATAGGGCTTAAATGGTGTTAATTGGTTTCTCGCCATGCTACGGCAAGATCCCAATTTTGCCTACGAGAGCGGGGCGGTTACATCGCAAACTGTTTGGCGCCTGGTGTGGTTCTCATTTTTGGCCTTACCCATTATTCACCGGCCTCGTTTCGCTTGAGCAAGAGCTCAATGAGTGCGCTCTTTTTTCAACTGCGCATGTGCAGCTTCTCGCGTATGCACAGAACGGTATTTTTCTGGTCTGCGTCTTTTCTGGAAGTGTGTATGTGCGTACTGGTCAGAATGCACGCATGCAAGATGGCTGCTGTCCAAAATGCGCATCTTCTTTATCTGCGACACTGCCTTAACACACTATACCTCACGGTGAATAATTGCGCCCTTTTCACAGAGATAATACTCTTGGTATTGATTTTTCGATTGCTGATGAACACGACACATTTCAATCTCAATTTCTAGAGTTAGATCCTTTTGCCTAAGTAATCTGTCTCTAAGCTTTTCATCATTAGTACCAAAGACTATTTGGTCCCTAATCATGGAATCATTCTCTGTGGAGAAGTTACAGGATTGTGCTAACAGTCTCAGATCAGTAACAAAGTTGTTAAACGATTCACCCTTGTTTTGCAATCTCTTGTTAAATATAAAACGCTCAAACGTTTCATTAGTTTGGATTTTACAATGGTCATCGAATTTTTCAAGAATAACATCAAACGTTGTTTTGGCTTGACCCGCCGTTTACTGAAAAGAATTGTGGATCTCAATTGCGTGTTGACCAACCATAGTTAGTGGCAGAGCATTTTTACGAGCATCGGTAGCATTATTCAAATCGGAAGCTTCTAAATAAATTTGGAATTTCTGTTTTAACAAACGGCAGTTTACATATAAGTTACCAGTGATCCTTAGGTGTCGAGGAACTTGAGGTTTATCCATCAATCCTGGATTTGTCAAAGTTCTGCAGTTTGAGGATGATGATTCTCAAGTCGAATAGCTTCTTAGTTTTTTTTCTATTTTCTTATCTTACTAGATAATGCTAGCTAGTTTCTGTAGCCAATGACCTGGTACCATGTTATATTACTCTTTGGTAATATATTGTTACTCTTTGCTTCGTACTCCAGAATGGTCTGATGGTGTGATTCTGAAGAAACCACCAATCTTTAACTTAAAACAAAACTGATTTATTGAATAACGAATTGATTAATATTGAGTTTGTACAGAACTATAACTAATAATCAAGTGATCGATATTAAAGTAATAACTAATTTAAACTACACGCACTAAACTATGCTGTGATCTATCTCTCCAACACTCTACTGTCTAGTCACTCCTGGTTGGAAGAGACCCAAGATCCTTTGCATTCTCATATTTATAATGGAATCTAGTGGTGGCCTCTTGTGGTTGTGTTACACTGAGATGCAATAGTTAACCCTTTACTTGTCTATATATATACATATCATTACAGAACTCAAATTCCAGCAGCTACCACGGTGGGATTACTGGTCCACTGAGGTTACCACTATGCCCCCAGCTGCAGCTCTCTGGATTCGCAAATGGACAATTCTGAGCCTAATGATGGCCTATAAGCACTGGTAACAGGACTTTGTAGAACTGCCACTACTAACGGACTTCATTGGGGCCTTCAGCTTACCCAGTTGTGGCTTATTTCCTTCAGCAGACACCATGCAGCTGTTAACGCATACTTCTCTCGAGTCACATTCTGCCAGGTTCATGGACAATGCTGTTTGGAAAGCTATGTCACATGTTAACTTTGGCAATGCCTGTAACTTACTGTGAACGGGTTCACTTTTTAAACTGCACACAAATCTGTCCCACATCTCTCTCCTGAAATTCTATAAAAATTATGATGAATGAATAGCTTTTTCAAAGCCACAATATTCTGTGTGCTCACTGGCAACTGTCTCCGGGTTCCAAATCAATAGCTTTCTGCAATCTCCAATGGTTTGAGACATTAGTGCTGCACAAGCTGGCAAACAATGCCAGGGAGAGGCTTGTTGGGGACGGTTTCAACTAGATTGGCAGGGGCCGGGAACCTGAGAGCAGATTCAGATTAGACAAAATCAGAGTAGGAAACGGGAGACAGAAAATTAGCGAGTGACTCTGAACGACAGAAGAAGTTAAAAGGTTTGCAGCCCAGGAATTTGGCAATGTTAAAAGGCATTTATTTAATTGCACGGCGTACAGCGAACTAAGCTGATGGGCTGAGGGCACAGACAGATGGCAGCATCATATCATTGCAATGATGAAAATTTGGCTTAAAGAGGGGCAAAAATGGCAGTTCAACATCCCTTGACATAGGGTTTTCATGCAGAATAGAGAGGGGGATAAAAAGGTGGAGATGTAGCATTATTAGTTCAAAAATCAATTACAGCTGAGAGGAGAGATGATTTACTAAATCAATCATCAAATGAGGCTGTGTGGGTTGAGCTCAGAAATAAAAAGGTCCAGCCAAACTACTAGGATTATACTACCAAGTCCCAAATAGTGAGAGGGAGATAGAAGAATAAATATGTAGGTACATTTCTGAGTGCAAAAACAACAAGGCAATAATAGTCGGGGACTTCAACTACCCTAATGTCAACTGGGATATGAACAGTGTGATAGACATCGAGGGCACAAAATTCTTAAACTACATTCAAGAGAACTCTTTTATCCAGAACAAAACATACCTAAGGAGAGGGAGTGCAATTCTAGATTTAGCCTTAGGAAATGAAGCAGGGGGGTGACTATTTTGGAGATAGTGATTTAGAATAATTATCAACAAGGGTAAAGATAAAACAGGAGTAAAAGTTCGAACTTGGAGAAAAACAAGTGTTATAAAGCTGAGAGATAATCTGGCGAAAGGGGACTGGTTACAACAACTTGAAAGGAAATCAGTGGCGGAATACTGGGAGACATTCAAAAGCGAGATTCTACAGGCACAGTGTCGCCACAAAGAAAAAGGGCGGTACTGCCAAATTTAGAACCCACTGGTTACCTCGAAGCATACGAGGTAAGGTAAAGCAGAAAAATAAATCATTACAGTCACAAAACACCCAATATTGTAGAAAGCCTAGAGGGTTATAGAAAGTACAGGGTGAAGTAAAAAAGGCTAATTAGAAAAGCTAAGAGAGCCCCAGGTCACTGTCCGTGTCGAGTTGCACATTCTCCCCGTGTCTGTGTGGGTCTCACCCCCACAACCCAAAGATGTGCAGCGTAGGTGGATTGGCCACGCTAAATTGCCCCTTAATTGGAATAAGAAAGAACTGGATACTCTAAATTTATATTTAAAAAAAAGCTAAGAGAGGATACGAAAAAATATTGGGAGGTAAAATCAAAGAAAATCCAAGGATGTTTTACGAGTACATTAAGAACAAGAGAATAATGAAGGAAGGGATTGGGCCTATCAGGTGTATATGGTAATGTATGCACTGATGCTAAGTGTGGGCAGGGTTCTCAATGCGTAATTTACCTCTGTCTTCACTAATCAGGGAAAGTCAGCATAGTTTTGTTAAGGGAAAGTCATGCCTCACTGACTTCATTGGATTGGCTGAGGAAGTAACAAGGAAGATTGATGAGGATGGTATAGGGTCGCCACTCTGTATATGAAAATTACTGGTATAGTGGATGTTGTCTACATGGATTTTAGTGAGGCATGTGACATGGTCCCACATGGCACCACATAGAATACAATTGATTCTAATGAGAAACGGTGCCGGATTCGCCGGTTCCGCGATTGACATTCAGGAGGCTGACAAGCGACAGCCGGAAATACACACTTCACTCCCCACACACAATCCCAGCCAACAAGATGACAGCGAGGAGAGCAGCCCCAAGAGTCATGAATGCCGAGCTGGAGTCCCTCCCTGGACGCCGTGGAGGAGAGGAGGATGATCTTGTAACTTGGCCCGGAAAAGGACCCTGCCAGCCACCACATTCGCAGTATGCTCCGCAGCCTCCCCCCCTGGGGGTACTGTGGGCTGTGTGCGTTGCCCTGGGTGGGCCGCCGGCGGGTGACGGCCAGGTTGGGGGGGGGGGGGGGGGGGGAGCACCCATATGGCCGATGTCACTCTGCAGAACCAGGAGCCAAGGTGGGTGGTCAGTAGGGAGTGCAGCAAGATGGCCACCTTGCAGTCCCATGGGGGGGGGGTCACCCAGCCACTTAGCCTGTTCCTCCATCACCTCCCCTCCCCCAGCCCTGACAGGGACCCCCCCAGTGTCCGGCCCGGTAGCCCATAGCTTTGCCTCTCTGTGTCCTACGTCCCGTCCCCTCTCCCTCCCTCATCAACCATGACGTCGGTTTGCCAATTTTTTAAATCACAGATGAACCGCGCCATCGGGAACTCAGCCCATCAGAGGCGGAGAATCTCTGAGTCCCCAGAGAATAACATGTTGGGCCCGCTAATGATATGCAAACAATGTTTACTGTACGTGGTTTCCGGAATGCATTGACACCGCTGTCGAGGTGATGGAGAATTGCGATTTGCCGTCAAATCGGCGCCCGCAGCAATTTGGCGTCAGCACCTATCCTCCGCCCAATTGCGTTTACAGATTTTGGCGTCAGCCAATGGAGAATCCCGCCTTGGGTGTCTGCAGACCAACTCAACATGAGCCTGTATTGGATGTGCCTTGTACATATTACAAGAGCAGAGTCAATTTGACTGATGTACCAATAGGCATTTTTATGTACTTCATAATTGGAGTTTCAGTTGGGAAGGAAAAGAAACCTAAGCCATTCATTCTCGAGTTATATATTAACAATGATTATAAACCCAAGAATCTGTAAAATCTGACATTTTTGCCACCACCTTAGTTTGAAAGGGAAGGTAATCCTCTCAGCCAATTTTCAATGTTTAGAAGGCCTACATGCCCCAAACCATGGGTAGGTGGCAGTAAGTAGGTGTACAATATCCATTTAGAACACTGCTTCAAACATTCCACTCAATGTCTTGGCCAAGATCTGAAATAGTGATTAGGTTTTGATAACAGGAAGCTTTTGAAATTCAAAGTCACAATCTTTTTAGCAAGATAACATTGTGACTGTGCATTTGCTTTGAACAGGTTTGTTGTCCCACTGCTTGTAATGGTGGAAAGAATGTCGTAACCAGCTTAAGGTGTTGCCAATAGCAACGGAATTGCCCAGCAGGTTGGAGAGGTTAACTGTGTGGTCTCAATTTAGATTGTTTTATGCTGCCAAACAGAATTAACATCCACAACTACTTGTGACAAATGGCACCTATTTTTGAAAAGGTTTCAGTGTACTTTAAAAATATGCATAAAGGATGTGTGATAATACAAGATATTTATAATGCATTGATAAATCATTGAAGGGAGAAGGACACGCTATGAGATAAACAATTTAGAGATAAACAGAATTGCTAAAAGTTTATGTTATGAAGTTCCTTCCATAAAGATACCCACTGTAGAGAAAGGCCCAATCATCAAAATGTTCACATGAAGTGGGTAAAATGTAATAATGTCGGAACCCACTCCAGGAATAAAATAGGGGAGAAAGCATTCCTTTTCGAGGCCGTTCACACTCCCATAGGTGCAGCGTAAGAGAACATCTCAACATATATACTGCACCTCTTCCCTTCCACCCCCACACAGGTCATGAGATGATAAAAAGCCATAGTTAAATTTGGCCCAACAAAACCGCACTCTCTGGAACATTGACTCGATTTGCAATTGAATTTTGGACACTATTCATCTGCAGCAGATTTATCCGCCTTGCCTGGCAGAATAATCCAAATGTTTGTCGGCCAAGTTCTCCGCCCACCACCACCAATTTCCATATGTGTCCCCTGATCTTACTCCATTGGTGTATTTTATATGAATAACCGGGGTTTTCTTTGCATGCAATTTATTTAAGACTTTTGGATGAGGTTCCCTTTAATTGGTTTCTTCCCAGATATGGGGCGGGATTCTCTGTTGCCTGATGCCAAAACCGCAAAACGCGATTGGGTGGAGAATAGATTCGGACACTAAAGTCACGGCGGGCACCAATTTGACGCCAAATCCCAATTCTCTGTCACCTCGACAACGGCGTCTCTGTTCCGGATAACACTGTTTGCATGTCATTAGCGGGCCCGACCCAGTATTCTCCGGGGCCTCTGTGATTCTCTGCCTCCGATGGGCCGAGTTTCCGATGGCACGGTTCACCTGTGCTTTTAAAAATTGTGGAACCGTCGTCGTGGCTGCTGAGGGAGAGAGAGAGAGGAGGTAGGACACAGAGAGACACGACAGTGGGCTGCCGGGCTGGACAGGTAACGGTATTGCCCACAGGTAACGCTCCCCCCCCACCACATGCGCCAGGCATGGTGAACAGCAGCGGCTGACAATCTCCTTCCCGGGCCGGGGTACAGGGTCATCCACCTCTCCTCCACCGCATCCAGTATGGTCTCCAGTTCGGCGTCCGTGTACCTTGGTGGCGCGAATCTTGCTGCCATCTTGTTGGCTGGGATGGTGTGTGTGGGAGTGAAGTGTGTAAATGCGGCTGCAGCCTGTCAGCCTCCTGAGTGTCAATTGTGAAACTGGCGAATCCCGCATCATTTCTCATTGGAATCAATTGTGTTCCAGGTGGCACCGGTGCTAGCCCCTGAATAGTAGCTGAATTGGTCCAGGTGCGGAGCCAGTTTTGCTGCCGTGGAACTCCACGAATCCTGCGCCGGCGTCAACACTTAGTCTCAGAAATGGAGAATCAGCCCGTGAAATTTAAGCTTCTCCACTCCTTCTGAGCTTATCCCCATTCCAATTAAAGAGTGGATAATGGATGGAATTTTCTGCACCTATTCCGATGTAACTTCAATTAATATCCGTGTCAATGACTAGCAAAATTTGGCATCATGCTGTAAATGTTGTCTAACTGCATATGAACCACTTGTACTTTCACATAGTAAAACACCCCAAGGCACTTCACCGGAGAGGTACCAACAAAATTTGGCACTGAACCATATGAAGAGACAGAAGGTAGTTAACCAAAAGCTTGGTCAAACATATAGGGTGCGATGTAACAAAAAAAAGAGTCTATTCTGTGTGGCTGCAAGTGCCAGGAATGGCCCCCACTATCTAATAGCACTCTGTATTTTTTAGTGCCCCGGCATGGAACGTCCCCACCACCGCCCCCACCCCCACCCCCGAGGCCGCACTCGGCGTCATTTCCTGCATTGAGGAGTTCCAGCGAGCAGAGCTCCTCAGTGCAGGAAGAGGTCAGGACGCGAGTTTTAAATGGTGCCCTGATCTCTCAACCACCAAATGTGACCCCCAAGACCCCAACTCACTCATTTTTTATAAATGTTTTTTTATTGGGTTTTTGAACAAAGTATATTTACCGTTATGTACACAGAATAAGATATATATATTTAGAAGAGAAGGGCACACACAAACATACCAAAACAAAAGTAATAATAAAAAATAAAATAAAATAACTGGTAGGGTATTATGCACCAGCTCAACAGCAGCAACTCTGTACAATTGACAAAATTATTTACAATACATAAGTAGGCAACTGTTTGTTGGGGGGGGTGGGGGGTGACTGGGGAGGTAGATATACATTTGGGCGCCGGAGAAACAATTACAGTGGGCAATACTCGAATGGGTTTGGTGTTGGTGTTGTCGCTTGCTTCTCCCGGACGGATCTCGCTGCCGTTGTCGTCTCGCGCTCACCTCCGCTTCAGCCGTTCCTCCCGTCTTTCGCCTGTATTCTCCTTGTTCTCTGTTCCTGGAGATGCCAAGTTTGTTATCGTTTCCTGTGCCCCCCTTCCAGCTATCATTTCCCTGCCTCCCCCCCACCTCCCTGGTTCTCCTCTATTGTTCCCTGTTTTTTCCCTCTTCCCCCCCTCCCCCCCGCTCCTGCCCCCTCCTCCCCTCCTGTGGTTCACCTTTCTTTCCTCTTAGGTTTAGCTGTCCCCCCCCCCTCCTCCCAGTCTATCTCTCCCTCTCATGCTTTGGCTACTTTCCCCTGATTCTTGGCTACCTGGCTATCCTCCTGCTTGTTTGTTGGCCACAAACAGGTCCCGGAACAATTGGGTGAATGGCTCCCACGTTCTGTGGAAGCCGTCGTCGGACCCTCGGATGGCGAATTGGATTTTCTCCATTTGGAGAGATTGCGAGAGGTCAGACAGCCAGTCTGCAGCTTTGGGTGGTGCTGCTGACCGCCAGCCGAACAGGATTCTACGGCGGGCGATCGGGGAGGCAGAGGCAAGGGCGTCCGCCCTCCTCCCCAGGAATAGATCTGGCTGGCTGGTCTGAAACCCCGAAGACCGCCACTTTCGGGCATGGCTCCACCCTCATTCCCACCACTTTGGACATTGCCTCGAAGAAGGCTGTCCAGTACCCTGCAAGTCTGGGGCAAGACCAGAACATGTGGGCGTGGTTGGCCGGGCCTCCTTGGCACCGTTCACATCTATCCTCCACCTCCGCGAAGAACCTACTCAACAGGTTCTTGTTGAGTAGGCTGGCTCTATGTACCACTTTTAGCTGCGTCAGGCTGAGCCTTGCGCCCATGGAGGTGGAGTTGACCCTATGCAGTGCTTCGCTCCAGAGTCCCCACCCTATTTCAATCCCCAGGTCCTCCTCCCATTTCTTTCTTGTTGTGTCCAGTACGGTGTCGGCCCTTTCTACCAGTCAATCATACATGTCGCTACAGTTTCCTTTATCTAGTATGCTTGCATTCAATAACTCTTCCAGTAATGTCTGTCATGGCGGTTGTGGGTACTTCCTTGTCTCCTTTCGTAGGAAGTTTTCGAGTTGTAGATACCTTAGCTCGTTCCCCCTGGCTAGCTGGAATTTCTCTGTCAGTTCGTCCAGTGTTGTGATCCTGCCGTCCGTGTATAGGTCCCTGACTGTCAGTGTCCCTCCGTCCTGTCTGCACCCTTTGAAGGTGGCATCAGTCAGCGCTGGTGTGAACCTATGGTTGTGCAGATGGGAGCTTTGTCCGACATTTTGGTCAGGCCAAATTGCTGCCGTAGTTGGTTCCAGGACTGGAGGGTGGCTATCACCACTGGGCTGCTGGAGTGTTTTTTGGTTGGGGATGGGAGTACTGCCGTGGCGAAGGCCCGGAGGGAGGTCCCCTTGCAGGAGGCCGCTTCCGCGCGCACCCGCTCGGCTTCTGGCTCCTTGATCCATCCCCTCATTCGCTCAGCCGTTGCCGCCCAGTGGTAGAATTGTAGATTTGGGAGGGCTAGCCCACCCCTTGAGTTTGTTTTTCGTAGGACCTTCTTTGCGATCCTAGCATTCCACCCCCCCCCCCCGCCACCCTGGCAGTGCCACCTGGGCACCCTGGCAGTGCCATGCTGGCACATGGGGGGCAATGCCAGGGTGCCCAGGTGGTAGTGTCAGGGGCCCAGGTGGTAGTGCCAAGGTGCCTGGGCAGAACCAGCAGTGCCAGGGTGTCACCCTGCCTGGAGGCCTGAGAGACACCCCCAGGTACCGTTCCATCCTGTCCCCGTTTGTGGGGGCCAGTACTGAACCGTGCCTGGCTGGGGTCTCCTCAGCGAGGCTGGTAGATGCCGGGTGGCCATTCGAAATGGTGCGAGCGTGGCTAAGTGGGTTTCTAAACTGATCTGATTCGATCTCGTGAGGCGTAACGGGCATTTGGAATCCGGGGGGGGGGGGGGAGCTCTCTCAGGATTTACCGGCCGAATCTCACCCCCATTCCGGGGGGAAACAGCTGTCAGGTCGCGCCCATAAATTTTAATGAGCATCTTAAAGGAGGAAAGAGGGGCAGAGAGATGGTAAGGTTTAGGGAGGGATGATCTTGGCAGCTGAAGGCACAGTCACCTCATGATGCAGGAATTAAAATCAGGAATGCTCAAGAGGCCAGAATTGGAGGAATGAAGATACCTTGGGAGAGTTGTCAGGTTGGAGGAGATTACAGAGTTAGGAAGTGGTGAAGCCATGGAGGGATTTTAAAACAAAGATAATAATTTATAATCAACTGGGAGCCAATGTTGGTCAGAGGGTACAAAGGTGATGGGTGAATGGAATTTGGTGCATGTAAGGACATGGGCAGAAGTGTTTTGAGTGACCTCAAGTTTCTGGAGGATAGAAAGTTGGAGGGATGACCAGGAGTGGTCAAGAAGTTGTAATGAGGGTATGCATGAGAGTTGGGAATGTTACCAAGATGGAAATAGATGATTTTATTGATGGCACAGATATGTGTTTGGGAATTCATCGGAAAATAAAATGTGACATTAATATTGTGTAATCTGTTTTGCTTCAGGTACTTGTCAAGGGGAGAGATGGATTTGGTGGCTGAGAAATGGAGGTTGTGGAGGGGCCCAAAGACAATGTGGTGAATTTTCCGCCGCTGTTTTCGGTGGGTGGGAATTGCGGCAGGGGTGGAGAATTGAGGAGAAGTCCAAAATCAGTTTTCACACTGGCAGGATTTCCCTGCTTGATTGTCCCTAGCCCCCGCCAATAACATAGCCGTTAGCATACGCTTAGGGGCTCCCCACTGTATAGCCCCCCCACAATAGGGATTCCCTTCATAAAAGATGCCCCAATTGTTTAAGAGCCACTGATGCTGACAGGGTGCCAGCATAATGTTGTAGGACCCACCGCCTGTTTTTTTTCGGCAAAGTGTTTGAAAATGCATCAGGGAAAACCGGCAGTGTGGCCGATGGGCTACATCCTGCTTTTCCTGCACCAGTTCCCACTTCACCCCCCAAAAAATGGAAAATTCCATCCAATGGCTTTGATTTTCCCAATGTTTACTTGGAGGAACTTTCTACTCATGGTATTCAATGTGGGACAACCAATCTGCTGATGTAGAGACAGTGAAGGGGTCAAGAGAGTTGTGATGAGATATGTATTGTCAGCAAGCATGTGAGGAACATGCTTTCTTGTGGATGATGTCGCAGTCGGGGAGCGTGTGGATGAGAAGTAGGAAGGGGCCAAATAAGTGGTAATTAGGAATGGCAGGTATATCCATTCTTAGGCAAGGAGACCAAAACTGTACACAATGCTCCAGGTCTGGCCTCACGTACACACTGTACCACTGCAGCAAGACATAAGACATCCTTACTCCAGCACTCAAATCCTTTTGCAATGAAGGACAACATATAATTTGCGTTCCTAATAACTTCCTGCACTTGCATGCTCGCTTTCAGCGGCTGGTGTACAAGGCCACCCAGGTCCCTTTGTACGTTAACATTTCCTAATCTATCATCATTTACATAATATTTTGCTGTTCTGTTTTGCCACTGAAGTGGATAAATACAAAAGTTAGCATGGAGATATGACGAATGTGATATAAAATAGTTATTTTAGAGATACTAGTTAATGTAATGTAGAAATAAGCCACTTTGATTCTGGCAGTTAGGGACAAAGGGGTTTGAGACCGCATGGAAAAACCTAGGAAGAGGTGTGTCTATGAGAGTGATGCTGCATTGATAGGGGCCAGAGAAAGGGATTGGAAGTGAGCCAATCAGAATAGATCGAACAGGTCAGGAGGGACATAGGCTGACCTATGTCCGTCGAGTATGTGAAACTTGATACCATTTGAATTGATTTGCAGAGATCCCTTTGTTTCTTTGTTCATTCGCTTTCTGGGATATAGGAAACTGGATGTCTCTTATATTTCTATGAAATGAATCAAGCTTGCAAGCTAAATAAATAACTTCTTTTTACGTGCGAATCCATCTCAACTTTTATTGAGGCCAGACTGACAGAGAAAGAAATTTGGGGATCAACATTTGGTGCCGAAAACCGGGATTTCTCAGGGCGATCCTGATCCAACTGCGAAATCAGAATTAGAGTGATTATGAACAGGAGGATGGGGAACAAAGGGCCCTCAATGTAGAACTGGAAAACGACCGCGCATTGATTGTTCCCCTCTTCTTATCGTCTGATTAGCCTGGTCACTCGCGGTTGGCACAGAAAGACCGCCTCGACGAAATCACAGGTCAGTCTGGGGATTAGCACTTTAATTGATGGGATTTCATATTGTTGTTTCGGCTTGGGTTAGGGTTTTGGGCTGATGGGACTTTAGTAATGAAGGTTCAGTCTATTATATGGGTTCAGAGGCTGATGTGACTTTAGTAATGAAGGTTCAGTCTATTATATGGGTTCAGAGGCTGATGTGACTTTAGTAATGAAGGGTCAGTCTATTATATGGGTTCAGAGGCTGATGTGACTTCAGTAATGAGGATTCAGTCTATTATATGGGTTCAGGGGCTGATGGGACTTCAATAGATGAAGGTTCAGTCCAGTATAACTGTTTTTAAATCTGAAGATGGTTCAACTCTATATGTGAGTGTTTTAAATATATAGTTGATTAAGCTAAAATTGTCTCCTTGGACTGTAAAGTTCCGAGGTCTAGTTGAGATTGTGAGGAATGCTGCATATTGGTTGAAGCAGAAGTCTCTCAAAGGGTTAACAGCAGCAGGCGAAGTTGAAAACAGACAGGGCTTCTCACTCAGGCTTTGAGGTAACAGCAGCAGCCGTAGTGTAATCGGATACCTTTCCTTTGAGTCAGTGAACACCAGCAAAGTTACGTTTTGAATTAATTAAAGGAAACCAGTGGGTTTCTCCACCTCTTTGATAAAAGTTATTATTTTCGAAAGCAATTGATTGAAATTGCCAGAATCTTAAGTTTTACTTACTTGAAATAAGGTTTATCTCATTTTATCTGGAGATTAATAGAAACTTAAAGAAGATCATGGACACCATTTTAAAAAGTGTCAATCTGGAGATGATAGTTGATTTTGCTAATACTTATGTGTATGTAAAAGAAAAAAAAACTTGTTAAAAGAAAAATTGTTAAGATAAAGAAATAATTAAGTTGTAAATGTTATACAAGTTTGTGTTAAGCAAATTGTAAATTTAGTTCTGAGTTGAGATCAGAGCTAAGCTTGCAAGTTGCAGTAATTCAATTTGAATTTTCAAACATTTTTAAGTTTTAAAAAAAAGAGAGCAAATAGAGAAAAGAAGGACACAGATCTTGAATGCGTTGAATAGCACATTTCAAAGGCCCATAAATCTTTCTGTTATCTTAGACCTAAAACCTAGGAAGATTGAAGAGCCAGAGGAATTTCTGGAGCGTTTTAATGAAATCTACCGGGGGCAGTCAGGCGATTTGCTGTATCAAAATGGTCAGAATTCCCCTCAATACTGTGCTATGTTAATGCATTGCCTACCACCTTCTGTGGTTACTGCTGTGAAATGTAATAACATGAATTGGACAGAGAACGACCCTTCCCAGATGGCAAGGGCAGTCAGATTTTACTGGAAGGAGGGTGTAGGCCAAGAAGGAGGCTCAGTTACAAAGGTTAAGACTGAGTATGTAATGAAAAAGGATGATCTGCGACCCCAACAAGCGGCAGAAATGGTAGTTTACCAGCAGGAGCCCCAATATAGTGACTTTGGGTGGGTGGATCAGCGAAGAGGAGGATGAGACAACAGTGCTATATTTCTATCACCCCCCAGTGGTGGACGTTAGACGTTGAACAGTCACTGCATCACGTTACCCTGGCCTATGACAGAACTGGACGAAACAGGGAGTTGGAGGACAAATACCGGCCATTACTTGAGACCGAATGGCCAGTCAAGGTTACAGCCACAGTCACGGGAAAAGAAGGTACAGCCGATTTTGTTACAATATCACCACATTTATGGCCACAGTCAGCTTCGGTAAGCCCTCATATTACACGTCAGGTCCACGACCAGTACCATGCCAGGGATATGGGGCGAATGGTCAGCATCTTACCGCAGCTCGTCAGAATAGGTATGAGATATATCTTTTGAACAATCCACGTCTGACATTTAAATACTGTACCACTATCAATCCAGCCTGTTTTCTTAGTGGTCCCCCTGTCCATGAAGACGCACCTGGCCACGACTGTTTAGCCTTGATTCAGGAAACTACCACAATAAGGGGCGATTTGAGTGACATTTCGTCAGAACAACCTGACATGATTATGTGTGGTCAAATATCCCACCGGGGTTTAGTTAATGACCTACTGCAGGCCCTCCTTCTGCCAGCGCAGATTTCCGTTATTAAATGCGCTGCCCACACGAATGGTACAACCCCAGTTGACGTTGGTAATGAACGAGCAGATTGTGCAGCGCGAATTCAGCAAGTGATGGTGCCTAAAATGTTAAGTCAGACTAAACGATCTACTATGAATATGTCTGCTTCTGACAAGCCAATGCCAACCATCCAAGACGTCATAAGGTTACAGGAGGACGCTCCTGAGAGTGATAAACAAATGTGGAAACGGTTAGGTTGTACATATGATTCTGTTTCCTCTTTATGGACCACGCCTGCACATCAGACTTGTATGTCTGATGTGCTGGCTTTATGGGTCATTGAATGTGTACACTTTGCAACTCATTGTGGGGCTCGAGGGACTAGTGATTTGTTGCTGGACACTTGGTGGCACCCTAAAATGCAGGGGTTGGCCCAAAGTATCAGTAATCGGTGTTTGATTTGTCAGCAATATAACACCGGAAAAGGTATCCCTTGTGGGAAGGGGCAAACCCCGTTGCCCAGTGGTCCCTTTGAGACGCTCCAAATGGATTACATTGAGTTGGAAAGGTGTCAATGTTACAAATATGTTTTGGTCATTGTGGATGTGTTCAGCAGATGGGTCGAGGCGTATCCGACTATCTATAGTAAAGCTGCTACTGTGGTTAAAGTCTTGATGAGGGAAATCATTCCCCGGTACGGTATACCAGCTCAGTTAAGTTCTGATAATGGGCCTCATTTTATTGGACAAATTAACAAGGAGTTTTGCTCCCAGTTGGGCATACGCCAGCAGTTACACTGTGCTTACAGACCGCAGGCGGCCGGGTTGGTTGAGAGACACAATCAGACCCTCAAAACTAAATTGGCTAAATTAAGAGCAGACACGGGACTGACATGGCTTAAGTTGCTCCCTGTTGCCCTCTTCCAGCTGCGGGTTACACCTGCGGGACCAGCCCGGCTCTCTCCCGCCGAGATTCTTTATGGCAGGCCTCTTAGAACTCCTTGGAGCCTGCAGGTTCCCAGACGGGTTCAGTTTCATCAGATGACTGAATAAATGACCACCTATGTTCTAGCCCTTACGCAAGTGCTCAAGGAACTCCATGGCCAAGTCCGCGCGGCTCACGATCCATTGCCCCCAGTACCTAGCTCACTTTCAGTCCAGCCCGGTAGTTATGTCATGGTCAAAAATTGGACTAGGAAGGGGTCGGAGCCGCGATGGGACGGGCCCTTCCAAGTTCTCCTTACCACCCCCACAGCAGTTAAAGTGGAGGGGCGAAGTGCTTGGGTCCACCTACATCACTGTAAATTGAGTCCATCTCCACTACTGTAAAAGGTCGGATACTAACCTGCCTCCCTTCTCCAGTGCTATTTTACAGGTGTGGAGCATGATGGAGTGGCTACGCATCGTCTGTCTGATATTTGGCCTCACTTCGCTTGGCGTGTTATTGGCGATGGACATGGAAAAGGGGAATATTATGTATCTGTGTAGCCCCAACCAATCTACAAGGATACATCACCTATACAAAGGTGATGTTCTTCGCTGCCCCCATATACGAGGACATGGTATCGACTCATGGAAGGTCATCAAAGTTAAGGAGAATGCAGGAGTCATGAAGCAGCTGCACCGGTCCCGGCGATGGGAAGGGAACATTATATGGACATTGCCTTGTTTTTGGAATACATGTAAATTTGATTTTGGATGTGTTAAAAGTGGTACAATAAAGGTAACATCAGGCTGTCAGAAGAGTGTAGGAAGAGACCATGAGAAAGAGAAAGGGACTAGAGAGAGGACGGGGCGTATGAGAAGGGAAGTACAGCTAGAACGTAGGTTACCGGGAGATACACTTAAGTTAATTAAAGGCCAAACTGAGGAAAACCCGGGTAGTATGAATCTCTTCTACCAGATTTACCACCGCTTGTATGGCCAGGGACGGGTTGTCTGCTACCCAAACCCCGCAGCGGTGTCTAGGTTATTTTCTGTTTCACCGCTTTGGGGCACTCCCCAAACGGTGGTTCATTGTCAGCATTCCGAGCCATTGCCCGAGCAAGTCACTCTTCCTTACGATCCGGATTCAGCACCACCGGCTATTTGCCTTCCCCTTCCTCGGGATAATTCCCATTCACAGTACGATAGGCTGCGACGGTGGAGGGCGTACATACCTAGCCACTTCACTCCCAATAGGGATTCCCGGTCGTACGAGAATTGCTTCAGCAGTGAAGGATATGGCTGTTTGCTGGTAGAGGTGGACATAAATATAACATGTCTGTTTCCCACCTGTACGGACAGGAGGTGCCATATCACCCAGGCGTCTGGCCAATGTGTTTGCTACAACACCACTTGCGTTCCATTGAACGCCGGCCTCCAGCTCCTCTGTGGCTGGGCGAATGTCTCTTATATCACTGTTGGGATGAGGGCTTTCCGCATTGCTGGGCGGCCCGAATGGCATTTCAAAGTTGGATAAACTGGGAGGTGTGGGGGGTCCCTTGGCTGTCAGTGATCGGAATTATTTTATTTGCGGCCTTACCATCTTGGGAAATGAAACCTTGGGAGCCCTCGGGGCGATAACTAAGGAGTTGTCTCAGCTACGGTTGTTTGCAATGCAGAACCGGTATGCTCTTGACTATCTTCTGGCCCGTGAGGGTGGGGTATGCGCCATAGTACAGGGCAAGTGTATCATGGGGGTTCAGGACTTGACCGCTAACATCACTAAATTTATGGATTGCATACGGGATCACTTGGACGGGATGCAGGATCCTGGCTCTTGGGGTAACTGGGGATTTGGAGGATGGAAGGACTGGTTGATAGATATGGCCATGTATCTAGTGGTAGCTATCGGCTGCATCTTTGTGGGCCTGGCCATCCTTAAATTGTGATGGGTAGAATGCGGGGTGCACTAGATCAGATCACCGCCCCAATCACCGGAAAAAAAATTTAACTGTTAAAATCCATGAGGGTGAGGCAGATGAAGGGGGGCTAAGACAGGAATTGGAAATGCAGCGACTGATCTTTTTAGATGAGGAACCGTAGCTATGGATTGGATAGTTCGGTTATCATGGAATGATAAAAGGAGGGAATGACGAATGTGATATAAAATAGTTACTTTAGAGATACTAGTTAATGTAATGTAGAAATAAGCCACTTTGATTCTGGCAGTTAGGGACAAAGGGGTTTGAGACCGCATGGAAAAAGCAGGAAGAGGTGTGTCTATGAGAGTGATGCTGCATTGATAGGGGCCAGAGAAAGGGATTGGAAGTGAGCCAATCAGAATAGATCGAACAGGTCAGGAGGGACATAGGCTGACCTATGTCCGTCGAGTATGTGAAACTTGATACCATTTGAATTGATTTGCAGAGATCCCTTTGTTTCTTTGTTCATTCGCTTTCTGGGATATAGGAAACTGGATGTCTCTTATATTTCTATGAAATGAATCAAGCTTGCAAGCTAAATAAATAACTTCTTTTTACGTGCAAATCCATCTCAACTTTTATTGAGGCCAGACTGACAGAGAAAGAAATTTGGGGATCAACAGATACAAGTAATTAGGAAGGCAAGTAGAATGTTGGCCTTTATTGCAAGAGGGATGGAGTTTAAAAATTGGCAAGTCTTGCTACAGTTGCACAAGGTGTTGGTGACTATACCTAGAACACCACGTACAGTTTTCTACCCCCACAATAAGTCAAATCAGAAGTAAATGTTCAGCAGCTGTCAACCTTTAATGAACTTATGGTTGCTCGCTTACTCATGCAGCTATTACAGTAAATGGACTCGAATTATAATGGTGCAGGCTTGTCCAAAGTAAAGATCATGGGCTGGATGTGGCCCGCAAAGCCCCTCTATGTGCACCCACCTCCTGTCACTTTTCAAAATGTGAGTCAAAACGCTAAGTATGAATGGAAGATTGTGCATGGAACTGATCCTCCAATCACAGGCCATTTCTATTCTGTGTTGGCTGCTGATAGGCTACGCTAGCCTGTCAGCAGCAAATGTGGGAGAGAAACAAACTTTGATTGAGGAGCAGCGAACAGCAATGGGTTTGGGGAGTGGAACCAGGGAGCGGAGATGACGGGAAGTGGGGTCCAGGGAGTGGAGATGCCAGGGAGAAGAGGTGCCAGTCATGATAACTCCCAGGATGTTGATAGGAGTCATTGGCCAGTAACTGAATTGGACCAGTTAAACAAATACTGTGACTACAGGAGCCAACAAGAGGCTGGGAATTCTACGAAGAGTAACTCACCTCCTGACTCCCCAAAGCCTGTCCACCATCTTCAAGGCACAAATCAGGAGTGTAATGGAATACTCGCCACTTGCCTGGATGAGTGTAGCTGCAACAACGCTCAAGAGACACAACACTATCCAGGGCAAAGCAGTCCCCTTGAATGGAACCTTATCTACCACATTTAACATTCACTCCCTCCGCCACCAAAGCACAGTGGCAGCAATGTGTACCATCTACAACAGTGTTTTTCAAACTTTTTTTCCGGGGATCCATTTTTACCAACCGGCCAATCTTCGGGACCCAACCCGGCCGATCTACACGACCCACGCCGGCCGACCTTCGCGCCCCATGCCGGCCGACCTGCGCGACCCACCATTTTCTCTTACCTTGTTTGCTGCTGGCAAAAATGGAGGAAATGGTTTTGGGTCCCTTTGGCCCTCGTACATGCTGCTCCAATGGAACCTGTTGGATGAACGTGAAGCCTTCCGGTGTCGGAAAGTATGGAGTCTCCATCTGTCCAAAGTTCTGCATTTTTTTCCGTAACATTTTGTCAAATAAAACCCCCCCGAACTTGTAAAAAAAAATGAATAAAATAAATGAAAAAAATAAAAATTAAATGAATAAAATAAATGAATAAAATCCACCCGAACTTGTAAAACAAAAAGCTGCGACCGTTGAAAAAAAAAAAGCGGCCGCACTGTGCATGGGTGCCCGATCATCGGCGCGCATGCTGACAGTTTTCCGCATGCGTGCCGATGATCTGGCACGCATGCGCAGTGCGGCCGCATTTTTTTGCATGTTCACGGTCATTTTGAAGGCTGCTTGCAGCCGGCGTTATCGACAGCCGGCTGCTGCGGCTGTTGCGCGCAGGTTTGCGCGATCGGGAGTGCTGGCACGGATGGCTCTGTGACCCCCCCCCGACACCTGCCCACGACCCATCCGCGGGTCATGTCCCCGAATTTGACAATGCCTGATCTACAAGATGCACTGCAGCACCTTACCAAAACCCCTTTGGCAACACCTTCTAAACACACAACTCAAACACCCAGAAAGACAAGGGCAGCAGACACATGAGTATATCACCACCCGCAAGTTCCCATCCAAGCCACACACTATCCTGACTTGGAAATATATCGCCGTTCCTTCACTGTCACTGAATAATACTCCTGGAACACCCTACTTCACAGCACTGTGGGGGTTAGGGTTAGGGAACCGCATTGGTTCAAGAATGCTCATTAACCCCTTCTCAAGGGAATTTAGGGATGGGCAATAAATGTTGATCTAGCCAGCGCTGCCAACAGCCTATGAACAAATTTGTAAAAATTCAGTGATGGTAATGCCATTAATTGTCAAGGGGAGATTCTCTCTTGTTGGAGATGGTTATTGCCTGGCACGTGTGGCACAAATGTTACTTGCCACTTTCAACCTAAGTTTGAATGTTGTCCAGATTTTGCTGCATATGAACACAGATTACTTCAGGATCTGAGGAATTGCGAATGGTGCTACATATTGTCCAATTATCAGTGAACATCCCACCTTCTGACCTTAGGATAGAGGGAAGGTCATTGATGACGCAGCTGAAGATGGTTGAACATATAGGACAAAACAAAACAAAAAGTATTCTGTTTTCCTTTAAATGCCATAAACATAATAAAAATATATTTAGTATTCCAACCCTGAAGTAGAAATTATTTGCTGCCTTGAAGTGATTTGGTTTACTACAAACACTAGACATGGCCAAATACAAATTGACTTTGTTTCCAACTCCGAATGATAAAAGTACTTTTGCTTCTATAAATGTGGCGATAGCTTGGAAATCTCAGTAACTGGATCAATCTACAGAGGTCACAATTCCTTTCAAACCAAAACCTGGAGTTCGCAGTCTGCCGACCCATTCACTTCCATGATCCTCATTTCTCCCTTTCACAGCTAAGTCATCTCTGTTCACTTCCTTTTTATTGTTCTCCATCCACACCTCCTGAGTAATTGCTCCTGATAACGACCCTGATCTCGCATGAAGTTAAGTATTTGCACATTCTGCATTATGGCAATAACCTTTAGCCAGTTTCCATTGAATCACAGAATCAAAGAATTGTTACAGCAGAGAAGGAGGCCATTTGGCCCATCATGCCTGCACCGGCCCTCCTTCGGAGCAATTTACTTAGTGTCACCCTTATGCTGCCTATAACCTTGCACATTTTCATTTTCAGATAAAAATCTAATTCCCTCTTGAATGCCTCGATTAAAACTGCCTCTTCCGCAATCTCAGGAAGTACATTCCAGCTGCATGAAAACATTTGCTCATACTCCATCGCTTCTTTTGTAATTTACCTTAAATCTATGTCCTCTAGTTCTCGATCCTCCCCCAATGGTAAAAACCCTTTTTCCCATCCACTCTGTCCAGACATTTTCATAAAACACCTGAAGGAATCAGAAAATATTGATCGATTAACATTGATAGTAGTCATTCGGATTTTTTCTCCTGAGGTTAAAGAGGTTGTTTCAAATGAATACTCCAGGATAAAGCTCAGTGTTATATTGCCAACCACAAGCTGGTCTCAATTTTTCAATTTAGTCCAATCTGGACCTAATTAAACACGAAGAACTAAGTTACTATCCTGACGGGAAAATCACTGGGAGTGTCCGTTTAAGAGATAGCAACTTATTACAAGGCAATTGGAATGGAGTGCCAGGTGTCCCACACTTCGTACTTTTCTTCCTCAGTCTGTACACTGAGCAACTTGTCTTTGGGATTTCAACCTCCATCTTGTGGCATCACGCTGTGTCTCTCCTAACCCTTATGCTCCCTTAATCTTTCCTTCATGTAAGCTCCCCAGTCCAGATTCATGACCACCCTTTTAATTTTGGCATCTCAGGTGAGCTCATTACTCCCATCATATCAAGCACAGATGAGGCTATTTCTGAACTTTACAGTTCTACAGACCAAGAGCTACAAGGTGGGAATGTTGGAGATCTCTTTTACAGCTGGCATGGACACAGAGGGCCGAATGGCCTCATTTCTCCCTTCACAGCTAAGTCATCTCTGTTCACTTCCTTTTTACTGTTCTCCATCCACACCTCCTGAGTAATTGCGTTAGTTTAAAACAGAGATTGATAGATGTCTGATTAACAATAACTAAAAAGGTTTGTGGGGATAGTAGTGTAAAGGGAATTGAAATGTCCGATCAGCCATGATCGTATTAAATGGTGGTGTAGGTTCGATGGCTGAATGGCCTGCTCCTGTTCCTATCTTCGTATCTCCCCTCATGCTGTTTATGAGCTTACCTGGTCCAAAATCCCATCATCTTCTCCCTCAATCCTAATCCTACTAAACAGTTGACCAAAGAATTTCCCTTCCTGGTCATCATGTCATCTTTTTTAAATGTATTTATTCATTCATGGAATGTTGCAATCATTGGCTAGGCCAGCATTTATTGTCCATCCCTAATTTCCCTTGAGAAGGTGATAGTGAGCCACCTTCCTGAACCAATACAATCCATGCGGTGTAGATACACCCAGTGCTGTTAGGAAGGGAGTTCCAGGGATTTTACTAATTAACAATGAAGACATAGTGTCATGGGAGTGTCCCTTTAAGAATTGTTTTTGTCTTCTCACATGGCTTCAGTGATGTCATTGTGTGGGTGGAGCTGGGCTGTGGCTCTGTGAGTTTTTACTTTCGCGTTGGGTTTTGGAGGCGGTGTGTGGCTCTGTGAGTTTTTACTTTCGTTTTCACATTTGGCTGCTGTACACTCAGACAGAGAAGTATTTTGGCCTGTCTCTCTATTTTCAATTTTAAAGAGTTATTCCAAGGAAGAAACCCAATGATTATAATTACCTACTGTTTTGGTAAAAAAGGGTTTTTGGTTTATGGGATCTTGTTATTGAAATGGAACAGTTAAGGGGGAATTCATTAAGGATTATACATAGATTACTGTAGCTGTGTGGGGTCTTAATGTTTTTAGTTGCTAACAATTTTTAATATGCGTGTTTATGCAAATGTTAACTAAATTCTTAGAATAAAGCTTGTTTTTTATTAAAAGCCTTAAGAACTCTGTTGAATAACACCTGAAAGGCAGGCTCTTGTGCTCATCGTAACCAAAATCAATAAACAGTTATAGGTCAGGTGAACTCCATCATATACTTTGGTGTTTTCTAAACCCTGGCCCAAAACAATAGTTTAATGGTTCTCTTACTCCAGGTATTATTCCTTCTCCTTTAAATCTGCCATCATTAACTCTCTCCTAAAAAATCAACCCTTGAGACCACCACCCATGCAAACCAACACCACCTACCCCCCTCCTCCAACCTCTCTTTTTTCTCCAAAGTCCTTGAACTGGGGCAGTCCTCGAAGGGACTTGAAGGTGCAGTCGTTGAGGGGCGGCATGGTGTCACAGTGGTTAGCACTACTGTCTCACAGCGGCAGGGATCCGGGTTCGATTCTGACCTCGGGTTGCTGTCTGTGTGGAGTTTGCAAATTCTCCCCGTATCTGTGTGGTTTCCACCGGGTGCGCCAGTTTTCTCCCACAGTCCAAAGATATGCAGACTAGATGGATTGGCCTTGCTAAATTTTCCGAAGTGTCCAAAGATTGAGTGGGGTTACAGTGACAGGGTGGGGATTTGGGCCTAGGTAGGGTTGTTTTTCAAAGGATCATTGCAGACTCCATGGGCCGAATGGCCTCCTTCTGCACTGTCGTGATTCTGAAAAAAACCATGATTCCATTGCCCCTTTTCATGCCATCTTTCTCGGTTCATATTTGATTTCTTCTATTCAGGTCTCTACCGCTGCCACAGTGCCAAAATGCTCTTCTCAAAGTTACATATGCTCTCATTTCAGAAAATAATCCGATACCCTCTTGAATGCCTCAGTTGAATCTGCCTCCACCACACTTTCGGGGAGTACACTCCAGATCCTAAACACTCGCTCTGTGAAAAAGGTTTTCCTCATGTCACCATTTCTAATTCCCTTAAATCTGTGCCATCTTGTTGTAGATCCTAACTGCACCAATGGTTACATTTTCTCCCTATCTACTCTGTCCACAGTCCTCACGATCTTGAATACCTCTATTAAATCTCCCCTGCATCTTCTCTTGTTCAGGGAAAGCAGCCCAATTTCCTCAATCTATCCTCATAACTGAAGTTCCTCATTCCTGGACCCATTCTTGTGAATCTTTTCTGAACTTCCTAAAGTGCGGTGCCCAGAACAGGACTCAATACTCCAGTTTAGGCCAAACCACTGTTTTGAACAAGTTTAAGGTAATTTCCATGCTTTTGTACCCTCTTGATACTGAATGCTTTACCAACTGCACTCTCATGTGACCTTCCATGATTTATGCACCCATACACTCAGGTCCCTCTGCTCCTGCACCCGTTTTAGAACTATATCCTTTATTTTATCTTGTCTCTCAATGTTCTTTTTACCAAAATGCAGCACTTCACACGGCATTGCTTTAAATTTCATCTGCCACTTGTTTGCCCACCTCCTTGCCCCTCTTTCTACCATTGTGAGCCCTCGCCCTCGTCCTCCCATTTTGCACAGCCCTCATTCCACATTTGTATCCATCAGGTCACAACACCTCCCTGGCCTCACCTCACACTCCACCCCCAGTCAGACCTCGGACCTTTGCTGTGGTGGCTGCATGAATCTCATAGCGCAATGCTGTCCAGATAATCACTGATGTGTGGCACCGGGGGAGGGAGACCCCTGTACTCCCCAACCCCAGGCGCAGTACTGATCCAAGACAGGAGGGTCCATGATCCAGGCTATGCCCTTCAAGGAAATCTTTTTTTAACACTACAATGTCCTCCTTAATCAGAATTGCCCCATCTCCCATTTTCCCTTCCTTATCTTTTCTGAGCACTTTGTATCCTTCAAAATAAGTGCCCAGATTTTACCATTTTAAGGCATGGTTTCATTATTGCCACTGCATCATATTCCCACATTTATGTTTATAGCTCACCAATCTTATTCACCACATTCTGTGCGTGTGCATAAGTACATTCTAAATCTGTCTTTGTATTACTCGTAGTCCTTGTTAGCTCCTATCTAATAAGGTACTACTTCCTTTTCTGCTAATAGTCAACACTTGAACTTTGTGCCCGTTATCACTCTTTGTTATTTCTATATGCTCGTGCCCATTCCCCTCCCTTTAGTTATAACCCTCCTGTACCACATTAGTGAACCTCCCCACAAAGACATTAGTCCCAGCCCCGTTGAGATGCAATTTGTCCCTCCTGCCAGAGAACTGGATCCCAATGCCCCAAGTATCTGAACCCTCTCTTCTGCATCATGCCTCAGGATTTTAAGTAAAATATAGTAATGTAGCCAATCATATTTTCTGGTATATTTTGGCAGGTGAAAATCCTTCCACAGTATCAGAATGAAACACCTCCAGTTCAGGTGTACTGAATAAAGCTCCTTGTACTCTCCCCTAACAATTTACTCCAGGCACAATTTGAGACCAGCATGACTGACTAGGTTGGCATTTTTCCATTCAGTAATCCTGGGGCCTCACCAAGTGAGAATGTCAATTATTTTGTGTTATGGTCCGAAGACTCGGTTTGCTACAACTGGTTTCATTGAAGGCATTCAGAACCAGTTACACAGAGAGATTTATATGTTGTATATTCACAAGCTTTCCAATTTGGGAACCTTGTTCTATTTTCAGCTTCTGGCAGAAATGCCAACTGCTAAATTTAACGCTGAGAAATTGAAGACTTGGACAGGTGACTGGATTGAATAGCAGGACAGTGAAATTTCTGTTAGTTTCCCATTGCATGTTTGTGGGCCATTGCCATCAAAAATGAACAAAAATACTACAGTTGCGTGTAAATCAATATCTGAAATAAATCTAAAATTATCATTTGTTAGGTTCATGACACTAGGCTTTAGTTTAGTGGCTTTAACACCTCTAGTTCATTTTGAAAGCAAAGTCATGGTCTTTTGTCTATTGTCATAGACAGTCTGACAGTTTACACTGATGCTCAGTTCTAAACAAGGCAACTTATACTCAATCCAGCGAAGATGGATTTGGAAGCTGTTCTTTTTGCTGTCCTGTTTTATATTCCGGAACTTGTTGCTGTTTTGTGAATCCCATATCATCAAAGACAGAACTAAAAGAGGTCAAAGCTCGATGGACATCGAAGGCAGGGTCCAGGTTGGCCTTGCCATAATAAGATTGTATTAATTATTTGACCATTTCACAGTTTACACCTGCATCAACTGAGAATTTGCAGAAAGTATAGTCAATTCTTGTGTGAACAGTACAAAATGAATCAGTCTGTCAGTTCAATTGTACCTTCCCCAGTGCTGCTAAAAGCTGGAAGTGTCCGTGCCCTGGAATTTTAAAGATGCCGTCCAGATAAACAGGTGAAGGAGGAATAAAGGGACACAGAAGAAAAGAGAGAGTGGGAGGAAGAGATACTCTGAGTCCCGATTGGTCTCACATGATATGTGACCCATACTCTGCTGTGTTGCCCCCCCCCCCCCCCTTCAAGTGGCAAGACCCCCCCCCTCCTGGGCCTGACTCCTGGCAGTGACAACCTGGCACTTTGGCAGTGCACCTTTCGCCTTGGTAGTGCCAACCAGGTATCCTGGCAGTACCAGGCTGGCAGTGCCATGGTGCCCAGGTGCCAGGAGGTTGCCAGGGTGCCACCCTACCCTATCCCTGACCACCCTGTGATCTTCAATGGCCTGGGAGACCCCCTTCACGTGCTGTACACCTGGTCCACATTTGTTTGGACCGCTACTGAACAATCTCACTGGCGCAGCTATTGAGTTTATTTTATTTTAAACATTTTTTTCGAGTACCCAATAAATGTTTTCCAATTAAGGGGCAATTTAGCATGGCCAATCCCCCTACCCTGCACATCTTTTTTTGTGTTGTAGGGGCAAAGCTCACGCAAACACAGGGAGAATGTGCAAACTCCACACGGACAGTGACCCAGAGCCGGGATCGAATCTGGGACCTCGACACCGTGAAGCAGCAGTGCTAACCACTGTGCCACCGTGCTGTCCGCGTCCCGGTATTTAAATGAGTCATTAAATATTCAGATCTGGAGCTCGCCCAGCAATTTTCCTCTTTCCATATCCATACTGCTTATTTCCCCTTTTCTCTGTGCTCTAAGACTAATATTTGTAAGAATTCGCAATTAGTTAAATAGACCGGTTTATTTAAAGCAAACTATTCCAGTCATACAGCTGACCAAGTGATTTCTTGCTCATTGAATGTGCCTGCAATCCGAACCATGTCCCTGTTGGCATCCAAGAAATGTGTGCTGTAGGACTTTGAACCTCGCCCATACACTGACACAGCTCTCCTTATAATAAACACTCAGAGCATGACATTTGAATTTCTCACCATTTGCACTTACATTTAATGTAACTAAAGGTGCTCCCTTACATTGTACATTTCAACCACAATTCTTTGGGTATGGACATTGTCTATGGATTTCAGAAATAATTCTTAGCTGGTTTTAAAAGACTGGATTTTTCATTGTGGAAACCAGTTATCAGAGACGGGTAGATTCCCAGCTCGGCATGCCCGCCTTGGTGAAACTACCTGCAAGGATGGGATTTTCATTGTGGGGGCAGGTGCAGACGACAGTCGGGCGAGCCAATCTGGGAAAATGTTCAGAGGTAGATGCAGGGGCTTCAAGGTGCAGAGGCGGGCTGTTTAAAGGGCTCTGAAACAAGTTATAAAGCAAACACAATGGACGTCCAGCCCTCACCCAACCTCACTCCCCACCTGCGCCCCATGCTCCATGTACGCCACCTCATACCTACACCCACAGCCTATGGCCCCTCATACCCACATGCCAAGCTATACCCGCTGAACAATTGCTTTGGTCGCTCATGCCCCAATGTCAAAATATGGCACTACCATGCCCATTCATCCACTATATACTGTACAGAAGAAATTAACACCATAGTGACAACAGAATGTATAAAAAAACTTTAAAATACAGGCATTCGTTGTTAACTTTCTACTTTCTTAAACAAATAAATTGTTTATTACAGCCTAATAAAAGTGTCATTCATCCAGACCTTTTAAAGTATCAATAGCAGATTCTGAAAGCACTTGGATCCCTTTAATCTTGTGTAAAGAGACATTGTGAAATTGACTGCATAGATCATAGAGCCAGAACTGTTAATCAAGCAATGTTTCCCTGGGGCTCAGGTGTTTTAATAAATGTATGCCTGGGCTTCAGACTAAATATATAATGAGGCTTGACTAAGAGTCCAGAAATTCATTATCCTTTTAAAACACCTGAGCCCCTGGGAAATCATTGCTTTATTGACAGCTATGGCTCTCTGATCTTTGAAGAGGTTTCATGTGCTTGTGGTTTGAGCCATTGATATTTCAAAGGATCTGGATTATTGACACGTTATTAGACCGTAGTAAAAAGGAGTTATTTTAAGCAAGTGGAAAGTTACCATTGAATGACTTTTTAAAAGTTTTTTTTCCGACTGTCCCTATAGGGGCAATTGCTTCTCCAGAATGCATAGTGGGTGAATGGGCATGGAAGTGCCATAGCTTTTCATAAGAAGCATGAGGGGAGAGAGACGATGGATAGGGGACATTCCTTGGCAAAGGAGGGGGGAAGAGGGACCATAGGGGAAGATTTTGGGCATACCTTGGCATGGGGGCGGCATGATGGTTCCCTGATACTGTGACTCATTGGAAAGTTGGCCTGACTCCATGTAAATTGAGGAGTACAGATACATGCTTATCCCTACAATGAAGCCAGCCAAGTTAGGAGTATAGGGTACAGGCCTATGGCCTGAAATAGCCCACACCCTTAAGATGCATTCCTGAAAGTTTGGAACCCCGGGAATGAGGACCCGCCATTTTTGAAAGGCTCACGAGTTAACCTGAAAATGCAGCCCATTTCTTCTGATTTACATGTAACGCAAGTGATTCAAAAAAATGTTTTGGCTCCATTTTGAGTCAATGGACATCCCTGCTGAAGCCCCATTGTGGTTCAGTAACTTAGATTATTTGTTTTTGTGCTCCAACTGCCTCTGATTTGTCATAGTGTTTGTCCAACATCCAATATTGAATGAGCAATAATGTCCTCCAATTAAATATTGGAAAGACTAATGTCATTTTATTTTTGTTCCCTGTCCAAAATCTGCTCCCTAGTAACTGATTCCATCTCTCTCCATGATCAGTGACTGAGACAGACTAATTACAACCTTGTTGCCCTATTTGACCTTAACCTGAGCATCAGATCTCACATCCCATGGACTACCTAATTCCACCTGCGAAACATCAAACTCCTTCAACTGTGCACCCACCCCCCACTCCCCTACCCCCCACATGAGGAGCCTGCAAGCTGCATGGAAGTGGTTTCCTGAGCCGAAGGTCTGTGGCCCAAGGCGGGGCCTCCAGAAGCACTGGCAGCCCTAGGACAAGTGCTGGAGGATTTCCCCTTCAATCACTCGGGCCTGCCTGCTTGGCGTCTCTGACATTTCTGCGAGAATGCATCGAAATGGTGGCTCTGTTGGGATTGCTGTGCTGCCAGCTTTCCAGCCTACCATTCATTAGACGGCACCAACTAATCGCCTTTTCACTTCTGCAATCTGCCCCCCCCCCCCACCCCCACCCCCCCTCCCCCCCACCCCTCTCCCCTACCACTCACCGCCTGCATTCCACTCCACTTCCTTTATATTCCGAGGCTGGGACTTTGTCATTTACCAGTGAACTGTCGACCATCATTTCAAGACCTTTTGCTCGAATTGACATCACTGAAGTATGTTACCTGCAGTTTCAATAAAGGATTCACACAGTGTAGCGCACAAAGACTCCCGAGAGACGAATAGAGGTGAAGTCGATGAGGCTTTATTAAGCGTGACTCGTTCCCCGCAGTTCAGCAACAGATTGGAGCTGCGGGGAGAATTCCTGGTTCTTATACTCCGCCTTCAGGGCGGAGCTAGAGATCAACAGCCAACCAGGACCCGGGATCTGTCAGCCAATGACATCACGGCTTCACAGTCCCACATGACCCCTAATGCATACTACCACATTCACCCCTTGTTAAAAATGAACCCGGTGGGGTGGTGCTTCGCATGGTGGTAGGGGTTTACAAGGCTGGTCCTGGGAGGAAAAAAAACTTTTGCATTTCATTACAGTGCCCTACACTGGGCTACGTACAGGGTTTTTTGTTTTGAACTATTTACAGTATTCGTAAGAGGGAAAAGGAAAAAAAAAACATTCTCATTAAAGTCCACAACATTCTAGTATTACACCGATGCCACGAGTCGGGCGGGCGTTCTGGTCATCCTTGTCGATTGCCTCAGCCCCGGTGGTGGTGGTGCTTGTTCCAGTGTTGTCACTGAAGCTTTACGGTTTCTGCTTCAGTTTCACTTCTGGTCGGACCTGGGAGGAGGACCGATCCTCCCGGGAAGGGGGCTGTCGCGGGGTGCGCCGGTGGCAGGGAGGGGGTGATTGGTGTCGAGGGGGTGTGTGTGTTGCCGGCGGGCGCCAGATCTCGCAGGGAGACCATGTCCTGTCGGCCGTCGGGGTACTCCACGTTGGCGTATTGCGGGTTCGCGTGGAGGAGGTGAACCCTCTCGACCAACGGGTCCGACTTGTGCGCCCGCACATGTTTCCGGAGCAAGATGGGTCCTGGGGCCGCCAGCCAGGTCGGCAGCGACGTTCCAGAGGAGGACTTCCTGGGGAAGACAAGGAGGCGCTCATGAGGCGTTTGGTTAGTGGTGGTACACAGTAGCGACCGGATGGAGTGGAGGGCGTCCGGGAGGACCTCCTGCCACCGTGAAACTGGGAGATCCCTGGACCGTAGGGCCAGTAGGACGGTCTTCCAGACCGTGCCGTTCTCCCTCTCTACTTGCCCGTTCCCCCGGGGGTTGTAGCTGGTCGTCCTGCTCGAGGCTATGCCCTTGCTGAGCAGGAACTGGCGCAGCTCGTCACTCATGAAGGAGGACCCCCTGTCACTATGTGTATGCGGGGCAACCGAACTGTGTGAATATGGTGCTAAGGGCTTTAATGACTGTGGCCGCTGTCATGTCAGGGCAGGGGATGGCGAAGGGGAAACGGGAGTACTCGTCCACCACGTTCAGGAAGTATGTGTTGCGGTCGGTGGAGGGGAGGGGCCCTTTGAAATCCAGACTGAAGCGTTCAAAGGGACGGGAAGCCTTTATCAGGTGCTCACTATCCGGCCTGAAAAAATGCGGTTTGCGCTCTGCGCAGATGTGGCAGTTCCTTGTGACTGTAGGGACCTCCTCCATGGAGTAGGGGAGATTGCGGGACTTTATAAAATGGTAGAACCGAGTTACCCCCGGGTGGCAGAGGTCCTTGTGGAGGGTTTGGAGACGGTTAATTTGTGCGTTGGCACATGTGCCGCGGGATAGGGCATCGGACGGCTCGTTCAGCTTTCCGGGACGGTACAAGATCTCATAGTTGAAGGTGGAGAGCTCGATCCTCCACCTTAAGATCTTGTCATTTTTAATTTTGCCCCGCTGTGCATTATCGAACATGAAAGCTACCGACCGTTGGTCAGTGAGGAGAGTGAATCTCCTGCCGGCCAGGTAATGCCTCCAATGTCGCACAGCTTCCACTATGGCTTGGGCTTCCTTTTCCACTGAGGAGTGGCGGATTTCTGAGGCGTGGAGGGTTCGGGAGAAAAAGGCCACGGGTCTGCCCGCTTGGTTAAGGGTGGCCGCTAGAGCTACATCGGAGGCGTCGCTCTCGACCTGGAAGGGGAGGGACTCGTCGATGGCGCGCATCGTGGCCTTTGCGATATCCGCTTTGATGCAGCTGAAGGCCTGGCAAGCCTCTGTCGACAGAAGGAAGGTCATGGTCTGTATTAGGGGGCGGACCTTGTCTGCGTACTGGGGGACCCACTGGGCGTAATATGAAAAGAACCCCAGGCAGCGTTTTAGGGCTTTTGAGCAGTGAGGGAGGGGAAATTCCATGAGCGGGCGCATACATTCGGGGTCGGGGCCTATTATCCCATTGCGCACTACATATCCCAAGATGGCTAGCCGGTTTATGCTAAAAACGCACTTGTCCTCGTTGTATGTGAGGTTCAAGGCTTTAGCGGTCTGGAGGAATTTTTGGAGATTGGCGTCGTGGTCCTGCTGATCGTGGCCGCAGGTGGTTACGTTGTCGAGATACGGGAACGTGGCCTGCAACCCGTGTTAATCAACCATTCGGTCCATCTCCCGTTGGAAGACCGAGACCCCGTTTGTGACGCCAAATGGGACCCTTAGGAAGTGGTATAATCGCCCGTCTGCCTCGAAGGCTGTGTACTTGCGGTCACTTGGGCGGATGGGGAGCTGATGGTAGGCGGACTTGAGGTCCACGGTGGAGAAGACCTTATATTGGGCAATCCAATTGACCATGTCGGATATGCGGGGGAGAGGGTACGCATCTAGCTGTGTGTACCTGTTGATGGTCTGGCTATAGTCTATGACCATCCTTTGCTTCTCCCCTGTCTTTACTACTACCACCTGTGCTCTCCAGGGACTATTGCTGGCCTGGATTATGCCTTCCTTTAGTAGCCGCTGGACTTCGGACCGAATAAATGTCCGGTCCTGGGCGCTGAACCGTCTGCTTCTAGTGGCGATGGGTTTGCAATCCGGGGTGAGGTTTGCAAACAAGGATGGGGGCTCAACCTTGAGGGTTGCGAGGCCGCAGATAGTGAGTGGGGGTATTGGGCCGCCGAATTGGAAAGTTAGGCTCTGCAGATTGCACTGGAAGTCTAATCCCAGTAATGTGGGCGCGCAGAGTTGGGGAAGGACGTAGAGCCTGTAGTTTTTAAACTCCCTCCCTTGCACCGTTAGGGTCACTATGCAGAAGCCTTTGATCTGTACGGAGTGGGATCCTGCAGCTAGGGAAATCTTTTGCGCACTGGGACGGATGGTCAAAAAACAGCGTCTTACCGTGTCGGGGTGGATGAAGCTTTCTGTGCTCCCGGATTCGACCAGGCATGGTGTCTCGTGTCCGTTGATCAGCACCGTTGTTGTCGTCATCTGGAGCGTCCGGGGCCGTGCTTGGTCCAGCGTCATTGAGGCCAGACGTGGTCGTAGTGCTTCAGCGTCTTCCTCGAACCCCGTGGAGCCGTCGATGCTGGGGTCCATTGTTGCCGTCCAAGATGGCGGCGGGGGTGAACAAAATGGCCGCCCCCATGCATTGCACATGGCTGGGGGGTCACAAGATGGCGGCGGGGTGGACAAAATGGCCGCCCCATGCGTCGCCCAGGGCTGGGGGGTCCCAAGATGGCGGCGCCCCTCCTCCCCTCGTGGTGGCCGGGACCCAAAATGGCGGCGCCTGCGGGTCGCACATGGGGCGCTGGGGGGGTTGTGGAGCGTTTGGAACGCGCAGGACTCCTTCTCCTTCTTCTCCGGGGACAGCGGCGACCCACCGGGACCGGCACACAGCCGCGAAATGGCCCTTTTTCCCGCAGCTCTTGCAAATCGCTGCGCGGGCCGGGCAGCGCTGCCGGGGGTGTTTCGCCTGGCCGCAGAAATAGCAGCGGGCTCCCCCAGGACGACTTGGCGTCTGAACCGCACAAGCCTGTGGGGGGGGGGGGTTTGTCGCGACGGGGGTCCACGGAGCCCAAGGGGCTGCCGCGCGGTCGGGGCCGTAGGCGCGGGCGTTTCGCGCGGCCACATCTAGTGAGGCTGCAAGGGCCCGTGCCTCTGAGAGTCCTAGCGACTCTTTTTCTAAAAGTCTTTGGCGGATTTGGGGAGAGTTCATACCAGCCACAAACGCATCGCGAATTAACATGTCCGTGTGTTCAATCGCGTTTACCGGCGGGCAGCTGCAGGCCCGTCCCAAAATTAGCAGCGCGGCGTAGAATTCGTCTAGCGATTCTCCGGGACTTTGCCGTCTCGTTGCGAGTTGGTCGCGTGCGTAGATCTGGTTCACTGGGCGAACATAGATGCTCTTTAGTGCTGCGAACGCCGTCTGGAAATCCTCTGCGTCTTCTATGAGAGGGTAAATTTCCGGGCTTACCCTCGAGTGCAGGACCTGTAGTTTCTGGTCTTCTGTGACCCGGCCGGGGGCCGTTCGGAGGTAGGCTTCGAAACAAGTCTGCCAGTGTTTAAAAACTGCTGCTGAGTTCACTGCGTGGGGGCTGATCCTCAGGCATTCCGGGACAATCCTGAGCTCCGTAGTCCTTTAAGCACGCTTAATAAATTGTAGCGCACAAAGACTCCCGAGAGACGAATAGAGGTGAAGTCGATGAGGCTTTATTAAGCGTGACTCGTTCCCCGCAGTTCAGCAACAGACTGGAGCTGCGGGGAGAATTCCTGGTTCTTATACTCCGCCTTCAGGGCGGAGCTAGGGATCAACAGCCAACCAGGACCCGGGATCTGTCAGCCAATGACATCATGGCTTCACAGTCCACATGACCCCTAATGCATACTACCACACACAGTTTGCAACAATATCCATGGATCATCTCATCAGTATAAAATCATAAGTAATCATGGGCTGGATTCTCCGGTCAACGATGCCAAAATCGTATTCGGCGATCGGTCGGAGAATCAGAGTTCGTGACGAAATCGGTGGCGGTGCCACTTTTGCGATGCTCCACCCCCTCCAAAGAGGCGTACTCAGAGAGTTTGCCGTGTGACGTATCGATGGCCTCAGGACATTGCCTCAGGCCCGCCCTCCGATGCTTGGACCACGACCGGCCAAGTTCCCGATGAAGTCGGTCACGTGTTGCCTCATCCATTGGGAAATCAGCGTGGCGGCTGCGGACTCAGTCCAGCTCTGCCACAGTTGAGGGAGGGCCGATCCGCGGTCAGGGGGGGGACTTTATCAGGAGCTGAGGGCACTGTGGGGTAGTGGTCCGGGGCCGCGAGCCGGCTGAAGGGGGTTGATATACCTTCAATTCACTGAGAGGCAGAGAGAGCGAGTGAAAATTAGGCTTTATTAATCTTGAACTTGCCTAGCTAGAGTTGGTTGTATAGATGAATGCCGCCCACAGGCGGCCGGTCTATATATGGCCCCGGTGAGGGCGGAGTCAGAGGCGGAGCCCACCGGGGTTACAGTACAGTGCCTGGAAGCAGCTCGTATCACCACTTCCAGGTCATAGGTCATAGGTTACAGTATCATACATGCATCAGTTGAATACGTTCACCACATTCACCCCCTGTTAAAAAAATCAAGTCCAGCGGGGGTGACGTGGGGTCATTACATATTCAGTCTATCTGGAGGCCGGATCGTTCTCTTCGACCTCCTCAGCTCTGGCGGTTGTTGCAGGCGGTGACTCCAGGGGCGTTGTGTCTGGAGCTTGAGCCTCAGTCCGGCGTGTCGGAGACAGTTGGGGTGTGGGGGTAGGCAGGGGGGTGATGGGTGGCGGCAGTGTCAGCATGGGACGTGTCAACGTGGGCAAGTGCGAGGTCTTGCACTTTGGAAAAAAGAATAGAGGCGTGGACTATTTTCTAAACGGTGACAAAATTCATAATGCTGAAGTGCAAAGGGACTTGGGAGTCCTAGTCCAGGATTCTCTAAGGTAAACTTGCAGGTTGAGTCCGTAATTAAGAAAGCAAATGCAATGTTGTCATTCATCTCAAGAGGCTTGGAATATAAAAGCAGGGATGTACTTCTGAAGCTTTATAAAGCATTAGTTAGGTCCCATTTAGAATACTGTGAGCAATTTTGGGCCCCACACCTCAGGAAGGACATACTGGCACTGGAGCGGGTCCAGCGGAGATTCACACGGATGATCCCAGGAATGGTAGGCCTAACATACGATGAACGTCTGAGGATCCTGGGATTATATTCATTGGAGTTTAGGAGGTTGAGGGACGATCTAATAGAAACTTACAAGATAATGAATGGCTTAGATAGGGTGGATGTAGGGAAATTGTTTCCATTAGCAGGGGAGACTAGGACCCGGGGGCACAGCCTGAGAATAAAAGGGAGTCACTTTAGAACAGAGATGAGGAGAAATTTCTTCAGCCAGAGAGTGGTGGGTCTGTGGAATTCATTGCCACAGAGGGCGGTGGAGGCCGAGACGTTGAGCGTCTTTAATACAGAAGTTGATAAATTCTTGATTTCTCGAGGAATTAAGGGCTTTGGAGAGAGAGCGGGTAAATGGAGTTGAAATCAGCCATGATTGAATGGTGGAGTGGACTCGATGGGCCGAATGGCCTTACTTCCGCTCCTATGTCTTATGGTCTTATGGGACAATATAGGGGATCCAGGGGAGCGTACGGATCACTGGGGGTGGCGGCGGGCAGCGGGGAAGGGGGCGCGTTGGCAGGGGAACTAGCTGGCGCCAGGTCCCGTAGGGAGACCGTATCTTGCCGTCCGTCCTGGTGCGTGATGTAGGCGTACTGGGGGTTGGCGTGGATCAGCTGGACCCTCTCGACCAGGTAGTCGGTCTTATGGCTCCTCATGTGTCTCCGGCGAAGGACTGGTTCCGGAGTTGTCAGCCAAGATGGAAGCGAGACCCCGGAGATGGACTTCTTGGGGAAAATAAACAAACGATCGTGAGGGGTCTCGTTCGTGGCTGTGCAGAGGAGTAATGTGATGGAGTGGAGGGCATCGGGGAGGACCTCCTACCAGCGGGGGATTGGGAGACGTCTAGACCTGAGGGCCAGAAGAACGGCCTTCCATACCGTCATGTTATCCCTCTCCACCTGCCCGTTTCCCTGCGGGTTATAGCTCGTAGTCCTGCTCGAGGCGATGCCTTTGCTGAGCAGGTACTGAGGTAGCTCATTGTTCATGAACAATGTACCCCGGTCGCTGTGGACGTAGGCAGGGAAACCGAACGGCGTGAAGATGCTGTGCAGTGCCTTTATTACATTGGCCGAGGTCCTGTCTGGGCAGGGGACGGCGAAGGGGAAGCGGGAGTACTCATCGATGATGGTGAGGAAGTATATATTACGGTTGGTGGAGGGGAGGGGCCCTTTGAAGTCATTGCTTAGGCGCGCAAAGGGGCGGGAGGCCTTTACCAGGCGGGCCTTGTCTGGCCGATAGAAGTGCGGTTTGCACTCCGCGCAGACCTGGCAGTCCCTGGTCATTGCCTTGACCTCCTCGGTGGAGAAGGGCAGATTGCGGGCCTTAATGAAGTGGGTAAGCCGGGTGACCCCCCAGGTGACAGAGGTCATTGTGGATAGCCCGAAGTCGGTCATCTTGCGCCCTGGCGCATGTGCCGCGGGACAGGGCATCTGGGGGCTCGTTGAGCTCCCCAGGACGATACTTGATATCGTAATTGTAGGTGGAGAGTTCGATCCTCCACCTCAAGATTTTGTCATTTTTTATTTTGCCCCGTTGTGCGTTGTCAAACATGAAGGCGACCGACCGCTGGTCGGTGACGAGGGTGGACCTCCTACCGGCTTGGTAGTGCCTTTAGTGCCGCACGGCTTCCACTATTGCTTGTGCTTCCTTCTCGACCGAGGGGTGTTGGATTCCGGAAGCGTGGAGGGTCCTAGAGAAGAATGTTACTGGCCTGCCCGCCTGGTTGAGTGTGGCGGCCAGTGCGACGTCTGACGCATCACTCTCTACCTGAAAGGGGATGGACTCGTCCACCGCGTGCATTGCGGCCTTGGTGATGTCGGCCTTGATGCGGCTGAAGGCCGAGTGGGCCTCATCCGTCAGGGGAAAACTGGTGGTTTGAATAAGTGGGCGGGCTTTATCTGCATAGTTGGGGACCCACTGGGCGTAGTATGAGAACAGCCCCAGGCGTAAGCCTATAGGAGCCAAATGGTTTGCAATTGGGACCACGATGACTGCAGAAGGAAAGTATCAAGTGAATAAGAAGTGTCAGATAGACACAGATGTGTTATGCAATATAATGACCATCACAGATCTGCATGAAGTGGCTCAATATGGCAATCCCAAATGAAGCCCTCAAAAGTAAGATTGAAGCTATATGATGGCACAAGGCTCAAACCAAAAGGACAAATTAGCCTGACAGCTAAGGGGGGCGATTATCCCAAATGGAGCCCAAGTGTTCGCGCCGTCGTGAACGCCATCGCGTTTCACGACAGCGCAAACCGGGCCCGGGTACAACCAATTCTGTCCCCCACAGGGGGCCAGCACGGTGCTGGAGCGGTTCACGCTGCTCCAGCCTCCCTTCCCGGCACCAAATGGGCGCCGCGCCAACCTGTGCATGCGCAGGGGACTTCTTACGCGCGCCGGCCCCGACTCAACATGGCGTCGGTGTTCATGGGCCGGCCACGCAGGACAGTAGGCCCGGGGGGGGGGGGGGGGGGAGAGGCTGGCCTGCCGAATGGTGGGCCCCGATCGTGGGCCAGACCCCATTGGAGGGCCCCCCCCCTGGATTTCCCCTCCCCCCCACAGGCCGCCCCCGACCCTTCGCGCAGAGGTCCCGCCGGCAGCGACCAGGGGTGAACGGCGCTGGCGGGACTCTGTCGATTCCAGCGGCCCGCGGCCGGCGCCGCGCCAAATGCGGCGGTGCAAATGGCGCCGATTCTCCA